>NC_135642.1:31476819-31778919 GCF_053574225.1 Canis aureus
CTTAGGTTTAGCATTCAACTTACTTAAAAACATGCATATTTATTTTCTTTTGATTTTATATCTGTGTTCAAAACTAATAAACACCTCTCTAGATATTTTTAAGGACATATGTGCATTTGTATGGCAGTAGAAAGATTAAGAATTAAGTTTAAGTTAAGAATTAAGAATTAAATTTAAGAATTAAGAAAAATGAATTCTAGTTCATCTCTATCCTTACTAGGAAATATTCAACCTCAGCTTTCTCAACTATGTAACAAAACTGAACTACAAAAATATGTAATATCTTACTGAGCTATAAAATTCTAAGAACAAATATTTAATTCATATTAAAGAAATTTAAATAATTTTCCTTTGTTTAGGCTAAGAGAACATGCTTATTAGAAAATTGTATTTTTCTAAGGGTGAGGAGTTGCAAAATTTCTTTTAATTTAAAAACTGTAAGTATACTACTATATGTCCTCTATGTCTTTCACATAGACATAGCAAGGAACTGCCTCAAAAAGCTGCAGATGGAGAAGTGATCTACGTACCATTTTATCCATCTTTTATTATTTGCAATTCTATAACTCCTGCTCCTGAGAAATCTCAGAATTTTCACTTTACCTTCAAGGTCATAACCTTCCCTAAAGGGAAAAACAGCTAGCAATTTTTTTTACATTTTTCCTTCAAGACAGTAATGTAAACTCCATCCAAACACAGTGCTTACAGAAACTAACATATAAAACATTTTTCTTCTAAACCGAGATGTGTTTTAGTTTCTACTGTTAAAAAAATAGCAAAAATAGGACTTTAGATTTGACTAAAATATTAGGCAAATATTACGTAATTACTATAGATTCGCCCATCCCATCATTCCTCAAATACCCAATGAGCATATAAGATGCACACAGAAATAAATAAAGTATAAGAGCTTCTAAAATAATGAATTTTATCCCCCATTCTAATTTTTATAACCTGGTACTGCTTCTGATATATAAATACAATTCAATAGTCTTGAACAAGGACTTTAATATTATAAAATCAAGAGATAAATTCTACATTTTAGCATTCATAAGATGCCATTGTCTTGAATAAACCACTTAATCTCTCCTTATTTAATCTTTCTTTGTAAAATAGGAACAACATTGTCTATATTAAGGAGACTTATATGGACTGAGACAGTAGATCATAGTAGTTAAGAATACAAACCCAAGGCCAGAATTCCAGGGTTTTAATTATGGTTTAGCCACTAACCGGCAGTGTGATCTTAGTTAAATTATATAATCAATTTATACCTTAGTTTCTTCATATGTAAATTGGAGATAATAACATTATCATAAGGGTTAAATAAGTTATTTATAAAATTCTTAGAACAGTGCTAGCTATTATTATACATATTATTATATACACAGGTTTCAGATACTCAGTGATAGGATATTTATTAACCACTGTTTCTATTTTTATGACTATTACCTTGAATTTCATGGTAATCTAAGCTGATTTTCTTTAAATAAGATACCACAGTTATATCAAATGTTCTCACTGTAGCCTCTGTTCCTAAATGAGTAACATTAAACACTAGAATTGTATCTTCTTCTTTCTGTTGTTTGGTAAATTCCAAAACCACCTAAAAGAATCAGGAGAGACAATAAAACCTTGATAAATTTTTCAACCATGCTTAAAAACAAAATTTTTCTTTATACATATATCATCATGATAATGACAAAACTTTCTCATACTTCCTTACTCCCATAAAGTTATTTACTATCACTGGAAATTACAACCTTATATTCTATTATTCAGAATACAACTACATCTATATAAAAATCATATAATTTTACATCAATTATCATTTTACTTTTTTTAATTTAGTAGAAATAGAAAAGTATGGATCCTTACTCAATATATTTTCCCTTAAACCTATCATGTTTTAATGTTTAAACCTATCTTGTTTAAACCTATCATCACATGTAAATCATGTTTGTTGATTTTTAAAAAAGCATTCCCATTAAAGTAAAAAGTAAGACAGGCTATCCACTATTACAGTACCACTTAAATTTATTCTGGATATGAAAGCCAGGATATTCAGTCAATCAACAAAACATTTATGTGGCAATTTTTAAAACATGAAAGTTCTTTGATACTTCATCAAGAAATGGAGACCTTTGTCTTACAATCTTTAAATTTCAACAGGCTTGTGACTACTTCAATCAATAGACTGCAGAGAAAGCAACACTATAACTTCCAATGATAAAAAAGGTCCATTAAACTTCCTAGGAATGCACACTGAGGGGAAGCTAGCTGTCATGTAAAGAGTTCAACTACCCAGAGACTGTCATGTTCAGGAGGCCAGGAGTAGGTATTTCAAATAGTCCAAACTAAGCTCCCACCCAATGGCCAGTATAAGTGCTAGCCTCATGAGGGAGATACTTCTGAGACCCTCTGAGACTTCAGGTTACTGTAGCTCTAGTAAATCTGACTGCCACCACATGCAAGACTATACACAAAAATTACTAAGCTGAGGGGCGCCTGGGTGGCTCAGTCAGTTATGCATCTGTTTTCAGCTCAAGTCATTATATCAGGGTCCTGTGATCAAGCCCCATGTCAGGCTTCCCTGCTCAGCAGGGAATAAGCTTCTCCCTCTCCCCTGCTCCCACACCCACTTGTGTACTCTCTCGCTCTCTCTCTCTCAAATAATAAATAAATAAAAATATTTTTTAAAAAATTGCTAAGCTGGGCCCTTCCACAATTCCTAACCCATAATACTCCGAGCAAAATAAAACAGTTGTTTTGAGCTATCATGTACTGAGATAACCTGTTAGACAGCAATAATAGCCTGAACAATGTAAATACTGAAAAAAAAAGCAAAAATGACATTATTGGCAGTGATAGATTCTTAAGACAAACTAGGCATGTTATCTGAAAAATAGAAATAAGACGGTATAATAAGATATTCAGTGCAGAGTTGTTATACAAAAGTTATTTTTCAGAAAATCAATGATTTAAGTGAAAGGAATGAAATCATAAAATATTAAATTGTGGGTATTTTTTTTAAAGATTTTATTTATTTATTCATGAGAGACACAGAGAGAGAGAGGAAGAGACATAGGCAGAGGGAGAAGCAGGCTCCATGCAGGGAGCCCGACGTGGAAATCGATCCTGGGACTCCAGGATTACGCCCTGGGCTGAAGGCAGACATTAAACTACTGAGCCACCCAGGGATCCCAAATTGTGGGTATTTTTGTAGTGGAGGAGAATTTTCTAAACGTACACTAAGATATAAATAAAAATTTAATATATTTCACTATAGCAACATTTAAAACTTCAAAAGGGCAAAGAAGTTGGGAAAAATAGTACTATATTTTTCTTAGATGATTCTGATTGTTTATCATTATTTATCACTTTAGTTTATTCATGCAATATTCAAAAAAATATTTATTGGGCATCATCTACCATGTATAAGACCATGACAGTCAATAGGAACACCAAACTGTCAAGGACAGACAAGGTCCTTTTCTTAATGGAGCATATATTCTAGGAAGAGTGGGTAAAGTGAAGATTGTTATCTTGTATTGGGTGGTCAGGCCTTTCCAATAAGATGGTACTTGAGCAAATATCTAACAGAAGTATCAAGTCATGCAGAAAAAAAGTGTTCCAGGCAAAAACAAACAAAACAAAACAAAACAAACCCAGCAAACACAAAGAATGTGCTTTGGTATATACAAGGAAGAACAAAAGGCAAGTGTAAGCTCCTCAATGCAAGAACTTTGTGCTCACTGCTATAACTGCAATATTCAAAACAATGCATTCCATGATGACACTTGATGAATATTTATTGAAGGGATGAATTATACATGACTGGAGCAGAGTGAGCAAGGCAGAAGAGAACTGAAGATGAATCTTAAAGAAGTCACATGGGGTGAGCTGCATGCCATGTAAGGCCTGACAGGCCATGGGAAGGACTCAGCCATCTACTCTATAATCAAGATGGAGGCCAGAGGACAGTTGTGAGCAGAGAAATGACACGATCTGACTTTCACTTTAAAAGGATTATTCTGAGGGCACCCTGGTGGCTCAATCAGTTAAGTGTTCAACTCTTGATTTTGTTTCAAGGTCATGACCTCATGGTCATGAGATCAAGCCATATGTCAGGCTTCGTTCTCTCTCTCCCACTCCCTCTGCCCCTTCCCAACTTTCTCTCACCCCTACTTATAGGCTCTCTCTTAAAAAGAAAAAAAAAAAGGATCATTCTGGTTACCATGTTGAGATGAGAATACCTTACAGAAGCAGACAATTATGAGGTTACTACACTACCCTAGACAAGACGGTGACGTGGACAGTGCAGTAGAAGAGAAGAGCACTCATTTGAATGTATTCTGAAGTAAGAATCAAGGGATTTTCTGATATTCAGATGTGCATATGAGAGAAAGAGAGAAGTCAAAGAAGGCTAAAGATAAATAACATATATTTCTTTTAAGCAAATACCAATAATACTTAGAGGGATTTATATACACAATTAAAATCCGGTATTTCTGGGACACCTAGGAGGCTCAGAGGTTGAGCACCTGCCTTCGGCTCAGGGCGTGATCCTGGGGTCCTGGAATCGAGTCCCACATCGGGCTCCCTGCATGGAGCCCGCTTCTCCCTCCGCCTATGTCTCTGCCTCTCTGTGTGTGTCTCTCTCATGAATAAATAAATAAAATCTTTAAAAAAGAATCTGGTATTTCTGACATTACATTTTAGGACATTATCTCACACTGGGATATAAAGCAATCAATAAGAAACATCTTATACCTTTGTGTTTTATTATGAAAGCAAAGCATATTTATTATTAAAAATTTAGAGTATATGGAAAGGCAAACAGGCATAAATAAGAAATATAATTCCACTGCACAGAGATGAACACTGTCCATTATGTATTATCAAAGAAAAAAAATCCATGTGTAATTTCTAAATAGAATCATAATGTCCTTGATATTATAATCTTTTTTCTCCAGAATAATGATACTTTGTAAATGTCTTTCATTGTTGCTATTTTCTTTTATTACATAACTTTTAATAGATATAAAAACATGCTGAAAATTTAGGCTGTTTATACTTTTCTGAATTATAAACATCACAATGAGCAATATTATTTAGCTTAAAAGTAAAAAAACAAAATAAAATAATGTATAGTATTCTATAAAAAACAAAACCCCACAGAAGTATCTTGGGCTTTTACAGAATAGATTAGATATGGTATAGATCACTCTCACACCAGCTTTACAAAACATTTCATTTCTTGGAACCGTGTGTGTGTGTGTTAGGAACTAGGGAAGACAGAGTATCATTTTTAATATACTTAATGTTGAGATCTAGCATGAGATAGTTTACAAGGATAGTGACGAAAACAATCTATTTATTTAGGGACAAAACAAAAATACATACCTCTTTAATTTCAAACTTTAGTAAAAGATTAATGAGCTCCTCATTTGGGGCCTCTGCAACTTTTTTTAGTTCTGAACCTCTCATACTTTTGCCAGTCTGCGTATCTCCATCTTCAGCATCAAAATATTCATCATCAGACTCTAAAGAACACATTCATCTTGAGAGAATGTCCACTGAAAACTGCATAAAACACTCAAATCTCTCAAAAGTAAAATTCATTTATTAGATATAATCTTCATATTCAGAATGAGAATACAGTTACTTCAAAGTCCCAACAAGTGACTCAACTTGGCATGTGATGATCCCATATAAAGGCCAAACCACCCTATTTTTTTTTTCAACAGTCTGCTTTTCACTTCAGTTCACTCATTCAATATCCAATATAAATAACTGTTGGGCACCACCCATCACCTATCAGTCTGTACCAGCCATTATGGATACCACAGTGAACAGCGCAGACATGATCCTTGTCCTCATGAAGCTTATAATCTACTTCAAAATTAAACCAGATCAGTTAAGCTAGACTTGGAAAAAAAAAATCAGGTAGAAATTGGGGCAAAAAAGAAAAAGTAGCTTATTTTAAAATGACTCCATTTCTGGGTTCTCTATTGTGTTCCATTGATCTATGTGTCTGCTTTTGTGCTAGTACCATAACTGTCTGATGGATCACTATATTCTACCCTGAAATTAGTAATATACTATATGTTAACTAACTTGAATTTAAATAAAACCAAAAAAAAAAAAAAGTGACTCAAAATGACACTGTTGGTTAGTAGCACAACTAGAACTAAAACCAGGGCAGCCCAGGTGGCTCAGCAGTTTAGAGCCGCCTTCAGCCCAGGGCGTGATTCTGGAGACCCAGGATGGAGTCCCACATCAGGCTCCCAGCATGGAGCCTGCTTCTCCCTCTGCTTGTGTCTCTGCCTCTCTTTCTCTCTCTCTCTCTCTCTCTGTCTTTCATGAATAAATAAAATCTTAAAGAAAAAAAAGAGAACTAAAACCAGTGAATTGCTTTAGCACTTTCAAAATCCCTTTGTTTTCTGAAAATTTTAACTCTATATTCAAATGTATACAGACTTGCTTTAATAAAGAACATTTACAATCCTTACCTGATTCTACTCCATCTAGCAACAGTGAAGTACCAAGTAGGTCTTTTGTCCTATCTGAAATAACAGGAATTGAGGATACCTAGCAAAGAATAAAAAAAGTTTTCTTAACACACTGATTTAGCAGGATCAAATGTACATAATGAGAAAAATACTGAAAAAGTAACAGAAGAGAGATGAAAAGACACACAATACACAACCTTCCAATGAAGCACATTATGCCATCAACTAATAGTTGGCTAGTGTTCACTAACTATTAAGACTACTACCTCTATTTATAAGAGCAGACTAGGTACTACTCTAGTAGATAAGTATATTAATCATAGTGTGTCATTTAGTTGCTATCTAGGACAATACTGTGTGTCTGTATTACAGGTTCCTAGAAAATGGTATCAGCATTAGTGGGCTCTCTCAAATTTCATTTCCAAGTGGAAATTCAACACTTATTTTGTGTTGTAAAGATCAATTCTAATTAAAGCTATCTACAACTTCGAAGTCTAATGTGTAAGAAAACTACATATAAATTATTTTATTTTGAAAGATTTTAAAGATTTCTGTATCTAACTTTATTTAAACACATTTCATATATTTGTGAAATATGTTTTCCTTTCATTTATGTATTTGTTTCCTTTGCTCTCTAAAGCTAACTTCCTGCCACCACTCTAAACAGTAACGAAAAGGGGCTTCAAACTTTATTTATTCAATGCATATACACTTTTGTATAAAATCAACAACATTAAACTTCAGAAGTGTATCATATAAATGAAACTGGCCCTAAAAAATATTCAAAAATAAATTAGCTCAAAGAAAGATGAAAAAAATTCACCGTATCCACAAATGAAAAGATTTAACATTTTTATTATATCCATTTACCTGTCTCTCTGGAGACTGTGCAGGGGATTTCTGTGGCAAGGGTATACTGTTAATCAAACATAGCACATCTTTCATCTTCTGGTCAGAAATTCTCACATGCACCAAAGGGAGTCCTCCAGATAGTTTCAATCTAAAAATACAATTCAACAGTAAGGTTTTAAGGTCCAGCTTCTTTCTATTATGGAAGGGAGATAGATTAGAGACTACACTGTGGAGTCAAAGTGACTCTGGAAATGTTTAAATCTAACTAATACTAATAGTCAACATTGTCAGAGTGGTTCTATATAAGCCAAATTTCCAGATAAATTTAATGTATCCCTCTTAAAGCCAAACCTTTTAAAATTAACTAATTTTATGAACCTATTTTCAAACACAATGTCTAATTTATAAAACCACTATACATTCTTTATTTCCTGACATCAAAGATTTTGCATTACACGTATCTACTAGTGTCTACTCACTCCATCACTCCCTATCCCCTTGCCTTAATTCCTTTCCTCATACTTGACAGTGCCTGACATATCATATATATATGTGTGTGTGTGTATATATATATATATATATATATATACACACACACACACTTTACTTATTTTACTTCTCCTGATTAAAATATAAGCACCCTGAGGAAATCTGTTTCATTCACTGCTGAATCACTACTGTGCTTTCAATAGTTGCTTACTCTTCGGCACCTGCTTCTACTGTGCTTCCCTACTCAGCATACCTGCCTAGGTTTATCTGTCTCAACAGCTTTGTGGCAGCTGTTTGCTGCTCATGAAGTTCTTTTCAGTTATTATTTATCTTTGACTTCCCAACTAAGCTGTCAACAGCTCAGGTTGAGAGATGCCTAACCATTACATAAAGAATGATTTTCTGTATAATGCACAAACCGTTAATGTTCCAAAGAGGTCAGTTGGTTGTTCCTGTCTCAAAATATTGAACTTTCTACAAAAGTACTCTGTAAGTTGAAAGCACCATAAATATGTAAAATGCTTCTTCATTATTTGTGAAACATTACATAAAACTAAAAGCATCTCAAATAGAGGGACTGATGAACCCTCCCACCTAAAATAACTACAAAGTTGAACAAAACACATGAAACAACGGTTTAAAAGACATTGGACATCAGTCAAGAAAAGACAGATGAAAGACAAAACAAATGAGGGAAGACCTAGCAATACCCTCGCTTACTGACTTAAGAATTTCAATATGTGCAAGGAACAGTAAAGGGGTACTTGAAGAGGAATTTACAACCTTAAATGCCTACAGTAGAAAAGAAGAAAGGTCTTAAATGAGTGTTTTCAACTTCTACCTTAAAGAACTAAGAAAGTAAAGCAAAAGGAACCAAAGAGAAGCAGAAGGGGAAAAAAAGAAATAATAAACATAAGTGGAAATTAATGAAATAAAAAACAGAAGGACAATAGAGAAAATAATTGAAACCAAAAGCTAATTCTTTCAGAAGATGATCAACAAAACTGATAAGCCAATCACAAAAAAAAAAAAAAGAGAAAAGGCACAAACTACTAACATCAGCAAGGAGAGGGATATAGCATCACTACAAATTCTCTATGTGTTAAAAAGGCAATACAATAATATATAAACAATCTTACGACAATAAAACTAAGATGGACAGATTTCTTCTGTAAAGACAAACTACCAAACATTAATAAAAAAATCTGAAAAAAAAGAAAAAAATCTGAATAGCCCTTTATGAAATATATTGAATTTGCAGTTAAAAATTCTCCCCTCAAAAACAAAACTCAAGTCTAGAAGGCTTCACTAATAAATTCTATCAAACATATAAAGAAGAAATAATTCTACACTACTTCCTCCAAAAAAATCACTCCATGAGACCAACATTATCCTGATACTCTGATACGAAAATAATAAAAGCACAAATATCCCTTATAAAGATGATGACCCTTGAACAATAGGAGTTTGAACTTCATAGGTCTACTTATATGTGGTTTTTTCAATAAATACCATGCAGTACTGTAAGTATTTTTTCTCCCTAATGATTTTCTTAATAACATTTCCTTTTCCCTAGCTTTAGTGTAAAAACAGACTATATAACAACATAGTATATATATAACTATATACAAAATATGTGTTAGTCAACTGTTTGTATTATTGTAAGGCTTCCAGAAGGTAGGCTTTTAGTAGTTAAGTTTAGGAGAAATTAAAAATATATGGATTTTCAAGTGAGCAGATGTGGGAATAGAATAGAATGGGGGCTAGTGTCTCTAAGCCTTGCATTGCTGAAGGGTCAACTGTAAAAAAAAAAAAAGAGGGATGATGGATGTGTTCATTATCTTGACTGTAGTGATGGTTTCATAGGTTATATATATGTCAAAACTTATCAAATTATATGCTTAAACAGATGTAGCTTACTGAATGTCAATAATATTTCAATAAGGCTACTAAGGCAACACAAATGTTTCATAATTATCTCCTTAAATTCAAAATTCAGCTTCTACTTTTCATTCCCTTGAATTATTCTCAAGATTTTACATGGTTTCATAATCAAAAGAGCCTCTATTTTTTTTTTTTTTTTTTAGTTTCAAGTTTTTATTTAAATTCTAGTTGACATACAGACTAATAATATTAGTTTCAGGAGTAGAATTTAGTGATTCATCACTTACAACATTCAGGGCTCATCACAAGTGCCCTCCTTATTAATATCATCACCCATTTAACCCACATCCCACCCACCTCCACTCCAGGATCTCAGTTCTCTATAGTTAAAAGTCTTTTCTGCTTTGCCTTTTTCTTCCTCTATGTTCAAATGTTTGGTTTCTTAAATTCTACATATGAATAAAATAATATGGTATTTGTCCTTCTCTGACTTATTCTGCTTAGCATAATACTCTCTAGCTCCATTCACACTGCTAATTTTTGAAGATTTTATTTTATTGATATTGAATCATGGATTTGATCCATTCAAAAACACAGATAAAAAAAATTTTTATAAACACAGATAACTAACTTTTACACAATCTGAAAATCGAAATACTTCTAAGAGAGGTGATACACCATAATTTAAATAAACAATTTCTTAAAAATGTGTTTTTGCTATAAGATAATCATTTTTTCTGTCCTTCACAAATCTAGTTTTGCTTTCTTAAAATCCAGGAATATAGATAATTTCACCTTGTTAATTTTATAATATAAGAGAAACTCATACATTACCTGGCCATTCTAATGTCTTTTTCTACCATTGCCTTGGCCAACTCAACATGAATATCCATGGGTTGCAATATATGCATAGTTGATGGATGCTGAAATCGACATCTTTTCCAGTTTTCCTCTTAAAAAAAAATTTTAAATTAAACAACTAATTACCTTGGAAAATTACTATAACTTTATAAAAAAGAGCAAACATATTCATAAATACTAATGCTTAGTTCTTTCAATATAGAAGTTAAATGATCTATATTTTTAAAAATAAGATTGACAGTTAATAATGTAACTGCTTATTTTAAAATGTTTTTGGGCAGCTCGGGTGGCTCAGCAGTTTAGCGCCACCTTCAGCCCAGGGCCTGATCCTGGAGACCCGGGATCAAGTCCCATGTCAGGCTCCCTGCATGGAGCCTGCTTCTCCCTCTGCCTGTGCCTCTGCCTGTGTCTCTGCCTCTGTCTCTCATGAATAAATAAATAAAAATCTTAAATAAATAAATAAATAAATAAATAAATAAATAAATAAATAAATAAATAAAGCAAGCTTTCTAGGTAGTAGTAACAGTTTATAATAAGTGGGTATTTTTCCCCACTTAATTACTAAATAATTCTCATAAAATTGATTATTACTCCTGTAGGAATACTAAAATAATTTTCTGTAATAAATTACACAATTCCCGTCAAAGAAAAAAATTAAAATTCACCCAGGCACTAAAATTGAGGATTCTTAATGCCAAGGAATTTCAGTGTTTATTCTTTCACATGTCCACTCTAACTCCATTTGACATCTTTTATCTTCATCCTAGATTATGTCTAGGCTTTACTTAAGCAGTAGAAAACACCAAAGCTTTTGGAAAATAATTTACTGCCTTTAGGGTTTTAAGACTCATACTTGCCAGTTATCTACAAAAGCAGAAGACCATAACACTACTGAAATAATAACTAGCCTAATATACTCAAAATATTTTAAAATGAAGCAACAAGGGAAGACAACACTGAGACATCCCAAAAGCACTGAGAAAAATGTAAGCTGAGGGCAGCTTCTATTTTTGTGTTCTAGACAGTTTCATAGTCATATCTCAACAAAAGAGGCAATGACTAGACCTAGATTCAAACAGCGCTAAGTATCTAAAGATAAACAGGGAAATTTTTATCTCATTACTAACCGTGGCAATGATTTGCACTATTGGGCTCCAATTTGGTTTTAAGTGACCAATAGATATGTGTTCAAAATATTGTCAGGGTTGATATACATGCATATATACACACATATTTACCTTAGCTACTCAACGTAATTTCAAGATTCTAAAAATTGAGCAACAGTTTACCTGCTCTTGCAAAGAGTAATTGCACACTTTTTATTTCAACATCAAACTTGTCATAGGCTTTATCCATTAATTCTTCCAAAGATGAATTATTAGTCTTCTGCAAACCTTGATCTTTACTGTTAAGCTAAAATGGACAAAAAAACTCCAATTTTCTAAACGGAAAAATATATTGATACTTTTGTTGTGTTTTCTTAAAAACTGAAATGAAAACACTGCCCTTAATGAGTTCATATTCTGTTTAATTTTCTGACAATTATTTGCAAATATTTTATTAAGAGTATAATATTTCAGTATATCTCTTTAATATGCTTGGGTAATAGGTGCTCAGCATAGTTGTACTAATTAGAAGATCGGTTAGACAGCTGTCTACCTCAAATAACCTGTCTAGACATGCAACTCTTCCTGGCTCTCAGCAGTTACTTCCACTCAGGCTCAGCACCCCTACTACCTATTCTAATCTCTTCACCCTGAAATCGCAGGTTTTGTTCTTTCTTCTTCCCATTGCATCACCAGAATAAATAGGCTATTAGAATTCAGCTCCAATTTCTACTTCCTTTTCCCTCTTCCCAAAGGAAGCAAGGATGAATTTGGGACTTTATTTTTTGAAATCTTCACTTTTTCTCAGAAGCTTGGATTTCTAATGGACACCCAAAACCTTAGAGTTCTACTCTCTATTTAATTGCTGGCAGTGGTATAACAAACATATATTAATATGTGTATAATTTCCTATTGTCAGAATATGTAAATTAACAAATAACACTGTGTAATTAAACTCTGGACATTTAGGAGTACTTGAAAACTTCTCTCCAATTAAAAAAATACAGCAGTAATCCAGTCCTCAATATCAAATCATCTACCATTACAGAAAATTTTACGGATTTCCATGGTTCTTTTTAATAGCCATAAGATTTATATAAAATCTAAGCTAGGCTTGGCAAAATACTAAGAAGAAATAAGTCTAAGTCTAAGTAAACTCTGGGGGAAAAAATAGCAAAGTGTCAGATAACTAACTTCCAACCTGAGCAAAACGGGCAGAAGAAATGGGTATACACCTACCTGAAATGTACCAAAATCTAAAATGAGAAGATCTGACTTTTCATGGTGGAAACCTGTCTGTGGAAGTATTAGATAAGAAGGTTTCAGATTTATCCTTAAATCAAGGACTTTTCGAGTTTCAATAATATGTGTAAGTCCTAAGAGAAAGAACAAAAGATTAGATGGTCAAATTGATATATGTAATTATATTATTAACAATGAGAATACAATATCACTTGTATTATGGAGGAGCATCAGTTCCCACAAGCTAGAGTTTCAAAATTAAGCATCTAAGATGAAACTGCATATGGTCATTGGGAAGCAATCATATCATTATACTGTACAGTAAATCCAACATAGTATTTTATCCAGAAGAAGATAATCCATCATTTCTTTATTTAAGCAACCATATAAAGTAAGCTGGCTTGAGTTCGGAGACCATGTTGTACAAAAGCAGGTATCTTTAGAATCAGATTCACACACAATATGATGAACCATTTCTTAAGAACTGAGATGGAGGGATGCTCTTCATCTCGAGCTCACTCTGGGGCACAGGTTCTTAAAGGTAATGGCAGACAGAATCATCTGTGCCTAGTATTATTCCCTTTTTCATTCAGTCTGACAGGTATATTTGACTTCAGGTAACCCATGTACACAAAACACAATTTGTATGTGTTTAATGTAATTTCAATGTAATTTAATTTAATAATTTAAATATTTTAATTAAATGTAATGTCATTAAAAAAAGAGCAACATACACTATTTTAAATACACTATTTACATTAAAATAGACAACAAAATTTTTAATTTCATTGCTGTTCATGCAGATAAATTCTTTACCTGTAGCTGTTCTCTCTTTAATTTCTTCCAGCTTCATTAATGTAGCTGATGTTATTTGCTCAAGATCTAATCCTTTATTTGATTGAAAGAATTCAACAACTGCATTGATAGTTTTCTGTAAAATAATTTAAAATATAAGCAAGCCATACATAGTACTTTCCATATTATAAATTTTAAAACTTCAGTTTAATTCTAAACAACGGTGGCTCTAAACTTAGGAGATACCTCCAAAGATACTCTACCCTACTATATCTCTCTCTGGTTTAAAAAAAAAAAAAAAAAAGGAATAGCCCAAGCAAGCTTACTAGAGAGGCAAAAAATGTGTGCAGAAAACTAAGGTTACTTTAAGTACATTCTAAGGTGTCATGTTGATATAGCAATGGACATTACTACTAAACTATACACTTAAATGCCGAGATGGTAAGTTAAATATATTTTACAATTTAAATTTTTTAAAAATCAGAGAATACAATTACTCTAGAGTCTTTATAAAATGCCTCTCACCCTGACTGTGAAACTCCTAAACTGGAAAATTGGAAAAATCATGGATCTCAACAACACAGTAGGGCCAACTTACAAGGGAATACAACGATTAGTGATCCTGATGGCTAGACTGAATTAAGAGCATCACAATAAAAGATGGAACCATAGATACAGAACCTGAGCTACCATTTTCAATAACATCTAAATGTTAATGTTTTTTTTTCACGTGAACAATATTTAATAAAAGTATGAAAGAGGAAAAAGAAGAAAATCATACGTCAGAAGTGTACGATGGGTTTAATAAAGATGGACTTTTTCCTTGCACTTACAGCATCATAGATGACCTCCACAGGCTGAGACTGAACAATCAGAGTCTGGTCAGCAGTGCTATTCTCTGGATTGGTTTCAAACTCGATTTTAAGCAAGGATGAGGTAGTATCACCAATGGAAGCCACAAGTGATGGTACAATACCCTCCTGTTTCAGACCTGTTATATACCAATGTTCTAATTTTGCTTCCACCCTACAATCCGGTGAATAAAAAAATATGTAATATAAATAAAATGCTGAGTAATATAATGGATTAAAATACAGATTCTCCTTTAAAAAAAAAAAACTACTTTGAGAGCCAGTACTATACCTATTACCCAGAGGTAAAGTCTAAACTTCTCAGCCTGACATTTAATTACCCTACAATCTGGAGTTTTGTTTTGGTTTTGGCTCTTAACTCCTCATCCACATGAGAAACTCACTCTGGCCAACTTCCAAAGATTACAGAAGTTCTGATCACTGTTACATGAATACAAGCTACACTTCACTTAAGGAATTCATCTCTCATGTCACCTGAAAACAACCTTATCCTGTTTTCTCCTAGTCCTTTCTACTCAGCTACCTTAAGTCCCAATTCTTCTAGCCCAAGTTCTCCTCTGCAACTGAACTTGTGTAGCATTAACCTCAAGGATTTCACTTTACAGCATCTTCTCAGCTATGAGCTCTCTAATATGTTACATAGTTATTACATTATTAACTTTTTGGTTATTCACTCTTAACACCTACAGGGTAAACTTATTAGAAACAAATTTATTATTCCTATGCTAGCTTTCATAGTATCAAACTGATAAATGTAGCAATATTAAGTATTTGTGAGGGAAAGAACAGAGGGTAGAATAAATGATGAACTCCACATATAGCTTCATAACAAAACAAATGTAAAAGTAAAAAGACCATCTGACACACAAAAGGAAAAGAAACTAAAGAACTATTATTAATCAGTCATTTAATGCTAAATACACTATTTTTTGGCTAAGTCATAACTAGAAATAAAAATTGAAATTATAAGCTTTTTAAAACTTACTTAAGTGCTTGTGCTCCTGGTCGCTGAGATACTTGAGTGCCCAAGCCAATTATCTGAATTTTCAGTATTTCTGGAATATTTTGGTTTTCTCTTATTGTAACAGAGGTGCTTACTAGCTTCAGTGTCATTATATGGGCAACATACTAGACAAAAGAAATGAATGAAAATTATTATAGTTTAAGTAATTATTACTTTAATAGTTTATTTAAATTTGCTGTATTATAAAGTGATCCAAATACAATGTTCAAAAAAGATCAGAAACTTAAATACAAAATTGTCCAAATAACACAATTACAAGAGATCCAAAATTCATTTCTCCTAATTTTAAAGATAGTAGAAATGAAACTTGATAAAATATTTTGTCACATAAAGACTCAATTCACCAACTTTCACTAAAGCAAACTAATTCAGAACAATCCTCTGGCTCAAAAACTGGACAAGATATAAAGAGCATCTGCTTGATGTCTTTAGATGGTTAAAAAACTATTGAGAAAAATTGATAGGTCAAAACAAAGCAGGACAGAGAACCAGGGAGATGATTCTCATCAAACCACAAAGGAAGACATTAAGACAGGAAGCAAGGAACAAAAGATCCACAAAACAGAAAACAATTAACAAAATGGCAACAGCAAGTCCTTACCTCAATACTTACTTTAAAAGTGAATAGATTAAATTTTCCAATAAAAAGATAAAGAACAGCAGAATGGATTTAAAAAATATACCCAATGATTAGGCTGCTTACAAAAAGACAACTCACTTTAGCCTTAAGGACCCATATAGACTAAAAGTGAAAGAATGGAAAAAGATATTTCAAGCAAATAGTAACTCCCCCAAAAAAGGAGAGCTATATTTATATCAGAAGAAAATAAATTTTAAGTTAAATGTTGTCAAAAGAGACAAGAAGGTCATTACATAATGATAAAGAGATCAGTCAATCTAGAAAATGTAAGAGTTGTAAATACTTATGCACCCAATAACGCAGTACCTAAATACATAAAACAAATACTTAAAAAAGAAATTTGAACTAAAAAAAAAGAAATAAAAAAAGAAATAAATGTTGATATATCAACAGTTGGGGACTTCAATAACTCACTCTCAACCACAGATAGATCATCCTGACAGAGAATCAATAAACAATGGATTTAAAACACTATAACCCAAAGAGACCAAACAAACTTACTCAAAACAGCAGCAGAATAAACATTCTTTTCAAGCCCACAGGAACATTTCCCAGGAGAAATCATACAATAGGCAATGAAACAAGTCCCCCAAAATTTAAGAAGATATAAGTTATACCAAATATCTTTCTCAAACATGGAATAAGATCTCAATAAGAAAAAAGCTACAAAATTCACCAATATGTGGAAATTAAACAACACACTCTTGAACAACCACTGGATCAAAAGGAAAATTAAAAAAAAGAAGCATAAGACAAACAAAAACAGAAATATAACACAACAAAACTTATGGGATGCAGCAGAAGCATCTTCTTTCTAGAAAGGAAGTTTATAGTGATCAATTCATATAACAAGAAAAAAGAAAGATCTCAAATAAACAACCTAACTTTACACCTCAAGGAACTAGAAAATGAAGAACTAAACCCAAAGTTAGAAGAAGAAAGGAAATAATAAAAATTAGAGAAGAAATAAATGAAACAGATTAAAAAATAGAAAAGATTACAAAACCAAGTTGGTTCTTTGAGAACAAATAAAACTGACAAACCATTAGCTAGACTAAGCAAGAAAAAAAGAGAGACAACACATATGAGTAAAATTATAAATAAAAGAGGAGATAATAATAAGGCAGATATCACAGATACACAAAGGATCACAGGAGACTACTAAGAACAACTATATACCAACAAATGAGACAACCTAGAAAAAAAGGATAAATTTCTAGAAATGTGTAATCTACCAAGACTGCATCATGATTCATGAAGAAACAGAAACTCAAAAGACCAATAATGAGTAAGGAGTCTGAGTCAGTAATCAGAAACCTCCCACCAAAGAAAACCTCAGGACCAGATAAAATCACTGGTAAATCCTATCAAACATTTAAAAAAGAATTTACAGGGCGCCTGGGTAGCTCAGTGGTTGAGCGTCTGCCTTTGGCTCAGGTCGTGATCCTGGAGTCCTGGGATCAAGTCCCACATCAGGCTCCCCACAGGGAGCCTGCTTCTCCCTCTGCTTGTGTCTCTGCCTCTCTCTCTGTCTCTCATGAATAAATAAATAAATCTTTATAAATAAATAAATAAATGAATAAATAAATAAATAAGAATTTACTCCAATTCTTCTCATACATTCTTGTGAAAAGAAACAAATACAATTTTTATAAGAGATCAGTAACTCGTTTAGCCCAATTCAAGATAATACAGTAACATGAAACAAAATGTCTCTTTAAGCACCTAAAATAATCACCTGCTTCGGTAAGGCTAAGTTGTGGGTGCTCTCACTATAGCCAATAGCAGTGAAGAGCTTATCTTTCTCCTCTGCAGTCATAATGTCATCAATAGCTACAAAGAAAGGACAGTATTTTAAGAAATCAATTGCTTCAGTATTACAGATGCAATAAAAAATATCAAACCAAAGTAACAAGTGCCCTAAAATCAATGCTAAAGCAACATCAGCCAGATAATTTCCTCTAATATACTACTTTGCCTAGTCAAAACAGCCAACATGTATTTGCTTGCTTATGTCAAGAAAAGGCAAAGAGACACCATGAAAGAAATTCTGGTCTCATATAAGGATTTTAGAATTCCCTAAATATGTTAAAAATTAAGTGAAACTTCTAATATCCATGCAAAAAGTTAACAATAAGAAATGTCAGTTAACACTTCTGAATTTCACCTTATAAAGTTTCACAGAAATAACTTCCTCAAAAATATCAAAGTTTTGAGGCACCTGAGTGGCTCAGTCAGTTAAGCATCTGCCTTCAGCTCAGGCCATGATCTCAGGGTCCTAGGGTGGAGCCCTGTGTCAGGCTCCCTGCTCAGAGGGGAGTCTGCTTCTCCCTCTCCATTTGCCGCTCCCCCCTGCTTGTGCGCTCTCTCTCTCTCTCTTTCTCAAATAAATAAAATCTTTAAAAAAAAAAAATCAGGGATCCCTGGGTGGCGCAGCGGTTTAGCGCCTGCCTTTGGCCCAGGGCGCGATCCTGGAGACCCGGGATCGAATCCCACGTCGGGCTCCCGGTGCATGGAGCCTGCTTCTCCCTCTGCCTGTGTCTCTGCCTCTCTCTCTCTCTCTCTCGCTGTGTGCCTATCATAAATAAATAAAATTTAAAAAAAAAAAAAAAAAAAATCAAAGTTTTAATTTAGTTAGATAAACTCAGAAATGTTCCAGCCTGACATATTTGGTTGTATGTTTACTAATAATAAACATCATAAAACTCCACTAACTGGCTAAAATAAAACATATATATTTTTTCTTAACAGTGTACAACAAATTATCTGAGTTGGAACTTACTTTCAGGAATCAAAGATTCTTCATCTTTTTTCTTAGACTCCTTCTTACCCCAAAACCCACTAAACCAGCCTCCACGTTTCTCGCCTGTGTCAGTAGACTTTTTCCTTAATTTTTGCCCAGATCGAATCACCTAAAAAGTAAAAATTTTTAAACTTAATTAAAGAGGAACTGCCCTCTTCATTTCCAGGTATAGCCAGGTAAGAACAATGGTTAATTTTTTCAACACTATGTTAGGTTAAAAAACAGTCAAGAAAGCCTTCTGAAATGGTATTCAACATAATTTGGTCAATATAGTTCCACTATTAATTTCATTTACTTTCCACACCTGCTGATCAAATTTTGATGAGGATGCATTTTGTCAGAAATACAGTTAAGGTTTCAAGGGAATTTTTTTGAGCAATGTGTCTTACAAATGTTTAAGTTAATAAACCACTAAGACTGCAGATTTGCAAAATGAAAAGTTCTCTAAAAAGAAGATACTTCCACACTCAGAAATATTAGTTTAAAACAATGTTTCAGAATTCATATACATTGCTGGCCTGCCAACTACAGACATGGGAGAAGGGTCGAATATAAATAAAAATAATCACTGAATCTCATTTCATCCTCTTCTCAATAAATCCTAGCTTGATTTTCTGTAACTCCTTGAAACAGTAAAAAAAGAGATGAAATCACTAAAAAGCAGAAAACATAAGGATAAATAAAGGGGATAAGTAATCTACTCATTCCCTGAATAAGTAAACGTTAATAATTTTCCCACTTAAAATTTATATTTTAAATTGAGAGTAATAGGTAACATATTGCATGCCTCCCTGTGTAACAAAAGGTGAAACACTCCAAAAGAGAAGTTGAAAAAAAAAGAGTTGAATTAGTAAAGAGAAGTTTAAATAAGTTAAAGAAGTTCTCTTTAACATTTAAACATTAAAGATATAAAGAAATAGGTCCACATCTGTGCACAAAACTATAAAAGTTTTTTAGCACTTATACCTCAGCCATAACTACCTTTTGGCAAGCTTACCAATCCAATTTCACTAGTCAGAAATGTAGTAAATAAAAAATATGTATCTGTTTACTTTATGTTCTATATGAAAAAATATTTAACTTCTTTATTCTCTTGGAATAGAAGATTAGTGTGCTTTTTTATATTTTTCATGATAACTAGAACTTAGAGAATTTATTTAACCTCTCTCTGTCTTAATTTACTAATATAAATTGAAGATAATAGTACTTTCCTCAGAATTGATGGTACTCAGCAAATTACATCAAGAAAATGTTAGCTACCATTTTCATTCCTGTTACCAAACTTTCTACTTTAAAATTCTCAGGAACACAAAGATTCAGCGAAAGCAAATCAATTCTCAGCCACCAATATCCTGAATTCATGTCAGATTTAGGCACAACATTGTTAATCCAAGTACTTACTGTGTCTTTTGCATTGAGATATTTTTTGAATGGAACTAACCCCATTGTGTTTATAACAAGAGAAGTTAAAAAAGGGTTGAAAAGCTAATGAGAAGAGACATTCAAACTAAACAAAATAAGAAATAAAGTTTCTTATGCAGCTAGATACCGATTACATAATTCATCAGCAGGTATGAAACCTTAGGATAAAGAAATCATGCAACCTATAAAAAAGAATTTAAAAAAAAGTAGTGATGAAAGAGCACTACACCATTGATAATTCAGGAGAAGACAAGAGTAGTGCCTGAGAATGTAAAGAATAAGCATGGGAAAATGTGACATTTTTGTCACAAGCCAGAGATAAGTGCATATATTCAGGACCTGTTAGAATTTACAAATTAAAAGTGAATGACAAAGCAGCTACTGTGGATATCATAGCTCACTGGTATTCAATCCTTGATGCACTTAAGAATCATTAGGAAGCTTTAACAAAAGCAAAAAACAACAATGCCCAAGCTCCACCACATACCAGGAAGTGGACTCCAGGTATCATTTAAAAAATTCCCTAGGGATTCTAATGTGCAGCAGGATTCAGAACCAGTGAGATAACTAGACAAGATTTTCTCAACAACAGGAGAAATCATCAAGCAGGGAGTAGATGAAACGGCTAATTCAGAAAAGGCACTCAAATGTATATCATCTGGGTTTTTAAGCTTTAAAGAGTCTATCAGCAATGGTTTTAAGGAAAATGCAACCACAGCCTGCAAGTTAAACTTGTCTTACATATTGGACTTAATAAAAAGGTGGATTTATGAGCAGTTCCCTGTAAATCTAAATACAGGAACAGCTGTACAGTATTTGATATTTTATTAAAGTCCTTTTAACCAAATCGGGGCACCTGGCTGGCTCAGTCTATAGAATGTGCAATTCTTGATCTTGGAGTCATGAGTTTAAGCCCCACACTGGGCATAGAGATTACTTAAAACAAAAAATGTTGGGGCACCTGGCTGGGTCAGTTAAGCATCCAATCTTGATTATCAGCTCAGGTCTTGATCTCAGAGTTGTGAGTTTAAGCCCCATGCTGTGCTCCACACTGAGTATGGAGTCTACTTGAAAAATAAAAATTTTGGGATGCCTGGGTGGCTCAACAGTTGAGTCTGCCTTTGGCTCAGGGCATGATCCTAGGGTTTGGGATCAAGTCCCCCAAGCGGCTCCCAGCAGGGAGCCTGCTTCTGCTTGTGCCTATGTCTCTGCCTCTCCCTCCTCTTTCTCTATCTCTCATGAATAAATAAATAAATCTTTAAAAAAAAAAAAAAAGAAAAAAGAATTTTAAAATGTTTTAAAAATATTTTAAACTAAATTATAAAGTTTGTAAATTTATAAACTAATAAACTTTTAATCATTAAGGAATTTTTAAAAATATGTTAATAAGAGACATTAAGATAATGTAATGACCAACCCAACATTCAACTTTCCCCCTCCCAGATCTCTATTTAAATCCCTAAAGAAAAAAAAAAAAAAAAAACTTAGAAAAAAAATTTAAAAAAAGGATAAAGCCACTATTAGCACTGATATCTTTGTAAAGCTGTGATGAGGATGACACAGATTTTGAGGAATTTCAAAATAAATTCAAAAATCTAGAAAAATTTAATGAAGAGAAAAGACAGAAGTGAATTAATTAGAAAGCACACAAAAATATTTCAGTGTTAATGACCATGAAGAAAATAAAACAACAAAAAGTACTGGAAAAGAAACTTTCCTATATGTTGACAATTATCACTTAAAAATACATTTAAAAATCAGAGCTGACCTAGAACTATACACACACAATATACCAGTGTCTAATCCTTGGTTTTAATATTATAATTATGTCGATAATTCCTGCCTATATTTTAAATTCTGTGACCCTGTGGATTTTCCTATACAATAAAAAAATTTCAGTCTTGGATGAATTTAACTGCCTTTTCTTCATCTATATCCATCCCTTTGTCCATAGCATCCAATAATAAATCCTTTTTCGTGGCCTGTTTCTAACCAACAGAACATGGCAAAGGTGATAAGATGTATGTGATTATGTGCATGAAACTGTACCAGCTGTCTTACTGGAGTGTCTCTTTCTCTTTGAAAAAGCAAGCTGCCGTGTTGTGGGCTATGTCAGGAGGCCCTTCTGGCAAGGAAATGAAATGAAATTTAAGAACTAAGCACAGCCTCTGGTCAACAGCCAGCAAGAAACTGAAGTTTTCCATCCCACAGGCACAAGGAGCTAAAATCTGCCAACAAAAGCAGATCCTTCATCACTGACACCCCCCAGATGAAACCACAGTCCCAGCCAACAGCTTGATGGCAATATTTTTGAGACCTTAAGCAGAGAACTCAGGTAAACCAAACCTGGACTCCTAACCCACAGAAACTCTGAGACAATAAACGTGTATTGCTTTAAGCCCCTATGTTTATTACGCAGCCATAGAAAACTACTTCACATGAGTGTACCGAAGCAGGTCCTCAGTCATGGAGCTTTGCATAGGCATAAGCAGCTGAACCCCTGAGAGAAATTCCACAGTCTGGCCAAGGAATGAGAAAATGGAGTCCACGAAAACCAGAGGGGATGAGGGAAATACAAGAGAAACAGAGTCAGAGAATGGGGTTATCTTTCTACTCTATTTTTATTTATGTTTTTATTATCCTTTCTACTGGAATGTAAATAAGGGATTTTTGTTCACTTCTGTATGCAGAATGATGCAGATGATGATGATGATGAAGGAAAAAATCACTTATTCAATAATTATTATGTGCCAGGTACTCAATAGTCTAAGTGCTTTGTACATGGATCATCACTGCTCCTCATAGTAACCCTCTGATGTAGGTACTATGAATTACTCTTATTTAACAGATGAGGAAACTGAAGCACAGAGAGGTTAAGTAGCCAGTCCAAGATCACACAAGTAAGCAAAGCTGACTCCAGAGTCCACAGTCTTCACCATGATTCTAGTAAAATAGGCACTCAATGAGTACTTACTAAGTAAATGAATGAACCCGTGCATGCTTTAATCCCACTTAAAAACATAAGTATGTGTATGGAGATCTATAAATAAAAAAAAGACTAAAGGAATATACAAAAAAACATATTAACAGAATGTATCTTTAGTGTGAGATAGATGTTTCTATTTTTTCTTTGTATATCTATATTTCCTAACTTTTTGTATTGTGAGTTGCACTGCACTTGCAATTGATTTACCAACAAAGTCATGCTACAGAATAAAAGGATTGACATGGAACAATAGGGACAAGGTAGGATATGCCAAGTGGGATCAATCACCATATATTATGAAATATAAACAGGCTGATTCCAATTACAGGAAAAAAGAATAGAAGGGAGATGAGAAGAGAGGAAAGGAAAGAAGAAGAAAGGGAGGGAAAAGGAAACAAAGCAAAGATAAAGTGAAAGGATGGGGGATAAAAAGCATATGTAAGTAGATACATATGCATGGGGGAAAACCTGGAAGACTGTATATCAAAATGTTAACAGCAGTATTCTACATTGCTAGAATTACAGATAACTTTGATTTACTTTCTTTTTAGGCGGGGTTCAAATATTTTGTTGTAAAATTACAAAATTTTTTCCTTCCATGTTAGTGGATTTTTTCCACTGTTCCTATTTTTTTCTCCCAAGATCAAATGAGGAACGGAAACTCAACCTTTATTCTTACTTGAACAACTGCCATGAAACTTAAGATTTCTTGATCTCAAGTTTAAAGGAATAGTATGAACATGTTTAAAACAAAAAATAAAAAAAGCTCATAAAATGATTACCTCAACTTGTGCTTGTTGCCTTGCTAAAATTATATTAAAAACATCTAGAGTCTTCTCCAAATCCTATAAAACAAAGAGACACTTGTAAACAAGAAAAATGACATTAGATTAAAAAATTTTATTCTAGGATTTCTAGGCTTATCCAGTCCATGAACAAACTAACTGTGATCTAATGAAAGGATAAGTATAAATCTGAATGTACATTTGGCTTTTGTACTTTTAGTTTTTGCAATAAGGGAAATAAGTTATCCAAGAAAGCAAATCCTCAAAAAATATAAAAATAAGAATTTTAATGAGACCATTATAGAAACAAGAATTTGTAGGAGGGGGACCTGTTAATCCTTATGGTTCATACTGACTCACTCTTTTCCATATTTTATAACCATTGTACTAAAGGCACCATTATAAAACACAAAATTTAAGAATGCAAAATTCTACAAATCAACAACTAAGTTAAAGTAGAAGCTAATTTGGGGAATTTATATAAAAGTATGTAAGAATCTAACAGGTATTGGGTAATCTGTGTAAGAGATAATCTATGTTCTCACAACTCTGCAAAACAAATACTGTTTCCATTTTATACGGAGAACACCAGACCTAAGATGCTGAGAAACTTGATGCTTTTTCCAATATATAGTATCAGTGTCTCTCACATATTTCAGAATAATAGGAATTCAATTAATTCTTTACATTATGAATTTGTGGCAGAAATGGTTATATAATCAAGACCACATGATATTAGGCATATTATATATTCAGCATGGTATTTTTCCTTATTTCAAAAGGGGTTCCTATTTTGAGCAATAAGAGCTGTTTTTTATATAATACTTTGAGCTCTTTAAAAAAAAAACACTAACAAAACTAATAACATACATGTAGCTAATAAACATATATTTGAATAGCTCTGATACTGATTTTCTAAATATTATATAAAAACCAAATACATTTCTCCAAATACTTTCTAGTATTCTAGTACTTAATCTGATATTAGGATAGGAGGAAAAGATTTGTTTAAAGAAGAAAGAACTGAAGAAAAAATACTCTACATTTTCCCATAAAATTATCTCAAAAAGAGGTCAGTTTTATTCTTTCTAAAATAATATTTTAATTCAAATTAAATTTAGGAAAATCTAAAGGATAATTTAACAAAGACTAGCTTTCATCAATATATGTGAGATATACCTGAATTTGTTTCTGTATTTCTTCTGGGACTTTAGGTTGGGTTAACTTGATCTTATAGGCACTTTTATAACTCTTGAGCAACTGCCTGTGTTTTTTTATGTTACTCCAAGACCACATCTGCGTATACCTTCTTATATGAACTTCAAGAACAGAATCAATTGCATATTTCCACCTGCAAATCAAATTTTAATGTACATTTGAATACAAAGGTTTAAGAAAAAGCAAGAAAATGGCTTAGATTTTTTAAATCCACAGTTACATTTTTTGTTCTTATTAACTGTTCTCCTTATAAGATCCCATTAATTAGCATTTCAATTCCTCAGTAAAATTCTCTGATTTAAATTGATTATAAAATGAGCAAATTACTCCAGTAAGAGGGTATGTCAAAGCAAAATCAATAAGACACAAAATGACATACAAAATTAATACTATCCCAATATGGTTATAACATTCATTACATGTGGTGACTCAAGGGCACTAAAACCAAAAAAGGATTAAAGTCTTAATGCTAAGTTGAGAATTTGGGAATAATCTAAAAGCAAGAGTATGAGAATGTGTTTATGAAAAAAGTAACAACGACATAATACAAAAGATATCCCTTTCATGTCTACAAAGATTTAAAAAAGTCTCTTAAATCTGGAAGTTTCTACTTATATATTTCTCATTTAAAAAAAAAAAATTCTAACTTACCATTGTCGACCATTGGTATGAAGTGGTAAATAGGGCTTATATTTCCTGTAAGGGGCATTTCTAACCATATAATCCACTGACTCCAAAAAGTCAATCATACTTAAGTACTATTAAAACAAAAATACAGTTATATTTATTAATTGCACATATGGATAACACCAAATTTTATTATATTTTCAGTCTAGTAAGACTCCAACTTCCTGGAACAATGAATATCATGGTTACCTATTAGTATCATATTTTCTCAAATTTAAAACACCACCAATTAGAAGTTGTAATATAATTTTTAAGTTCCACTACAAAAAGAAAAAAAAACAGTGCTAACAAAGTATCATACCATCAATAATATTATACATCCTATTTTCAAATATGTTACACAATGAAATAAATGCACATCCTAGAAATAATAAAATACACTATCTGTAACTAGTGACTGGAACATGGTTGTTCCTAAAACTACATATTTGCCTCTGGACCATCATTTCAGCATTGACTTTCTATAAGCTGAATTGCAAGTCTCTCCAGAAAATCATTACATAACTAAAGGAAGATAAACCAATATAATTGCCCATCTTACCACTAATACAACTCTGCATATACCTGGTAAAGAGCTCAAATGGAGGGAAACACACACACAACATGACTGTAGATAAGATAAAGAAAGCGGCAAATCTAGTTTTCTCCTTTCAGTTTTTCTTAATGATTTCTACCTACTGGTTACCATGTGGCTATTCACCACTTAAAATATAGGTAGTCTGAACTTAAATGTATTTTAAGTTTAAAATATACCCAAGGTTTTAAAGACTTAGAAAAAAGGAAAGGATATAATTTTTTATATTGATTACATTCTGAAATGATAATATTTTGGATACACTGGCTTACATAAAATGTTATTAATTTTACCTTTCTTTTTACTTTTCTAATGCAACTACTAGAAAATTTTAAATTACATAGACAACCTGCATTACAGTAATCCTCCCCTTATCCTGAGGAAATATGTTCTAAGACCCCCCCAACAGATGCCTGAAACCATGGATAGTACTGAACCTACATTTGTTATGTTTTTCCTATACATATACACTTAGAATAAAGTTTAATTTATAAATTAGGCACAGTAAGAGATGAATAACAATAATAATAAAATAGGGGAATCCCTGGGTGGCTCAGCGGTTTGGCGCCTGCCTTTGGCCCAGGGCGCGATCCTGGAGTCCTGGGATCGAGTCCCGGGATTGAGTCCCGCGTCAGGCTCCCGGCATGGAGCCTGCTCCTCCCTCTGCCCGTGTCTCTGTCTCTCTCTCTCTCTATCATGAATGAATAAAAAAAATAATAATAAAAAAATAAAAAGCAATAATAATAAAATAGAACTACCGTAAAAATATACTGTAATAAAAGCTATGTGGTATGTGTTTCTCTCTCAAAATATCCTATTGACTGCATTCACCCTTCTTCTGTGATAAAATGCCTAATAGTGAGATGAAATGAGGTAAATGATGTGACACTGTGACACAGTGTCAGGGCACTACTGACCTTCTGACCATACATCAGAAAGATCATCTGCTTCTAGAACACAGTTGACCCATGTAACCAAAACCACAGAAACTATGAAGAAGGGGAACTACTG
Source organism: Canis aureus (assembly GCF_053574225.1). NCBI lineage: Eukaryota > Metazoa > Chordata > Mammalia > Carnivora > Canidae > Canis > Canis aureus. The sequence goes on from NC_135642.1 coordinate 31,504,586, forward strand.
TATATTTTTACTGGACTACACTGAGCTAAAAGCTCATTTAGCTAAACCTTTTGTCCTTCTTTCACTTCCAGTTCTCCAGGTCTGTTATTCGAACCCAGGGTATATAACCAAATGACAAAGGAAAAAAGCACCAACATAGCAGGTCTAAAAATTAAGTAGACAGTACTTACTATAAAGGTGTCTATTAAAATATGAGGAAGAAAAAACACATTAAAATCTTCCATCAACAATTGGAAATTACATAGGAAAACATCATTTGCTATAATTTGGTAAGATTTTCCACCAATAAGGAAAAGACCAGATAAAAAGAAGGAAATTATTTTCCCAAAAAAAAAAAAATTTATATATATATAAAAATACAAATATAAATGTATAAAAGAATCACTAGAGCACTGGAGAAAGAATAATCACAAAGGACAAAAGCAGTTGAGATTCAAGGCTAATAAAAGCTAGAAATAGCCACCCGAGTCTTACCTGAGGTTTGGTCATTTCAATGGCAATATTCTGTACTTCTATGTTCCAATCAAGTTTGGGTGTTTTGAGCTCTGTTTCTGCATAAGGATTCATGTAGAGCTTTGCAGAAGCTGATATTGGCTGGAAAACTTAAGTCACATGGGAAGACACAAGATTATGTTTATATACCCTTATATATGAACAACTGTAAATAATTATAAGAACACTATTACTCTGAAAGTAGAGAAAAATAATTAAAAATATATAAAAAATGTAAAAATTCACTACCCAAAAATATTTAAGCATCTACTTATCTGCATAATACCAAATGCAAGTCAAAGTGGAATCTCCAAGGAGGAAACTGGAGTCCTATGCTTCTAAGTAAAAATGTACAAAAGTAATAGACAATCTACTCTTGGCTATTCAGTCTGGGTAAAATTAGACTTCTCTTCCTTACTACAAGACATTTAATGATTTTATTATTCACTAAAAATATTAACACAAGGTAGGAGACAAAATTTACTTTGTTTAAAATTTGTCTTAATCATTGGTAGAATTTAGGAACAGAATCATGAATTAAATTCATACTACCAAGAAAAAAATGCTTACCACTTTATAATTTTCAGAATGATCATTATCTATATCATCTTAGAATCAAATAAGAAAATATTCTTGAAGAACTAGCATGAAAAGATGTATTAAGGAAAATGACAAAGTAATATAATAAATTTTTAACAGTGAACAATATTAAGATTACATAAATTATGATATATTACAGTATTTACATTTGCATAAGATTATATAAAATTTTAACTTATTTAGAGGTTTTTATAAGTGGAAGATACCATTTATAAATGAAGTTGTAGATTTTTCTGAACTAGTTCTTTCATGAATGAAACTAAACACTTTGATCTGAAAACACCACCACTAAACAGATCTATGAACATAAAGAGAAAGTGTCAACTCTTCCATAATAGCAATCAGCTACAAAAGAATATGAAGAAAACAACAATGAACCAGAGTAACATGGAATATGGATGATGAGCATGAAAGCTGAAGACAAACATAAAGGAGTATACTCAATTAAAAAAAATCCAACAATAGTCTCTTTCGAATGAAACTAAAAAGGAGAAAACAGATGGCGTTAATAAACAGGCTGCTTTGTTAGAGGGTTACTTAAAAATAAGTAAAGGCAAGGCTGCCAAGAATTAGAAAAGCCACTTAGGAAAGTCTCTAGAGTGGTTGGTTTGTCATAACACTGCAATAGTGACATGGCAAGGTTGACCTGAATACCAAAATCTCAGAGATTTTGATTAAAGAGATTAAAGAAAAGAAAACCTAATTCCTAAAACAAAGGTGCTAACAAGAAGAAAACAGAGGTCAAGGGTGTTGAGATGCTAGGAGTGAACGAACTACAGTCGTACTGCCCTCCTCTTACTCTCCAGGGTTGTATGTGTCATAATCTATCCTAAATAATTTGTTATAATCCAAATATACTGTGATAAAACTAAAATATAAAATACTTTCTCTTTATCAAAGTACCTTTATCAGAAGAAAGTACAGTAAGCCAGAGTATTTAATCCTATGTTTCCTATAACATGAAATAAACTTTTACCACTACTTACTATATTGATGGTTTACAGGTATGTTGCTACTTGTAAGAATTCCACTTTTCAGCTGATCCTAAACAAAAATTTGGAGAATGAAAAAAAATTCATACATATTCAACTACACATGGGGGGGAAGAATGTGGTTCTTAAATCAATATCTTTATTCTCTTCTTTATAATTAGTAGTCCATAAGAAAAATACACTAAGCATTATTTATAAGTATATTTCTTTAGACTAAAATACAGAAGTAGATAATTTTTAAAAATTCTAAATATTTAAAAGTGTTATAGCATTGCGTTCCCCTCTGACTTAAAAAAAGAAAAAACAACTGAGGTTCCTGGGTGGCTCAGTCGGTTAAGCATCCGAACCCTTGATTTCGGCTCAGGTCATGATCTCAGAGGTGTGAGATCATGCCCCATGTCAGGCTCCACACTCAGCAGGGTGTCTTTTTTTTTTTTTTTTTAAGATTTATTTATTTATTTATGATAGACCGAGAGAGAGAGAGAGAGAGAGAGAGAGAGGGGCAGAGACACAGGAAGGAGGAAGGAGAAGCAGGCTCCATGCCAGGAGCCCAACGTGGGACTCGATCCCCGGACTCCAGGATCACACCCTGGGCCAAAGGCAGGCGCCAAACCACTGAGCAACCCAGGGATCCCCTCAGCAGGGTGTCTTCTTGAGATTCTCTCACTCCCTTCCTTTGTCCCTCCCCCCACTCACTTGTGTTCTCTATGTCTCTCTCTTAAATAAATTTAAAAAAAAATCTTTAAAAAAAACAATAAAACATCCATGAATTGGGATCTCAAACACTCTCTAGACAAAGGCAAATTATTTATTACAGTATCTTTCTGAGAAATAAGAGCTAGAATCTTGGAATTAATTCAAGTTCAGAAAATTCAACTTTTCTTCCTTTTTCCTCTAAGTAAATAAAAAGGACTGAGACTAACTGAGCACAGTGAAGTTTTGAGTTAACCTTTCACTGTTGATGAAATCATTATCACAAATGCTTAAAACATTTGCTAAGGTCAATTATACTTCAATTTAAAAGAAAATTCGCTAAACATATATTCTTCAGATCTGAAAGATATCATCATTCCTTACAATGCTCTACATAATCATTCTTATACGAAACACAATGTAATGTCATCAAAATAAGAGTGCAAAAAACCATAAATGCAGTTTTAATTTAGTAGTATAAGTTACTATCTCACTGTGTAGTGAATGATCTCACAAAGATCTTCAAAAACAAAATGCTTTTTTAAAAAGTGGATTCTGGGGCACCTGGTCAGCCCAGACAGCTAAGCATCTGCCTTCTTTCCGCTCAGGTCATGATCTCAGGGTCCTGGGATCAAGCCCCATGTTGGGCTCCCTGCTCATCAGGGAGCTTGCTTCTCCTTCTCCCTGACCCTTCCCCTGCTTGTGCTAGTGTTCTCACACTTTCTCTCTTAAATGAATAAATAAAATATCTTAAAAAAAATTTTTTTAATAAAAAAGAGTAGATTCCAAAAACTGTGTTTCACAATTCTGATTTAGTTAAATACAACTTAAACAAAAGACTATATACCCTATCCTCATTAAAGACCACTTAAGTTAAAAAAATTTAGAGAGTGGAGTTAGCTCTTCCAGTTATAAACTGAAATTACCAAGATCTGTTCCTTTGACTCCTGATAAGACATGTTGCAGTTTACATTCCAGTAGGCACTAAGACTATCAAGTCGTATAAGCTATAAAAGAAAAATAAAAGAGGTCAAGCAACACATGAAAATTATGAATCAGTATTAAAAGATTATTCTCATATCACCCTAGGATTATCCAATTGCCATTTTGAACTTTTAAAGGAAAAAAATAAAGCAAAAATGGGAAAAATACATGCATGTTATTCACAGACTTTACCACTAATCTTAGCATTTGGTAAATTTTTCTTCCAGCATCACTATTTCTGAGGAAATTCATTCATTCAGTTATCAAATATTAATTGAGAATTTACTATTTAACAGACTTGTACATGTTTTGCAGAATAAGAAGAAAGACACAATTCCTCCAGTGGATATGAATGACTGCTTAGAAGGAGAGGGGAGGGGAGGGGATTCTACAACAGTAAGGTGGGGAAAGCAATATACTAAACATAAACACTCCTCTTGAAAATTCTCAATGTTTATTAGCATATTTAGAGTACTGTCCAGTCCTGTGGTTTAAAACAAAATGAAACACACTGTTTAACTATGTACAGCTTAATACTTTAGTCAGTCATCTTGACCAGAAAATATTTTTTCTACAAATCTCATATCCCAATTACCTAATGTTCCATAAAACACAATTTAGGAAATATTAATTTTATCTGATTTCTTTTGCTAGGTGAAGAACCTAAACCTCAGAAAAGGTAAGTGATTACAGAAGGTCACATAGTAAGTGGCAAAGCCAAAACCGGAGCTTCTACTTTTAACTCACACTCCAATGACACATTGGGCCCCATCAAAGTTTCAAAAAACTACAATAAGTCTTTGTACCTAGAAAAATAACAAGAAATTCTTAATCCAGTCTAGTACCTTGTATATAATTTTTTCTGCTTCATTTAATATACATGGAGTCCAGTGTTCATTTGCAGTCTAAAAGAAAATAAATAACGGTGAAACAAAGTATATATATCATAATACAGTACTCTAATAAACTGTAACAAAATTACTTAGATTTTTAAAAAAGACATCTAGCTAATTATGGCTACTGGAAGCTGTTTCCCGACATATCTATATGACAAAATCAAAGGAACAGTGAAAATAGAATTGAGGTTATAATTTAACTGAGTTTATTCATCCAGAAAATAACTACTGAGCCACTATGTGTCTGTGTGGAAGGAACTGGGCATGAATTAAAAAAAAAAAAAAAAAGAAAAGAAAGAGCTAGCCTATAAAATAGTGAAGAAGGTCCACATCCTTTTTAAAAATCAAGTAAATAATTATTGCAAAGAAAACCACAAGAATATGGAAATCACAGCATGACCATGGTTCTAGAAAGCCAGCATGATCAACAATACCAAATACTGCCATGAGATAAACTAAAATTAATTTATTGAGCAGCCAGGTCATTACTAATGAACTTGTCAAGAAAAATTTCAGAGGAGTAGCAGAGTCAGAGTACAGTGGGAAAGGAGTCAGCAGGAGATGGGGAAACAAAGATAGTCAAGGTAGATGGGGCCTAGGAGTGAGAGAAGGTTCAGGAGGGCCTTCTTAATTTTGCTATAAAAGACAGACCTGAATGTGTTTAAATGCTTACAGAAGGAATGGGAGAAGGGAAAAGTGGAAGGGGGAGGGTTTGAAGATTTAGGAAAGAGAAGAAAACTAACAGAAAGGAAGAAAGAAGGGAGGAAAGGAGGCAGAGAAAAAGGGAGGGAAAAAGGCTCCCAAGGACATGGGAAGGATGAGATTCAGATCAGAGGTGGAAAGATTACCTTAGGTCTAAGAGACTCTAACTGTAAAATGGGAAAAAGGAATGGTGTGGATAAAGAAAGAGGTAAGTTTAGGGTTATTGTTGTTATTACAGTCATTGTAATAGTTGAAGCAGGAAATAGCCGAGCCACACATGTGCCAAATGCTTTACATTAACTATCTCAGTTAATCATTACAAAATTCTAAAATAGAGGTCCTATTTTGTCAGTGAATGAATGAGGGTTAGACAGAAGATCACCATGCTAACTAGTACAATAATATGATATTGGTGCTATAATAAAATATAATGGGGAACATAAAAGAGTGATAAATTCTAAGAGGAAAATACAAGGGAATGAGAAAGAGTAATATCTAACATAAGAACTAAAACCTGAATAGGATCACCAAGGAGACAAAGGGAAAAAAGTAATACAGGCAGAGAACACAGTATGAAGAGTCTGAGAAAAGATATAGAGAATCAAACAACAATACACACTAAGGAAACTACACATCATTCTTATGTGTTAGTATACCTTTTTATTAGTCAATGAGAGGTACGTGACTATTTTATAATTTTTTGTCAGCTAGAAGCTCAACATAAAATATTATGTTCATTTATGCCTAATATTGCCAGTCTAGTTTTTCTGGAGCATTATCTCTAGTCTCTGTTATTTTATTATTTCTTTTTTTATCAAAAGCTACTTAAGGGGCACCTGCCCCTTAAGGCAGGCAGTTGATTAAGCATCTGCCTTCGGCTCAGGTCATGATCGCAGGGTCCTGGGATCAAGCCCCACACCAGGGCACCTGCTCAGGAGGGAGCCTGCTTCTGCTTCTCCCTCTGCCTGCCACTCCCCCTCCTTGTGCTCGCTCTCTCTCTCTCTCTCTCTCTGTCAAATAAATAGATAAAATCTTTAAAAAAATTTAAAAGCTACTTAAAATTAGTTTTGGAAAGAAACAGAGGATAAACAATATAACAAATCCTAGCTTCTCTGACTCCCTTGATTTTGTTTCTCCAGATTTTTTCTTTTTTTCAATGTTTCTGCTTTGGTCTTCAATTTCTCTACTTCTTCCCTATGAAAATATAATTCTGAAGGCCTCTATGAAACCATTTCCTTTTTCCCTTTCTCTAGAATTCCACTCTCTTTCAGCTTTCTTCCTCTTCTTTCCCTACCAAGGCCCTCTCCATATAACTATCATAGGACAAACATATACCCAGCATGATTTACTGTTCCCTATCTTTAACTTTAAAACATTTTTCCTACCACTTAGTTACCCATAGAAAATAAGAGGGAAAAATGTCCAACCTGAATGTACATACTATCTATCCTTAAAGATCTTTAGGAGAAAAACCAAACTGCATTATAAAATATATGACCAAAATAAACTGTATCTCAATATAATACACACACAAACACACATACATGTACACATTTATAAGCTATTTGGAAATTCTATCTGCCTATATAAAGAATGAGAACATGATTTACCTTTCTATTTCCCCACACGTTTAGGATATAGTTTTTAATTATTTAAAACTGCTTGATAATGGTATATTGGTATTTGTTAAGGTCAAAGACAAATCAAAATAATTAGAGAATGTAATAACAGCATCACTATAAATTCTGAACTTCTACAAAAACTAAAAATATTACATATAAAAATAAAATAGCTATTTATATCAATAGTTGATTTTAGGCAATTCATCCTGTGACTTGGGAATATTTTACAGGTTCCACAAAAATTGTAAATAAATAAGGTCAACATTACCAACAGACTAAGTTCTCCCAGTGTGACTCCAAATGAAAGAGGCTGCTGTGGATCAGTAACCTATCAAAAAAGAAAAGTGACATTAAAATACACTGATGGTGAGAGGGAAACCATGTTCCACTCTGTAAATGGGCAACATAAAGAAATTAGTTTACAAGTAAGTCACACAACACAAATGGATCTGTGAGAAAAAAAGAAAAGGCAATAACATGGCTAGGAATATCCACATTTTGTAGGCAGGACACTAATATGACACTTTCCCAACGGAACTCTTTCCTAATGAAGTGAACACTTTTCTCAGTAACTAGATTCTTACCCAAATAAAGAAGAGACAGGTTCTTTATGTGTATCATTAAAGATATTCTTCAAAGACAACACAAGATGTCACAGATAATAATACTGCCATTAAATTACTTTTCAAATATTAACGATTTTCACACTTAGAAATATGAACTGTCTTTAAGTCTCTAAGATCATTAGCTTTTCAAAAATGCTTTGACAGGAATGTCCAAGATTCTTAACATTTAATTTCCTCAGTCTCTTAACCTATGAAACTTTTGTTCTATTCCTAATCCTCAATTTATAAGTTATATTGATACTCCCTGCTTACACTTTACCACAATGTGTACAATATCATTGTCTTAGACATCATAAGGATGCCCAAAAGTCATATAGAGTTTTTTGGCTATGATAGAAACCAGGTAAACTCAAGAGAAGAAAAAAACATCATGTTCTAAATCAACCAACAAGGACTCCAGACCATAGTCACATAGAATCTTCTAAAATGCAGGGAAAACGCAAGCTCTGAAATAACTGAAAAGCACAAATAGCATTGTGAGCTCAGTTTTTAATATCTTCCTTTATTCTCACACTCATCTTTTTATACCTACACACAACTAGTTCAAAATAACTTGCACCTATTTCAGAAGGAACTTTACCAACTCCTCACTTGCTAAGACACTACCCACAAACTACACCTATCACCCAATGAGCATCTTTATGATAAATTATTATACTTTCCCTATTCCCTACATCCTAAACTCTATTTTTCATTATCCTATATACAATAATTAAGATAATCACATTGAAAGATACAAGAAAGATCCCTCTGCACTTTTAATTCTTTTTCTTTTAGATTTTAATATATTTTGTCACTGATGCCAACTTAAACATAATTGATACACCTATCCCACTCCTGTGCCTCTCTATATTTTGTATTAAAGAGAGAAATGATGTACCTAATTGTACTTGCTCAGTAAAAAAGCTTAATTTAAATTCAAACTGAAGTTCTCATTCATCAATAAATCATTAGTTTTAAGAATAATTTTTACTTCCATGATGTGTTGATTTATTTTCCTAAGTTTAGGAAAGGGCATTGATGAGTTGTTTATTTACAAAATTTAGTTTAATGGCTACATAAAACTAAAAGGTAAAATCAATTTATGGTAATAGTATATCTTGAAAAACTACAAATGTATCTTACTTAAATTTAAGTTCTATAAGTAACTTATCAGAAAAAGAAAATTCTAAAAATGTCAGCACTGCTTTGATTAAACCCCAAATTTAGAAGAGATGGAATAATATTTCCATCATCTTAGGTAAATGAAAAAATTCAAGGTTATTTTATATATTTTTCAAATTTTAAAACAAATCAATGTATATTTAGTTTAAAATTAATCAGCAGTGGGGCAGCCCATGTGGCTCAGCAGTTTAGCACCGCCTTCAGCCCAGGGCCTGATCCTGGTAGACCCAGGATCGAGTCCCACATCAGGCTCCAGCATGGAGCCTGCTTCTCCCTCTGCCTGTGTCTCTGCCCCCCCCCCTCTCTCTCTCTCTGTGTCTCCCATGAATAAATAAATAAAATCTTTAAGAAAAAAATAAATTAATCAGCAGTTTTTAATCAGCTAATGTTAAACTCTGGTTATAAGTGAAATTGGTTTCTAAACACACTTTTGCACATGTATGTGAGTAGGTGTGCATGCATGTTCAATCCCATTTGAAAGAATATAAAGAGGATGGGACTTTGGATGGACAACTTCATAGTAGACTAATGACTTGAGGTTTAGTCCCCTCTCTACAAACTACCATTATATATTGACTATTTCCATCACCACTTGGAATTAATTTTTTTGTTGATATAAATCTTTAAAGTTATAATACTGTAAATCTTAATGCATTAAAATTCAAAATAAATAATAGAGGACAGGGATCCCTGGGTGGCGCAGCGGTTTGGTGCCTGCCTTTGGCCCAGGGCGCGATCCTGGAGATCCAGGATCGAATCCCACATCAGGCTCCCGGTGCACGGAGCCTGCTTCTCCCTCTGCCTATGTCTCTGCCTCTCTCTCTCTCTGTGACTATCATAAATAAATAAAAATTAAAAAAAAAAAAATAATAATAATAATAATAGAGGACAACAGGGAAATCTGTCATACTACCTTTAGAAAGGAGCATATGGTGGTTTTTTATTTATACACTTAAATGCCTAACTGAAAAAAAAGTGTAACATAGGAAAGAAGATACAGTAACATATTCAGCAGAAAAAATAACAAAAAACAAAAAACAAAAAACCAACAATCTTGGATTTAAAATCCAGTACAGGTCACCCTTATCTAGACAAATCAATAACTCTTATTATAAAATACACATTTAACTACTAACTTAAACTAAATTGAAATTACTTACGTCATCTTCATATTTAATGTGAATGTCTGTGATTTTTACTTGTACATTTTTAATTACTTGGGTTGCCAACTTTTCCAAAAATGTATCCTTTTTGGCTTCTTTTGGTTTATCTATAAAAAGTAGAAAAACACAATGTCAAGAGTTGAAATTCTCACATATTTCATAATCAAATGATCAAAGGATATCTAAAGCACTACTCAATAGAAAGGACAGCCTATTCTGGTGTCCTTGTTTTATTTTAGATTTATTTTAGATTTTAATATGCACTTCCAACTTAAAACTTATTTTTGAAGTTACATGGTATCTAACATTCATTTTACCTCTGGAGACAGAAATCAAGTGGCGATGTGTATAAATAACACATGGCATAAAAACTACGTTTACCTACCTTTCGAACGATCAAGACTTTTAAAAGGTTTCTTAAAATGTTTTTTGTGCTTTTTACGTTTACGTCCTTCTCATTGGAAGCATTTTAGTGAGAAAAGGATAAAATTCAAGTTAGCAGACTAGAGGACAGAAAAGAAAACAAGAGAATTCTTCCTGACAGCAAATTTTGGTACAAATCACTTTATTCTAAACTGACCTATTTCAATACAAACAGAAATTCACAAACCTTTAGTCTAGAATGACCTCCAAATATCTAGCAAATAACTTGGCAAGTACAATCATATAAGAATTGAGCAAAATATCCATACACAAAGCCTTTTATAATACTTATAACTTTTCATGATACAAAGTTTAATTTTAACTTCAGTGTTATCAAAATATTGGAAATGTAATAATGACAGAATATAAAATTTTCAGGGAAAAGTTTTCATAAATATATGGAAGGGACAGAGGACCACAAATGAAATGAATAGGAAGGTAGGTTGCTGACAGATGACTTCCTCGGCATGATATACCTCAAAAGCAAAATCCTTTAATGACTTAAAGATACAAAGAACACCAAAAGGGCAAAAACTGTACACAGAACTGTCTTTGAAATTGGCTTACTAATTAATTCCTTTAAAACTTCATCTTTTATTTGGCACTGCCTCGCTTTCATGGCATTAACCAACACCCATCTTAACCAAGTTACAAATCTTTACATTCCACTTCCTGCTAGACATTATCTCCAGTCTGCACCCAAGGTGGTCTCTGTATGGTCTCCTCTGCCTCTAGTCTCCACTCTGCCTCCTAAACATCCTTCTACAGTGCCACCAGACTGATCGTTTCCAAAATACCATTCACAGCCTGTCAATCCCCTGCTCAAAACTCTTTCAAGGGCTCTCTGCAGCCTGGCAGATAAATGAGAAAGTGTCTGCAAGACACAAAGGTCCTTTCATGATCTAGCCCCTAACTCCCTGTGGTGGTGTTCTACCTCCGCTACTCATACTTGCACTGGATACGTCAGAAACTACTATTAATTTACTAAACAAGCCTAATTTTCTAGTGGCTAATGCTTCTCTCTATATATATAGATCATTCTTTGAACCTCAGTTGCCCTCCCTGAAGTTCCTCACCAGGCAAAATCCTAAGAGGCTCCTAAATCTCAGGTCCACTAAGGCCTGTCTGCAGCCTTCTTCAACTATTTCAAGCAACATTAGGGCCAGCTACCTCCTCACTTTATAAAGACTTCCCACTAAGCAGTAATTATACCATGACAAATGTTTGCACAACTGTCTTGTCACCAGGCAGGACTCTTCATTAGGACAAGAATCATCTAGCATCTGTTCAAATGAATTAAAAAAAATCCACATCTGAACATTATGGTAAAATATATAAATCCAATTCATGCTATATACATATATATGTATATATTTATAGGATATATATGAAATTTAGCTTGAAATTTTAAAATTATTCTTTTATATTTTAAAGCATATTGTCCTGTCATTTTAAAAACTAAGAACCAAATACTGGATTTCAAGAATAAAACCCTGAGCTCCAAGAAGTTTAATAAATACATAAAGAATCTGGACTTTGCTATTGCCAATATTTCTTGCCATAATGATGGTTCTTGAGTCTTTTTCATTCACAAATTAAACATTTAGAGAAAGATGGATTTTTCAAAGAAATATCATTTGAAAAGAAACAAGAAAGCCAAAGTATCCCTGAAAACCATCCCACTGGTCTAGAATAGCTTTCAGAAATAGGCTCAGCTGCCTGGATTTAGATTCTATCACAACTTACTCTTCTTATAAGACCTTCTACTATCTTTCTGGCTTCACAACTGTTTTAGCCCCTTGTTCTATCTTTGATCTCAATGTTATATGTACTGTGTTTAAAACTCTCCAAATAATTTCAGAATCTAATCTGACTGCTATACAGTTCTTTAGTGAAAGTTTCTATTTAATCTGATGAATATTAAAAAATGATATTTTGTATCTAAATCAGTCCTCAAATATTTTGGTCTCCTGATACCTTTAACACACTTACTTGAGAACCCTAAAGAGTTTTTTATTTGTGTGGGTTACAATTATGGGTATTTACCATATTGGAAATCAAAACAGAAAATTTTAAAATATTTATTAATTCATATTTTTAAAAACATTATGTAAAAAAATAAAAAACATTACATGATAGCACTGATAATACATATTTATGAAAATAATATTATCCAAACAAAAAGTTATAGTAAAAAGAGTAGCATTGTTTTACATTCTTACAAATCTCTTTAATGTCTGGGTTGACAAAAGAGAGCTAGATACACCTATCTCCTTCTGCCTTAGTTCTGTTGAAATAATGTTTAGATTGAAGCATATGAAGAAAATCTGATCTAACTATAGATATGTAATAAAAAAGGGAGGAACATCCTCATGATCTTTTCATGTAATCATGAATATTATACCCCAACTCAACAAGTGGTAGTTTCTTGAAGATTAGTTGTATTTTGGAATCTGAAACTCTATCAATAAATTCTTCATCTGAATTAAAATCAATTGGTCTACCTTACACTTTAGATGGACCTTTGGCACATACCTGATCATCATGCATTGGTAATATGGAAATATTGCTTCATTCAATTATACAGACCTCAATGTTGAGTGATTTCATTAACATCAAAAATCACAATTGTTAGTATCATATCCTAATTGTTAGTATCATATCTTTTTAAAGGCCACCAATCATATCAGCAAAGTCTTTTAAGTACTGGGAAGCTGCCAAACTCCAGGTGGCAAACACAAGTTTTCCAAAATTCTAACTTTTGCTTAAAAGTTGTAAAATCTTATCATTGGCAACAAACATCATCAGTGTTTTTTCTTGAAGTTGTTTTGCTGAAGTAGTTTTGTATTGTTGGGTATGTACGAATTACCCAAATCTGAATAATAATAGTCTGTCAATCACTCTTCCATTTAAAATGGTTTTCCAGGAAAAAAGCAACTAGTTCAGCTGACAATTCAAACAATGCACTGGTATTTGTCCTTGAGACAATTATTCTACTTAAGGATACATATTTCCTGCTTTGTCACACAAAATATTAAAGACACATACTCAAGAGCTTAAGTTTATTAAAATTGAATTTTTCCTATTCCATCAAGAATATTCTTAAGTAAAATTGGTGCTCTTTTTCTTTTTTTTTTTTTCATCTTATTTTTTACTGTGAGTACATGGTAGTGAAGAATACAATGGCTGCTATTAAAGTTTGGTGCTTGGACATGCTGAAAAAATTAAAATTAAAAAAATAAAATAATAAAATAAAATAAAAATAAAATGTAAAATATAAAAGAAAATATAAAGTTTGGTGCCACTGCCAATTCATGCATGCTAAGGCAGCCACAATTTTACACAATGATGCTTTTGCACCATCAGCACCAGTGTTAGCACAGTGAAAAATCATATATTATTTCAGTATTACTATGAAAAACAGTATTAACGTTTTGAGAAACGTGCCCTGGAATAATTTTTTTAAATGACATGAAATAAGGAAGGAATGTGCACTCAGAAAGTAAAAAATTAAAAGATCAGAGTATATATTATGTCCTAGCCAAATGAAGATATCATCAACAAATTAACTATTCTTGTTTCAGAATCACTAATATTCTAGGCCAAGTTTTTTATTCAGGTTAATGCAGTGTTCAGAGTAAACTCTGAATCAATTAGGTTTTCCTTCATAGTGACCACTCTGGTTTTGCAGAAGGGGGAGGGGAATTGTTTATTTTTACCACCAATGTTGCCCAATGATTTTTGTTATGACTTAAATGGGCCACTGCAATTCATCTGGATCTTGGAGGCAGATTACTCCTAGAAGGATCAGAAAACACCGCTCTGGCAGACTGCAGAAATCTGGTCCAATTATAACAAAATTAAACAGTGAGCCATGAGCATTTCTAGACTATATTCTGAATTAAATAAAATAACTGTAAGACAAATTAACATAGTTATACTTGCTAAAGGGACAGTTTTTATTAAAAGAGAAACACCTTTTGGGGTAATTTCACTCAGTGCTGTGAAATTTGCCATGTAAATTCTTCTTCCATTTGTCAAATGAACCTAAATATTAATGAAGCTCCTAGCTACAGAGGTAATTCTAACATAATGCTTACTGTTTACATTTTGAGTACAGACCCCACTTGCCAATTAATCAAAACAAATTTTAAGTGTGACTAATATCATAAACCCCAGCAAAGTTACAGAAAATACAAATATATAAAATACTTTTATAAAATACTGGAATTATTATTTTAATGTACTTGTAGTATTTAATTCCCTATCATATAAAAAAGGCCTATTATAAATCCTCAAGCAGTGAGCCTTCAAATTTGCCTTCTGTGAAGCCTCAAAGTTTAATATGCTGTAGAAGACAACAGTCTCCATGTGCTTATAGAGCTCCTACAGAGAAAAAGCCAATCAGGAAAGCTATCAAGAATCCCAGAGGAACACCTCTTATCAAGGCTCTAAATAAAGTCTCACTCACTAAGAAAGGTTCCATATTATTGCTTTTTACAAGTGTGAAAGCCACTGCTATTGAGAGGAATTTCCTAATTGAGAAACTACTACACTACAGAACCAGTCAGAAAGGCAGTCAGTCTGGATTTCAAAGTTATCCATAGATCAAACTGTAAGCTTCACAAGAGGCAGTAGGTCATGTTTGATTCACCCCATGAACACTAAGCATCCAGCACAGTGTTTGCCCTAGAAGACACTAAATATTTAGTGAATGAACAAATGGCTACAGAAGGCTGGGAAATGGAAATGATGGCAAAGGTGAAAAACATGAATTACATTTCCATATTTTCTTTAAAAAAATGGTATATCAAATGGACTCCATTAAAAGCTCAAGAGTGGATAAGAATATAATCTTTTAATAACTAAATATAATGAACCATGCATACCCACCAGGCTTGATGTCCTTGTAAACAAAGCTTTCCAAGCCATATATGAATTCCCCTGAATGTGCGCCTGCATCCGCATGGCAGCAATAACCAGAACGCAAAGCATTTGAGAGACACCTTAATTTCACATGTAAAACATGTCTAAACTTAATTAAAAGAATCAGAAATCACGTAACAGACAAGTATAATGTGGTGACACCAAAACAATATATTTCTAAGGAAACAGTGAAACCACCTCCATTATTTCAACATACAAACTTTATTATTATAGCACTATAACAAAATTTCCTAATTATTAAAATTATAACAATAATTTAAATTAAGCAAGGCAGACAAATATCTATTATGGCTAACAACTCACTGCATTATTGGAAATTTTCAAACAGCAAAAGCCTGCTATTTTGGTTCCCTTTTTGCCCACTGTATTGCCCATCTGCAGAATGAAATATTAACTTCAGAGTTACTTTTAGTCTGACCTGTTCCCTTTAGATATATTGTCTGAATCCTTTCTATCCATTCTTGTTAGTGATGGTGACATAGCATCATCCTCCATTTCCCTCCTCACATACGGCCCAGACACAACAGCAAGTTTAACCTTCCTAAACACAGCTTTGATGACATCAATCCCTGGATTTTTCAAGAAAGAAAAAGGAAAACTTCCTACTGATTCTCCCACTGGTCACAAATGAAAGTCCATTATAGCACAAAACTAAAAATACAGGATCTATATAGAGCCAGAGTATGTTCAAATTATAGCTCTATCATTTTCCAGCTGTGTGACTTGGACAAGTTATTTAACTTAGCTGTCTCAACTGTAAATTGGGAACAATGATAGCATTATATCATAGAATTATGACTATTAAATGAGTTAATACATATGAAGCATTTTGAAGAATGACAAACAGTAAACGCTCAATAAATGTTAGCTGCTATTCCATCAAACTCCCAAATTCTTACCTATTCCTCCTATTCTATACTTCCCTCTCTTTACTGTCCCCTCTACCAGAAGACCCTCTCTCCTTTTCTGCAAACTCATCTTTTAGACATAGCTGAAATATTTATCTTCATAGTGTCTGCCCTGATCTCTTTGGCTTAAGATAATATGTTCATTCTGAACTCCCCTACCACTCTTATCCTATACCTCTTTGATGTGACTCAACACTTTTTCCTATTTATGACTATGCATATTTCTTATTTTTTCAACTAAAATGTAAGGTTATTGACAGCAAGATTCACAGATTTTCTGATTTTTATGTTTCCAACAATGTGTTGAGCAGACTGGCATCAAACTTCTCAAAAGAACCTAGTAATATCATTTAGTAAATGATATTTTCAGAATTCTCATTTAAAACCGAGCATTCTATTCCCAGCCAAATAAAACAAGTTTATAAGTAAACAAAGACTTTCAGACTTGAAAGGATTTTAACAATTATATACAATGTATCCTTTCTTAAAAGCTACTAGATACATTTTAGCAAAGTAACAAACTAACAAAGAATGAAAGGCAAAGGACCCAGAAAAACAGTGAATTAAACACAAAAGACCAATTTCAGGAGGTCAACTGTGCAGCAGGCCTGAAAAACAATCATTATAAAGGGAAATGGGTCTGGGGTGGGGACCAATGGTGGGTATGGGCAATTAGAAAGTAATACTGATAGTCATGTAACAGATTTCAAGAAGTAAGTGAAAAGAATTAAAGGTAAATTTACAAAGAAAGCAAATAAAAAAGCATTTACAAATTCCAGAAAAATAAGCGTAAGAAAGGAAACATAATCATAGTACAATATTTGACCTACAGTGAACAATTACACTTCACAGTAGTGTAAATTTTGACTACTAATTGGCCAAAAATTATGATATAACCACATTAAGAGGACAGGGAGGGAAATTTAGAGTGAAAGGAGATGGTAAGAGAAGTAAAATCCTTAAGTATCATAAGAGGAAATCCCAGATAATACCTTACATTAATAGACTAGATAATGACAGAACATTAGTATTTCTAAAACTGTGGTTCCCTTTAAGGAATGGGTCTAAAGGGTAGAAAAGAGTGGAAGAGGGGACTGACATTTTTTATCAGAAGTCTTTATGGCAAAACTTTGATTTTAATGTGTGTGTATATATTACTTAGACAAAATTAACATTTTAAATACAAAATATATAGCATTTGGGAATCTTTGGCCTCACTAAGAATTTCATCTTTCCCTTTACTTTATAATAGCTTTCTCAGGAAAATAAAACTCACCACAATAAAATAAAAGGAGATAAATATCAAGAAGTTTATTTTTACAGTTGAGGAAATTGTTTAGGAATGAACTAACTGATATTTTCGTTTTATTTTTTTCCACATGATTGTGGGCAGCACTGTATTTTACCAAATGAAACAAATTAAGTAGAAATACTTTTTAAAAGCAGATTAGCTAGATGACTTTGTTCTCAATTATATTATCTGCTGCTCAGAGTTGAATCACTTTTTCTCCTTATCTCTCGGAGTCTCTATATCTATGCCATAGTGCTTTTGTGCTTTTAAAACCAAGAAATAAGTGAAAAAATTATAAGTCTCAAAAATAAAGTATGGTATTAAGTAAGAACTATTAATAATGGTGAAATGCAGAGCATCCAATGACTAGGGTCTTTTTATCATTTCTATGAATAATAACATTATGGTGATCCATATTCATAGAAGCTAGAAAAAAATTATATGCTGTCAAGATAATTAAATGTACTTATTGCAACTTAAAAAAATATTAACATATATTCCAATTATCCCATCTCTTTTTTTTTTAAGATTTTATTTTTTAAGTAATCTCTAAACCCAACATGGGGCTTAAATACACAACCCCAAGATCAAAAGTCATATGTTCTACCAATTGAGGCAGCGAGGCACCAAGAATTCATCTTTTACCCCTATAAATATATCATCTCTTTTGCTCCTATAAACATATCAAATTATCCTTAACCTCTCTGCCAGGCCTAAACATATAAATTTCCTAAACATTAAGACCCAGAAGTCAAAATCTCATAGGTACTCAATACAATATGTATAGCAGGTTATCATTTACCAATTAAGCTGTCAACTACTACAAAAGGAGAGACTACATATGCTTTTTCTTACAGCCCACTGGAAACATGAAAATATTTTTTATATAATCACAATTATTTCCATCCAAAAATAAAAAAGAAAGGAATTTGGGGTTTGTTTCTGAAAGGAAAAGTATAACATAATCTTGTATATACATAATAAATTATATGAGTGTACAATTATGCTGTATTACATATAATACATATATTTTGATATTTTCTTATGTGTATCAATTTATCTAAATATATATCAATACGCCTACTGATGAATATGTATCATTAAATACAGTGTGTTAAAAAATATACTTAATCTGAACTGTATCAAGAAATTAATTAAATTCTAGTGCTCTCCAAGTCTTTCTCCTCAATTTATGTACTATTTCCACACATACTAATTAACCAAAACTGAGTAAAAGTAAATAATCACACTAAATTGTAATAAACAAAACCATTCTCATCTTGTTTTATTTGGCACACTAAGTAATAGAAATGAAGGATACTGTTTTCATAAAAATACAGACTTTCAAGCTTCAGAAAATAAGATGTGCTCAACTATGAAAAGAGAAAGAAAAAATACTAAGCTTTTCAAAATCTCTTCCATTAGGACAACCTTCTCTGTATTTTAAGTATTTTCATATTTTTTTGTAAAAGAATCAATCACTTTGCATAAGAAAAAGCAATTGGCAAAAAAAGAAAAAGAAAGAAAAGAAGAAAGAAAGAAAAGAAAGAAAGAAAAGAAAGAAAAGAAAAGAAAAAAAGAAAAGAAAAGAAAAGCAAGCAAGCAAGCAAGCAATTGGCAGGCAGGTGCCTGGGTAACTAACTCAGTCAGTCAGAAGTCGGCCTTTGGCTCAGGTCATGATCCCAGGGTCCTAGGATCAAGCCCCGCATCTGGATCCCTGCTCCTAGGGCAGACTGCTTCTCCCTCTCCCTCTGTGTGCTCTCTCTCTCTCCCTCCCTCCCTCTCTCTCTCTCAAATAAATGAATAAATCTAAAAAAAAAAAAAAAAAAAGGAAAAGAAAAACCACTCAGGGCAAAAAGAATTAGAATCACTGATAAAGAATTTTAATGAACAAGCTATTTTTTAAGACTTTATTTATTCATGAGAAACAGAGAGAGGTAGAGAGAGAGGCAGAGACACAGGCAGAAGGAGGAGAAGCAGGCTCCATGCAAGGAGCCCAATGAGGGACTTGATCCAGGGACTCTGGGATCATGCCTTGTGCCGAAGGCAGATGCTCAACCACTGAGCCACCCCAGCATCCCTGAGTAAGCTATTTTTAAGAGAGATTTCTTATTGATTCAATTAAACATCAGTAGCTTAAGCTAGAAAACAAAATCTTAGTATATCTGAATATAATTTCTGTCATTTCTAATTAGGTTTGCCATATCTTTTAAGAGAGACCAAAGAGAAATGCATTAGCATTTGTGGTATCATCCTCTTTCATCACAGAAATACATAAACATGCCAACCAAATGATACAAAAATGATATAAAATGCTAATAACTCTCACACAGAGAGTGAGTTAGAGAATGAGCAACCAGAGAGTGATTTGACTTGAAAGAGAAAAACTTGAGGTTTGGAAAAGTCCTTAAACGTATTTGCCTTATAGACTGCTTTTTCATCTTATCTTATCCTTATCCTTATTCTTGCTCCATAAACCAAATCAAAATAGTCATCAGATTTATTTTTAGATAAAAATAAAAAATTAAAACTTAAGGCAAGATGTTAAAATGTTGAAATCTGAAGAATCAAGTTTTTAAAAATGTCCTATATAATAATAAAGCGATACAGCTAACAACAGAATTATAGCACCATTTCTTCTAAACATTATTTCACTATATTGATACGCTGAACCTCATTATCCTCATAGATATATCCATGGATATACCTAAAAATGTAGAAGTATAATAATCTATTAACATTTGGCAAAAATAAACAGGCCTGCAAAAACTCACAGAAAAGTCACAATAAAAACAACTGGTTGAGAAAAGTGGGAAAATTAAACTGGCAGATAAAACAATCACATGGCAATGATTCCTAAATGTGAGTCATTATAATATTTGTAATCGGTATTTTGAGATATGATCTTAAAAGAATATTCTTTCTTTGGAATGACAACTTATGGAGTCTTACGAAAGCATCCTCTCTACAGTGCATTATCTAAAATACGGATATATATAAATTTATCTAAAACATAAACATACCTTTCTCTGCCGCTTTTTGAAGGGCTTCTTCAATTCGGGATAGCTCTTTCTGTTTAATATCTTGCAAAGATTTTTCTTCTTTTTCAGCGTCATATTTAATACCTAAAAATATATAATTAGTTCATACACTAGGAAATGCAATTATTAAATAAAGAGGAAAAGTTCAACCTCATTATGATTGTGTACTTGTACTGTAAGTCTTGTAAGCCATTTTTTTTGTAACTCAAGAGTTGCATTCTTTAAATTAGTTTTACAGAAAGTTTAAACATAAATAATTCCTATTTATTTTCAAAGCTTTTATCAAAATAGAAAGGAAGAAAGAACGGAATTAAAGGGAGAAAGGAAAAAGGAAAAAAGGTTAAGCAGGAAAGAGTGAGTAGAAAGGTAAAAGGGAGAAACAAAAGGCAGGCAGAAAATTTATCAGAAAATTTCCAGTTATTTTGTCTGAGGGGTAAAATTTTGAGTAAGTATAAAAAACATGTAATCCAATACTAGCTGGTATCAATATAGATTAAAGACTTTCAGAAAGTAACTCAAGAATATATATCAACAATCAGAAAAAAAAATTTCCTTTTCATCTAGAAATCCCATTTCTGATACTGTGTTCTAAGGAAATAACACAAAAGAACAAAAATGATATCTCTAAGAATAAGGTGTTTATAATGTTCAATGTAACAGCCCAAAACAGTAGGCATCTCACAATGAAATATCATACAGCCTTTCAAAATTACCACTATCACATATCAAAAATATATACAATAAGTAAAAAAATCAGATTCATGTTGTCTATATGTGATATATATCAACTCAAATATGTATATGGTAAAGAACGGAAAGCAAAATATAAAAATAAAAATTGTGTTTGCTTTATGATTGGGAGAACAAGTAATTTTTCCCTAAAATATCCAAACTTTTCTTAACATTAAATTATTCTTATAACTGAAAATACATTGCTTAAATAAACATATTGCTTAAACACTACTGCTTTACAACATTCATTAAAAATTAAAATGCATTCATTTACGATGAAAAAAATGACCTATTTCACACACATTTTTTAACATTCCTCAAAATCAGAAGCAAAAAAATAGAGAAAAAAATCTCCATTCTTTAAATCTGTATAACACATCAGTACATTTTTAAAAACTTAATTCACTCATTCTTCAAAAGTAAATTATTTAATGCATTTCAACTCAAAATGAAGACTTAGCTGCAAAATAATTATTCACAGAGAATTTAACAAATGGTTAAAAAAAGGAATAATTCCTTCCAACATAAATTATTTTGTATACAAATGTGGCAATATATATGTGCATATATGTAAAATACATGTATATACGTATTGATTAGTTTATTTAAATTATCTATTTTATTAAACATATTAAAATACTTAACCAAGGTTAACAATTTAATTTCACTATGCTGTTACTGAATGGATATAACCTAATAAATACAACATACTTGCTCCAGGGACAACAAGCAGGTATAGTCCCTCCAAGGTTGCAATAACTGCTTCTCCATAAAGGTTCTTCCAAGGAATCTTCAAAGTTAATTTATCTAAAGAAATATAATTTCAACCTTAAATTCTTATTTGGGCTGCTCCAGAAAATACACATTTCCCACTCTCCATCTAGAGAAAAAGTAAACAAAACCCTTCACACATATAGTATGTATATTAACTCAGGGAAAAAAAAAAAAAGAAAAAAACCCCAATACTGAAGTTTGCAAAGATTTCTTCCATATTAATTACTATTAGAAGTAACTATGTATATTGTGCTTTATGCTTTCCAAACTTTCTGATATCATTTCATTTAATATTCCCAACCTGTAAGAAGGGATGAGACAGCTATTATTTCAATTTTGAAAACAAGAAATTCATTCCCAGAGAAGTTAAATAAATGACATAAGTCTACCCAAGTCATCAGTGTGGATGCCAGAGTGACTCAACTACTTATACCACCAGAATCACTGGCGTCTTTAAATAAAGATGCCCAAAGTTCAAGGAACTGTTTAACCGGATAATAAGCTGAAGAGGAAATAAAATAATGCAACTTAAGGGAGCATATTTTGATGCACCTGCATGGCTTATGCAGGTAAGACAGTTTTACCTGGGAATCTATTCCCAGGGTTAAAATATCAAATTATTTCTCCATCTAAATTTTATTTTTCTTCAGTTATAAACCTGTTGAGTTTCCTAAACAGCTCCCATGTCAGGGGAGTCTAGAGGTAATGCCAGTATACTCCTGGTCCATTTCTAAGTCTGATAACTTTACAGTGAAAATCACTTGTATTTATAACAAATATTGCTACATATGTAGTTAACTCATAAACTCCTAAAAAGTTGATTTGAGGGGCACCTGGGTAGCTCAGTGGATAGCATCCAACTCTTGATTTCTGCCCTGGTCATAATCTCAGGGTAACAGAATGGAGCCCTCTGTCAGGCCCCATGATTACTTAGCTCAGAGTCTGCTCAAGATTCTCCCTCTCCTTCTCCCTCTGCCTCTGCCCCTCTCCCTGCTCATGTGTGCCCATACTCTCTCTCTCTAAAATTAAATAAAATCTTAGAAAAAAAAATAAAGCTGATTTGATTGCCTTTGTGGTGAGCATGAGACTGAAAAAGTTGAAAATGCCCCTTTAGCCCTATAGCTTAAGGAAAAGGGATTGTCTGTTCCCTCTACCTTTTCTTCTCTCCATTTACCCTAATGCATTTTTCCTCCTATCCTTCATTAGCCTGAATTCCACTGGAATTGAGTTATATCATTGCTTCCCATTTATAGAACAGGAAATTTTTTATTTTTTATTTATTTTTTAATTTTTTATTTTTAAGTAAAAAGATAACCAACTTACAGTTTAGCTATTAGAAAACCAAATCATTCTTTTCTTTTTTTTCTTTTTAAGATTTTATTTGTTCACTCATGAGAAACACTGAGAGAGAGAGAGAGAGAGAGAGTCAGAGACATAGGCAGAGGGAGAAGCAGGCTTCATGCAGGAACCCCAATATGGGACTCAATCCTATGACCCTGGGATCAGGCCCTGAGCAGAAGGCAGACACTCAACCACTAAGCCACCCAGGCGTCCCAAACCAAAACATACTTGAGCTTAACTTAGCCACACTAACTTCACAGGTTAGGTATAATATTTTAACCTAATAAAAGTTTAATAACTAATATAAATGCTCCATAAACCAAAAAAGAGATAAATTTTTTTAAAAATATGCTTTGCATCCTTATATGTAGACGGTCAGTGAGTAATCCTAAAGAATGTCATTTAATTCTTTTAATAATTGAAAAGAAAAAAGAACAAATTCTGAAACATTAGCAAACCTCTTCTAAAATATAAACCCAGTTCTAATAACATAATAAATAATGTAATAGTTCTTTAAACAAATATAACTCATCTAATACTCTGCAAATGCAATTTCAATACTATGTTCTAAATTTGAAACTTCCTTAAAGACAAATATCTATTCATCCTTGCCTCTCCCACAGCTACCTACATAATCTTGCACATAGCAATGTGTGCATAAATATCTCAAAGGTAAAAAAAAATGAAAGAATGACTTTAACTTTACTCTAGTATTTCAATTCAGCATGCAGAGTGGCAATACTAGATACCACCATAGCTAAATATCAACACTTCACACAGCATAAGGCTCTGTGTAACAGACAAACAAAAAAGATAATGCATGGCCTGAAGCTTTCAATTTAAGGGAGTATCTCCTGTTTCAAGGGACAGAAACACAAAAGTGTTATTTTAAATGAAAAGGAACACATATGGGGGTGCCTGGGTGGCTCAGTCAGTTAAGCATCTGCCTTCGACTCAGGTCATGATCCCAGGGTCCTGGGATTGAGCCCATGTCCTACTTAGCAGGGAGCCAGCTTCTTCTCCCTCTCCCTCTGCCTACTACTCCCCCTGCTTGTGCTCTCTCTCACTCTCTCTGTCAAATAAATAAAATCTTAAAAAAAAAAAAAAAAGGAACATGTATAGGTAATATAAGTAGACTCAAACAGAAGTATTCAAGTAATTGCTAAGAGATGCTAGAATAGTGAGACAATACCTTTCTTGAATATAAAATAAGTGAAGAAGGAAAGCCACATGGTGAAATAGCAGGGTGATGGAAGTGGAAGGAATGATGGTGGCATAAATGAAAATTCTAAAGTAACAGCAAGTTGTCTAGAGCTATAAATTACATTTTAAAAAAGTAAAAATCAGGTAAGTATGGAACAGTTGAGAGGACTTCACAGGTTATTCTACTAAAAAATTTCTTCAACAAAGATGAATGTTTAGTTATGGATGATCTCAGTGTTAAGAGTTTAGCTGAGGGCAGCCCCGATGGCTCAGCGGTTTAGTGCCACCTTCAGCCCAAGGCGTGATCCTGGAGACCCCCGGGATCGAGTCCCACGTCAGGCTCCCTCCATGGAGCCTGCTTCTCCCTCTGCCTGCATCTCTGCCTCTCTCTCTCTCTCTCAATGTGTCTCTCATGAATAAATAAATAAAATCTTTAAAAAAAAAAAGTTTAGCTGCAAAGACTTTCTACTTACCAAGACATATCCTCTATACTACGTTGCTGCATAATATATCCAGATGGTTGAACAAAATATGAGGGAAATAAGCTATACTTGAATTGTATTTACTAGAGTTTTGCAAATTATATCCCTTTCACATATAAAGAAAAAGCATACAAAACTTAAATATCAATGTTGAATATCAAGATATGTTTCGTGCAGTAGAATCAAAGCCTAATAAGTATCATTGCCCTTCAAATGTCTTTTTTTTTTAGAGGGTAATTTTCTACCCTTTTGTCAAAATCTTAAAGTATTTATGTATTACAATAGCATATATTAGGCCCAGAACTCCAAAACCTCTCACATTTTTGTCCAAGCTAAAAAATGTTTTAGATTAAATAACACAGGAAAAATAAAAAACTAAAAGGACTAAGAATAACTCAAGTGAAGAGTACTTACCAATTTGGCCAGCTTTGACTTTAAAAGGAACATCCAATTCACTCTTAGAAAGGAAGAAAAAAATTTTAAAGACATCTTAAATTATTAAGCTCCCACAAAATCACCTTCGTATCATCATTTAAATACACAATCACCTTGGGGTGCCTGGGTGGCTCAGTTGGTTAAGCGTCTGCCTTCTGCTCAGGTTATGAACCCAAGGTCCTGGGATCAAGCCCCACGTTGGGCTCCCTGTTCAGGAGAGCGTGTGCTTCTCCCTCTCCCTCTGCCCTGCCACCCCCCTCCCCCCATTTCCCTCACCCCCCTCATGCTCTTTCGCTCTCTTTCTCAAATAAATAAAATCCCCCCCCCCAAAAAAATATACAATCATCTCGAAGGAAAAACATGAAATAAATTTTCTCTATCTGAGTAACTCAGAAAGGACATCCTGAAAAAAGAGAATTTCTAGTGACTTAAATTGGACTCTGAGGAAAGATTCACAAGAGGAACACAACTATAAATAGAGGCAACAGAAAAAGTGTTTATGGTTAGGAATGCCTGGGTGGCTCAGTCAGTTAAGCGTCTGCCTTCAGCTTAGGTCATGATCCCAGGGTCCTGGGCCTGAGTTCCATGTCAGGTTCTCTGCTCAGCAGGAAGTTGGCTTCTCTCTCTGCCCTCCCACCCTCCACTTCTGCACTCTCTCTCTAATAAATAATAAAATCTTTAAAAAAAAAAAAGAGTTTGTAGTTAAAGTAATTGGGTAAACTGGTTACTTGTTTTAATAAACCACACCAAGACCAATGGAAATGCCAGGAGCTTTTAAAATAATAGATGGACACTGCTTAACTGAAATACTAGAATAGGAAAAGGAAGAGTCCTTTCACAAAAATTAGTTGAAAATAATAACAACTATTTTCTCTCAAATAAAACATTTGGTAAATAAATAAAACAATCCTAAAAGGAAAGAGAGCTTCCCTACTTATTACTAACCAAATTAGCATTTACTTTAGATAAGTTACTGACAGGTACCAATCATTAATAAAAATAAACTTGCACTTATCTGGATTGGAAAGCACAAATAACTTTTATAGTCACAGAGTACTAAACAATAACTGATATTCACAACGATCACTTGAATCTTTATAATTTTTTTTAAGATTTTATTTATTTATTCATGATAGAGAGAGAGAGAGAGAGAGAGAGAGAGAGAGAGAGAGGCAGAGACACAGGCAGAGGGAGAAGCAGGCTCCATGCCGGGAGCCGGATGTGGGACTCAATCCTGGGTCTCCAGGATCATGCCCTGGGCCGAAGGCAGGCGCCAAACCGCTGAGCCACCCAGGGATCCCCAAATCTTTATAATTTTTAAAAACTAAACCAATCAGAATAGCCTTTTTGTTAGATGTACCTTAGTACATACTATCAACCTGATGATTGAAATACCTTAGGTAACAATTAACTAAAATAATCATTTTACCCAATCATCTGATTACTCAAGCATTCTAGGTGAACAGGAATTGAATGCAATACTGATCATCTTCTAAACCAAAAAGCAAAATTCTTCTCTGATGGTAAGAGAACTGCTCTACACCCAAGATAGAAGAGGCAAGTGCAGGGAGAGGGGGATGCATTCAAGGGCATTCATCTTATACTTTAAGTTATACAGGATACAAACTGTAAACTATACACTTCTAAAAGTTTGGTCTCATGCTCACTTTTGACTCTCATGAAATAATTTTTCACAAAAAATAAACGTAAACAGCCATATTCAAAGTAAATTCTCACCAATCCAATTTAATTTAGGAAGCTAGCTTGAATTAATGGAGAATGTTAATTACAAAATAATTTATTATATTTAATTATAACCCAAATTCAAACTAGACTAAGAGAGATTTCAATTTGTCTCTTAAGCATGTTAGATACATATCCTCTCACTGCAATTCTATTTACACTTCTTTCCTTCTAAAATATTTTCCTAAAAAAGAAAAAAATAACCTTTATTCCAGTCTCCAGCAAAAGAGTCTTAAGCTCTAAATTTTGGGGTAAAGTTTAAAAAGTTGTAGCATCCTATATAAAGGAAAAGAAAATTTAAATATTTTGAGTGCCCACTACTTGCCAGGCTCTACTTTTAATCTTATTCAAGCCACAAAGGAACAGAGATATTATATCATTTTGTATTATTAACTTCAATTTAAAGATGATTAAACTGGGGGTGCCTCAGTGGTTGAGCATCTGCCTTTGGCTTAGGGCATGATCCTGGGGTCCTGGTATTGAGTTCTGTATCAGGCTCCCTCTGCCTTTGTCTCTGCCTCTGTCTCTGTCTCATGAATAAATAAAATCTTTAAAAATAATAAATTAAAAAAAAAAAGATGATTAAACTAATGCTCACGGAAACTGAGAAACTTGCCAAAAGTCTCATAGCTGGTGAAAGGGCAGAGCTAGCTCTGAAACCCAGGTCTGCTAGACTACAAGGTCCATGCCCTTTCCACCATGCCTGCCAAGTTGTTTTCAGGAGAACAAAATTAATTGTTACTTCTCGTGACAAAGTTCGATCTCTAGGATCTTTAGTATCCAAAACTGGCTTCCCTGACACCAGTCATGTGAACACTTTGAGTATAAGACTCTCCTTAGATACACAGTTTAATATGTAGAAATCCAACCAGAAGTCAACACTAGGATTATAAACATACTATAGTTTGTTAGAAATTTGATCAATTATTAAAGAATAATTACTCATTCTGGGGCACCTGGGTGGCTCAGTGGGTTAAGAGTATGACTGCTGATTTTGGCTCAGGTCATGATGTCAGCGTTGTGAGATAGCCCCACATCAGGTTCCATGCTCAGCAGAGTCTGCTTGGGATTCACTTTCTCCCTTCTCCCTCTGCCCCTCCCCTCACCTGCATGTGCGCTCTCTCTCTTTAAAACAAATACATTTTTTTAAAAAGTCTAAAAAAAAAAAAAGGAATAAACTCATTCTTAAGTGACTTCATAGAATCAAATTAAGTCTAATAGGCTAAAGCCTAACAGGGAAGGGGATGGGAAGTAAGGGATGGAGAGCCAGAATCCAAAAAAGCTACCTGACTTATTAATAGTACCATAATATTATAAAGCTGGACTGTCAATGTATTTCCAAAGATATAATTATTCATTTGACAAATTGCTAAAATCAAATTCTTATTTACCAAAAAAATATGTAAAGACAATTTTGGAGAAAATTATTTCAAGGAAGACAAATGTCTACTATAAAGCTATTCAGTCAAGTCAAGGAAAAACATTCCATTTCCCAAAAGATACCATTTTGATCATCAGGGGGAAAAAAATCCAAATTTTTAATCTCAGATTTTCCTATAGCAAACCATTAAACAAGTAATCCTTCCCTGAACGACTCACATTATCTGGTACCAGGTAACCAAGAATTTCTGGGAGCTTACCAAATTAATTGAATAATCAACATAGCTTGAAAACTTACCAGAGCATTTTCTTTTATCTGTAGGTTATCTAAGGCCACATTACCTTAAAAAAAAAAAAAAAAGGAAAAATATGAAGTTAAAATATCAATTAATGTAACCTCATAATGCAGTACCAAACACTATGATACTATGCTAAGTGATAAAAAGACAATAAGCAAAGGAAACTTCAAGAACTTAAGCAGCTAATAACACTTGAGAGATATATATATATATATATATATATATGACACATGGATACATACATACACTGATGTGTGTGTGTGTGTGTGTGTGTGTATACTATAGGCTAGCCCAACACAAAAGAAATTATAAAATATTTAAACTGGCTAACATTCAAATAGACAATGTGAAAGAATTTGGAGACTTTCAGACTGAAGAATTCTAGAACCTAAGAAAGTACCTATCATTTTGTATGATTAAGCCAAAGCACCCCCTCACATAAAGGACATGAAGAGATCACTATTAGAACAGATCAATTATATTGTAACCCAGGATTCTCTCCTTAATTATGGTGTTAATGAACATTTTCTACAGGAATATAATGTTGGTCTTTTAAAACTCCAAACATGCTAACTTCCCAATGATTATTGTTTATGGTTCTAAAGTTACTGTTTGGGACGCCTGGGTGGCTCAGCAGTTGAGCACCTGCCCTCAGCTCAGGGCATGATCCAGGAGTCCCAGGATCGAGTCCCACATCAGGCTCCCTGCATGGAGCTTGCTTCTCTCTCTGCCTAGGTCTCTGCCTCTCTCTTACTGTGTCTCTCATGAATAAATATATATAAAAAAAATCTTTTAAAAAATTTTAAAATTAAAGTTACTTTTATTTTTTTAAGTAAACCCTATACCTCCCATGTGACACTCAAACTCACAACACCAAGATCAAGAGTAACATGCTCTACCAATTGAACCAACCAGGTGCCCCTATGGTTCTGTTTAGTTCAATTCTTCTTAAGTCTATTTAAAGCCATCATGATACCATTACATGACACCAGTTTTAAACATTGTACTGCTATTTGTTGATGTATTTTTTTAAGATTTTTTTATTTATTCATGAGAGACACACAGAAAGAGGCAGAGACACAGGCAGAGGGAGAAGCAGGCTCCCCGTGGGGAGCCCGATGTGAGACTCGATCCCAGGACCTCAGGATCATGGCCTGAGCCAAAGGCAGACACTCAACCACTAAGCCACCCAGCCACCTATTTGTTGATATATTATAATTAAACATTCTTGCTTATATAAAAAATCTAATGAAAAGAAAGTTTCCATTTCATTTAAATTATCTAAAGGTTAATAAAAATTATCATTTCAATATTGCATGACTTATTCAGTTATATATTTTCTTTTTTTTTCTTTCTAGAGATTTATTTGTTTGAGAGAGAGAGAGAGAGAGAGAGCACGAGCAGGGAGGAGGAACAGAGCCAAGCAGGGAGCCTGATAGGAGGCTCAATCTCAGGATCCCAGGATCATGAACAAATGCATATGCTTAATTGACTGAGCTACCTAAGCACCTCTGTTATATATTTTCTTAATCACTCATGACACATTTAGATTTTTAAAAACACGATACTTTCTATGCTATAGCCATAAGTATTTTTCAATCAAGGAGTTTTTCCCTCACAGTATTTTGTTGTGAATTTAAAAGAATATTTAATTCTACTATGCCATTGCTAGAGATGACTACCCCAGATCTCAGATTTTTTCAAACAAAAAGCACCTCCTATAAGTTAGGTGCTGAAAAGAGAGAAACGATAACAACATCCCTGCTAGTACAGAACTCTCAACCTAGCAAAGGAGACTAAATTTCTAAAATTTTGGAAATATTCTAGTGGCATTAGAGGAGAAAAGTGCACAAATGCAAAGAAGGAGACACCTAACTGCCTAGGGAGATCAAGAACTTCCCAGTAAGGCTAGGCTAGAAGGCTAAAGAAATATTTACTGGGTGGGTAAGAAAAGAGGGCAAACACACCTGCATGAGTAAGACACATTTTAGAAACCACATGTGATTTGATGTAGCTGGAGGGTATGAGAAAAGGATAGGGAAAAAAAAAAAAGAAAAGGATAGGAGATAAAGTTAGGTTGGCAGGAGCCAGACTAACCATGAAAAGTCCAGACTGGTCACAACACAAAGATGAAATACACATAACAAGGATGACAAAATCAGAGCCATATTCGAGAACCATTACTCTACTCTTCTAAGAAATAACCATGGATCTGTCCAAACAATTTAGCTATAAGGATACTACAGTATTGGTTAGAAGGGCAGAAAGAATGGATGAATGGGGGGGAGAGAGACTAGAGGGATGGAGGACCTAAGGAATTAAATGTCCAAGAAGGCACACATCATAATACATCTATGATATAGAGCAAAAGTGTAGACAGCTAAGGGAAGATATTCAAAAAATATGAATTTTTTTAAAAAGTCAAAGAATGCCCAGATTGATCCAATCTGATATAATTTAAAGAGTATACATATGTACACATACAAAGAAAACAACTGTAAAACTAGATACCATAATGATCAGAGTGGTTATTTCTATAATAAAGTTCATTTGTTATACATTTATTTTAATTTTCTAAAATAAACTGCTGAAAGCCGCAAAAAAAGGAGGAGGAGGTAAGAAGCCTTACAAGCCTTATCAGCATTATAATAGGACAAACGGGAAAGAGTACAGGCAGTGGAGCAGCTTCCACAATACACTAAAAAGAAGGGGATCTGGGTGGCTCAGTGCAGTAAGCATTTGACTTCTGATTCCTGTTCTCATCATGATGTCAGGGTCATGAGATGAATCCATATCATCCCGTCGTCCTGTGCTGCCCCATCTTACCCAGGAGTCTACTTAAGATTCTTCCTCCCTCTCCTTCTGTCTCTGTCCCTGTCCCTACTCACAAGCACTCTCTCTCTCTCTCTCTAAAAAAAAAAAAAAAAAAAAAAAAAACACGCTAAAGAGAAATTAAAACCTGAAATAGTAACTTCAAAGTCAAAGAGGTAGAGTCAGGGTAAAAAGTTATTTTATAGGTAGAACTGACAAGATGACATCACAGACCAAATTCAGGAATAATAAAGTAGTGGTGGAAAAAAGACACATGTTCTGGAATTGGGAAAAAAAAAATCCTTAAGTATTATACGTAGGGAGGTCTGGGTGGCTCGGTGGTTGAGTGCCTGCCTTCAGTTCAGGGCATGATCCCAGGGTCCTGGGATAGAATCCCACATAGGGCTCCCCACAGGGAGCCTGCTTTTCCCCTCTGCCTGTGTCTCTGCCTCTCTCTCTCTCTGTATCTCTTCTGAATGAATAAATAAAATCTTAAAAAAAAAAAAAAAAAAAGAGGAGATCCCTGGGTGGCTCAGCAATTTGGCACCTGTGTTCAGCTCAGGGCGTGATCCTGGAGTCCCGGGATCAAGTCCCACATCGGGCTCCCTGCATGGTGCCTGCTTCTCCCTCTGCCCGTGTCTCTGCCTCTCTTTCTCTGTGTGTGTGTGTGTGTATGTCTCTCATGAATAAATAAATAAAATCTTTAAGAAAAAAAGAAGTATTACATGTAAAAATTACATAAAAAGGAAAAATATTGCTGGATTTAATTTGATCAATGATGGATTATAAATAATCACAATTGGAAGCTCTACTCAAGTCAAAAGAACTGAGCTGCACAGATGCTAGTACACATTTGAAGCAATCCAAACTAGTTTAACAAGATCTAAGGCCCATAAAGAGACATGCAAACTTACTCATGAATTTGGATAGCTCTACTCAGTGATCCTCACTAGTGGGTCAAATGTCATTAGGGGTGCTCACAAATAATCTACATTAGATATAAAGTATTTTTTTTAACAATTATTAAGACACTAACACAATGTAGGTAAAAATATAAATGCGTTTATAAAAAGTGGGCTATTTTTAATCAGTCTTTCATCTTTAATGAATAGACGGTATTTATTTATTTAGATTTTATTTATTTACTCATGAGAGACAGAGAGAGAGGCAGAGACATAGACAGAGGGAAGAAGCAAGCTTCCAATGGGGAGCCTGATGCGGGACTTGATCCTGGGACTCCAGGAGCCAAAGGCAGATGCTCAACTGCTGAGCCATCCAGGCATTCCAAATAGATGATATTTAAATGTGAAATACTGAAAACTACCAATACGATTAACACAGTTGAACAAGTATACTTAGAAAGTCAGACAAAAGAGGTAACTGATTATTGCTAACAGGATTAAAGATTTTTTAATTAATGTTTTTCAGTATTTTCTAGCTTTTTTAATAATCAAATATGATTGCTAAAATTATACAAACTGTGATAATGGAAAACAAAACAAAGGTAAATTCTAATGTCAGTAGGACCTCAATATATTTATATACATTCCTCCTACATCTAATATCTACCTTACAAGACACATTAAAAAGTATCTTATTTCTGCTATGTAGAGTCTAGCAAGCAAATGCAAACTTCCTCTCTGCAAAATGTGATACTATCTAACAGTAAATATAACAATGAAATAAGAATGACACATTCTATAAATTATCTGCACTGAAGGTAGAGCCACTAGCCCTACCACAAAGAAAAGGGGAGAGATAGCAGCATATTACAGATTAACACCAGGGTAAAAGTGCATTCATTCATTCGACCAGTAGATGAGTGCTTTATCTATGTAAGGCACTGTGCTAACATGTACCCTTCCACTAACCTGCATGCTTTTCTGCAGGCATATCTGCAGGAGTTTAATTATCTATATCCTCAGAATATTAGAAATTTTGTTTACATAAAAAATAATTTATAAGACTAAGACTAAAGCAGACTCCCTCCTAAATATCAACCATTTTATTTTTTTTATTTTTTTTTAATTTTTATTTATTTATGATAGTTACAGAGAGAGAGAGAGAGAGGCAGAGACACAGGCAGAGGGAGAAGCAGGCTCCATGCGCCGGGAGCCCGATGTGGGATTCGATCCCGGGTCTCCAGGATCGCGCCCTGGGCCAAAGGCAGGCGCCAAACCGCTGCGCCACCCAGGGATCCCTCAACCATTTTATTTTTAAATGAATACTGAGGGAAAAGTTAGATTTAATTTCCTGCTTCTACTTCAAGATAACATAATAATTCCATATATAAGCAAATAACTTTAGTGCTACAGCCAGATCACAAGGCTAAGAACAGAGGCCATAGAAAGTTCCTGAAAACCTGGAGGAAGGATAAATATTTGTGTCAAGACTTTAAAAAACAAACAAACAAGAAAAAGAATGAATGATAATTAGAGGGGCGCCTGGGTGGCTCAGTGGTTGAGCATCTGCCTTTGGCTCAGGTTGTGATCCCGAGGTCCTGGGATCTAGTCCCAAATCAGGCCCCTTGCAGGAAGCCTGCTTCTCCCTCTGCCTATGTGTCTACCTCTCTCTGTGTGTGTGTGTGTCTCTCATGAATAAATAATTAAAATCTTTAAAAAGAAAAAAAACGAGTGATAATTGGAGATAAACTAGATAAACCTAACTCTTCCAGCAAGGAGGGCACTAAAGCCAATCCCACAATCAGGTGTCTCTACTCCCATAGAGAAGTTCCAAGAAGACGGTGGTGATACACAAGTAAGGAAGTTCTATGAAGTGATTTCCTTTTATGATGGACTGACAGGTCTAAAGGATAAGAGTAAGTAGTAAGTGAAGTCAGTGTTTCAAAAGAGAAGACTTCTCATTCTCACCTTATATGATTCTCAGTAATAAACTAGAAACATTTTGACGAGCATACATAGCTAGGGAGTCACACACAGTTTCCAAATTAATTGTAAAGGGTATTTTCAGAACTAGTTTAAAGGGTAAATTCTGGATCAAAATTTAATAATCTTTACTAATGAACCAGAAGATGAAAATGATGACAAAAATCTATTAAATTAGCAAAGGACACCAACGTAAATAGAGTTGGAGTCATCTCAAAAAATACAATAGAGGGGATCCCTGGGTGGCTCAGCGGTTTAGCGCCTGCCTTCAGCCCAGGGCATGATCCTGGAGTTCAGGGATCAAGTCCCACGTCAGGCTTCCTGCGTGGAGCCTGCTTCTCCCTCTGCCTGTGTCTCTGCCCCCCCCCCCCTCTATGTGTCTCTCATGAATAAATAAATAAAATCTTTAAATAAAAATAAAAATAAAAATAAAAAGAAATGGTTGCCAAATTACAGAAAACAACCAAATTAGCAGATTTGTGAATACAAATGAAATGGTACTGGCATAATATGTAACAAGCTTAAGTCTAAGAATGGCTTCTAAAACATAATAGTCTACAAAATAAATAAAGAAAGGTGATACTGATGTTAAATACCTTCAATTAGAAATTATCTAGACTTTCACAGA
The DNA here is from genome assembly GCF_053574225.1 of Canis aureus. Lineage (NCBI taxonomy): Eukaryota > Metazoa > Chordata > Mammalia > Carnivora > Canidae > Canis > Canis aureus. Next base: position 31,539,843 of record NC_135642.1, read on the forward strand.
AGTTTAGCTATATCTTTCTAGTGGCACTTAACTACATAAATCCCTAATCTGATTATAAACTTCTTACTGAGTCTCCTCATAGTAGGTGCTCAATAAACAGACATAATTGATTTAGAATGCATATTTCACTGGGGTAGGATGACTACAGTAAGAACATAAAATCGTTCTATTTTAGACCCTCTGAGCTACAACCTTTCTTGATCCTCACAGCCTTCTAATGAAGGAGACAGGACATAGACATCAAGCAAAAGAAACCGAGGCTTAGGGAGGCTAATGACTGGCCTAAGGTTACTATGTCAACCTAGTAAGTGGTAGACCAGAGATCAAATTCTCTGATGCCCAGTGTTTTGTTCAGAGTATCACACTGTCTTCCAAAGAGCAGAGAAGAATGGGTAAAGAATTTTAATTCTGAAAATAATTCTATCTCCCTTGAGGGGAAAAAATGCCATACACGGAGAGGCCTGTGTAGTTGATGGATCCACTTTTGGTCTTTGCATTTTAAGACTGTGAAAAAAAAATCCAAACACAAAGGAAAACTAAAATCAATACAACTAACAAGGACAAAACCAGTAAGAAAGACAGAGTCCAGGTGTATGTTAGGAGGATTATCAGAAAAAAGGATAGTGCCACAGTGGAAAATACAGAAGCAGGAGAAAGCATTGCAAAATAACCATTTTAGGACTTTTCAAAAATCTACGTTTTTCTAGAAACAAAAGACAGAAATTCCTAAGTTATTCAGAACCATAAATATCTTTAAACCTAATTCCCTCTCACTTTACATATAACAACCAAAAAAAAAAAAAAAAAATGAAGCCTAAAGAGATCAGGCAATTTATCTAAGATCAGACAATTAACGTGTAGCAGTGCTAATAGAACCTAATGATAATTGGAGATAAACTGGATAAACCTAATCCTGGTCAATGTTCTTAATGTAAAACAAACTAATTCAAAACTGTGTTTAAAAACAAAACAAAAAACTCCAACAAACAAAGATGCCATGCGTTACTCCATGAAACTAGCTTTGCATACTATAAAATAATAAATAGGTAATGCTATATATTTGTTACCTTTACATATCTATCACAGACTCATTATTCATTTGAAATTATATAAAATATTCAAACATTCATTCTCCAATAAAGTGAGTTAAAGTAATGACTGAGCAGTTTTTTAAAACATAAATCAAATTATTTTCAATAATCATTGGTTTAGTAAGGAATATTGAAGAAACTATTGTAGCAATTCATTTCAATTGAATCTTTCCATTCAACCCAAATTAACTAGTTAACAGACTTTTTTTTTTTTTTAAGTTTTATTTATCTAAGTAACCCCTACACAAACCCAAGATCAAGAGGCACACAAGCTCCTCCGCCTCTCCCTCCTCCCACTGAGCCAGGTAGGTGCCTCCCGCAAACTCCTCTTACTAGGAGTTCACAGAGACTCTGTCTTGGCAGAAAAAAAGGAAAGGAAACAATCGACTCTTACTCTTTCCATTTCCCTGTTGAAACAGGAAGTCTTGGCAAAGAAAGATGAAAAACTGCCAGATTACCAGCAAACTTTCTCCCTTTCAGGGATCTTGTAATAGTGAGTAGTGTAGCAGAGCTTCCTAGCAGAATGGTTATCAAACTACCAACTTCCAGTTTTATTTCTGGAAAAGGGATTTTTCATTTATGATGCTATTTCAAAATATGGTAAGGTATTTTCAATTGAAGTTTTTAAGCATTGCTTTGATAATAACCGAGCCTAAATATATATTTCAATATTGAACTGTTATTTATTTTACATGCTACAGGACAAACTACTAACAAGCATGGCCTTCACTATACCAAGGGTTGGCCAGGAGGAGGAAAAGACTAAAAAAAAGATCCCTCTAAAACTTTAGAAATATCTAGATACTGCTGTTTTGTTAAGGTTAAAAAGAAGCAAAGAGGCCAGCTTTTTCTTGTATTCTCAAGATACTCTACGGCTACCTGTTAAGATAATGTAAAATATTAGATTTAGATTCACAAATATATCAGTATGAGGCTGGAACTTCATTTATCTTAATGTTATATTTCACGTCTGTGACTCTTTGCTCACCATTCTGAGTGAAGAAAAAGAAGAAAGATGCAGTGATTACGACTTCCCACTACGTAGGCAAAGCAAGTGGCACAAAGACGTATCCAATGAAGGAGATCACTCTACTCTGGCCTTGTTCAATCACAAAGATTAAAAGCCTGAAGAGATGACCTTGTCAACCCTCTCACCTACAGATAAGAAACTAGTGGTCACTGGTCAATGACTTGCCAAAAGCCCCACAATTGGGGCACCATCAGAGATGGAATTAGATCCTTCCTTCCTTATGCTGCTCTGCCCAAAAGTATCTGGCAGCTGACAGAATAGCATCAGGCCTGAGGTGAAGAACAGTACAGTAATCAGCATAGGTTCAGCCTGGTTTGCAAAAATACAAACTCTGCAGGCACTCCACTTGGCTTCTACTCCTGATCACTGTAGCCACTCCTTGCAACCAACACATCACAGCCTCTAGGTATATTCTGTTTAATCAAAGAGAGAATTCGGATTGAAGGATTTTCCTGCTGACTTTCCACAGTTAATCACTTTGAAAAATCAAATCCACAAAGGTTCTAGATTGCCACAATACTTACTTAAGCCAAGTTGCAAAAGATAGGGTGTTTCAACATACCTTTTCAATACATGTTACTCTTAAAACAATTATATCCTGGACACAGCTCAAATAGCTAAAGGCTGTGCAATTTATCTTTAGGTATCAGGTTGTGGAGAACAAAAACCTTCCTACCTGCATAGGCAAGCAACATGCCCACCACACACTCTTCTGGGTCTGAAAGCCTTACTTACAAACTAGCTGGCATCTAAGTATATAAGTGTAAATGTAAGTATTTTAAGTGCAAATTCAAATGCAAATGAGTTTTTTTCCTTTTAAAACGTTTGGAAAATAAGAAATGTTTAGATGTGTTGTGTTTGCTCTAAACCAAACTGTAACATTTCAGAACATGAAAATTACAAAGTTTGAAGCCTAGAAGAAATATACTCATGAAAATAAAACAAAGCAGCCTGTTTTCCATTAACTCAGCTATGTTTGTTTATCATCACTATTACTATCAGTGTTAACAATTTAACAATTATAATTACAGAGGATTTTCGGACTGTGTCACAAACACAGTGCTATTTCCCCATTTTACAGATAAGGAAACTGAGGTTTAAAGAATTAAAATATTTTGCCTATGGATCCCACAGTTAGTAAATAATCAGGGCTTCATTTTCCTACAACAAGCAAGATTTTTTAAAAGATCATTCTGCTTAAATCACTGTGAAAACAAACATGAACTGTTTGGCATTAAAAAAAATCTTTAAAAGAATAAAAACAAAACAAAAGATAGCTTTTTTTTTTTTGCTTCTCCAATTTAAAGGTAATATTCTTAGTACTCTTCCTGATTCAAGACTTTCAAATAAAATTTCCCTTTCCTTCTTACTCTACAACTTTTTATTACGAATTTCACTGTAAATGTCTATATATGTATGAATATACATACACCACAATCCTTTTCAAGTTGTTTACTTTTAAAACTACTTCCTGATATCATCCAAAGATTTTGCATTTCTACCAACATACCTTTCAATCACTTAAGATATGTTTCTCTCTTAAGTTACAAATTTCATGAGGAATATACATCTAAGTCCTTTTCCACTTCTTATTACAACTTGTTCAGCACCCAGAAGGTCTCTTAAAAATGCAAAAGACAAATTCAATATTCTCCTTCAACCTGAGTTTCTCAACAAACATTTTCGGCTGGCTAATTCCTTGTTGTAGGGAGCTGTCCTGTGCATTGCAGGATGTAGCAGTATGCCTAGGGTCTACCCACTAGATCCCAGCAGCATACCCCTGTTACTCAGTGTGACAACCAAAAATGTCTCAGACATTGCCAAATATTCCTTTGGGGCAAAGTCATTTCCAGTCGAAAATCATTGCTTTAGCCTAGTCAAACATTCCAGGTAAGTAGTATCAATTTAGGGGGTGCCTGGGTGGTTCAGTCAGGTAAGTGTCTCCCTTCCACTCAGGTCATGATTCCAGGGTCCTGGGATTGAGTCTCACATTGGGCTCCATGCTCCACAGGGAGCCTGCTTCTCCCTCTCCCTCTGCCTGCTGTTCCCTCTGCTTGTGCTCACTCTGTCAAATAAACAAATAAAATCTTTTTTTTTAAGTATCAATTTAGTTTTCCATTTGTTTCTAAAGAATAGTAACATCAGCCCTGTGAAATGTTTATAGAGGTTGAATTCTTTTATCACAACTTAAAAATTTAACAAGAAAAAAATGGAAACAGCCAAACTCTACTACACATAACCCTTATTTATTAAAAGTTTTCAAATAAGATTATATAAAATTTCCAATTCTTTATAAAACTTGCCAATGTAATGGATGTCCTAAATTATCAGCTATTTCATTAATACACCCACTTGTTTACCACCAAAACAAAGGGTGGCAAAACTTTATAGAAGCAGAGATGTGGGCTGATAAAGCGGAGGGAATCCCTATGTGGACCTGCAGTAGATACAGTTAGTTCCTGAAAGGAGTTTATTTTCTCAGCCCTATATTAAAACCGATGTTTGCCACCAACAGCATACCTCATTCTAAAACAATACAAAAAAAAAAAAAAAAAAGAAGAAGAAAGTTTCTTTTCCTACATACCACCTAAAAAAGGGACGAATTTTAAATGACATAATACTGTGGCATTTTTAATTTCAGATGTGTAAAAGTTCAAAATCCCCAGGCAGCATACTTCACAATTTCATACTAAAAACATGTACAAAATAAATAAATAAATAAAATAAAAAATAAATAAAAATAAAAATAAATAAAAACATGTACAACTAACATGAAAGTATTGGCACTGGAAGGAACCTCAGATGTTACCTATTACAACTTCCAATTTTAAAGAAAAAGGAAAGTAAGAATTGGTAGAGAAGAAACCTTTGAATATATCCATAAACTTTCTTTTTTAAAAAAATCCATCTGATGTAAATAGGATACAGTGTTTGAACTTAACCTTACTTTAACTTTAGGTGATTTTGAGTAGTGACCACGTAGGAATATTCCATTATCTGGTATGATTTTTTTTTCTTTTAAAGTTTAAATTAAGATGAAAAAAACGAAGGCCAAGGAAGGTTAGTGGCTTGTCCAACACAACAACCTAGAGCCCACGTTTCATCAATGCTAGCCTAGCTGATTGCTAGGGTTGATTGCTGCAGAAGGCAGCGCATGTTCGACTCCTTAAAAGTCTCATCTTAACTTCTCTTTTTTTGCATTGTATTAGCCGTGAGGGAGGGCATGTAAACAAAGAATGCAGTGTTGGCCAAACCACACAGAACCAATCAAATGACTAGCCACCTCTTCAAAGAAGGCTCATCCACAATCTAGGGCAGTGCTCATGGTTCTAGGACAACATCGCTCAATATAAATACATGGTTCACGTCTGTAGTTATAAATTTCAGGGGCCAGGTTTTAAAAAAAAAAAAAAAAAAAGGAAAAAAGAAACGGGGGAATGAACTTCTAATGATATGTTGTGTTTAACCCAATGTGCCCAAATATTATTTCAACACATAATCAACATAAAAGATTGAGATACTACACTTTCTCCTACTGAGTATTTTCAAAACTCCACCTTCTTGGACACTTAGGGCAAACCTCAATGTGAACTAACTGCATTCCGAGTGCCTAATAGACGCAGTGGCTGCTGGCTACCCTATCAGGCAGTGCAGGTCTTTAACTTTTAGACTAAAGTAAAAGCAGCTCCACGCGCTTGAGCAGTTCTTTGGGTTTCCTTCCAAAGCTGACAAAATTCCCAAAAGTCCTTTACAGAGTGAAACAAGTATCCTCAAGATCCCCGAAGCTTAATATGCATCATCAGCACAAATAATCCTCCTGAAGAGCGTGCAAGCATACTACTTCCTGCCTCCTTGTACATACTCGGTGTGGGGGGCAGTGTGCGTTTGGGGCATGCACCGAGCTGAGGATGATGCCCGTCGTGGCTTGAATTATCTGTCATCCGAAACAGAACTGAAAAAAAAAGTCTACTGGAGCCAGGGAAACGTTAAGGGAAGAAAATCGTTTTCTCGGATGCTAAAAGCAGTGTAAGAAGCCATGCTAAACAGGCCTTCAGTAACGATCTTCCAGGGCCCATCGGTCCCTTCTCAAATTCTGCCGCTCTATAGAGAAGGAAAGCAGTTCCTGCTCGCCATAAAATGCCCAGAGAAGGGGACTGGGAAAGGCGATTTCCTTTTTCTTCCTTTCTTTGGCGCCACTTATCAGAGTGTGTGAGCGCACAGCCATGCCGGCTGCACGCGGTGCGGGAGGAGGAACCTCTCTCCGCAGGCCGCGGAGCCCCCGGGGCCAGGTGAGGCCGGGGGGGGGGGGGGGTCCCGGCGGGGCGCGGGGTCCGCCCCCCGGGGCCGGAAGGTGGGAGCTCCCGCAGCGCGAGCGCGACCCCGGCCGCGTCTCCCCCCGCCGGGCGGGCACCCCGGGCCTCCCGGCACCCGCGCACCTGCCGCCTGGGGAGGGGGCCCCGCCGAGCGCCCTCCCCGGAGGCGGAGTCTCGGGCGGCAGAGGGAGCTGGGCCCGGGCTGGAGCCGCGCGGGAGGGGCCGCGGCGGGGCCCCCGCAGCCTGCACGGACAGGCCGCCCGCCGCGCCCTCTCGCTTACCGCCCCAGATCCCCAGCTTCAGCTGGGACTTGTTCAGGTTCTCCACATAGTCCCCCAGGAAGCGGTTCAGCAGGTCCGCGACCACCGACTCCAGCACCATGGTGGGACTGAGGAACCGACCGGCAGAGGGAGGAGCCGGAACCGCCCGGCGCAGCTGAGGGCGGCGAGGCGCGTCGCTAAGGACAGCCCCGCGGGCGCCGCCACGCCCCCACGCCGCGCGCGTGACCCAGGCTCTGCGCAGGCGCGCGGCCGCGCACGCGCACGCGCAGGCGCCCCCGCCCCCGCCGCCGCCGCCGCCCCCGCCGCCGGGGACCCCAGGATGCGCGCGCGGTGCGGGAAGCTCGGCTCCTCTCTGCAGCTGCGGCCCCGGCCACGCGAGGGCGGGCGGAGGAGCAACGCGGAGGCCGGCTTTGCGCCTGCCCTCGCAGCCCGAGGCACCAGAGGACCGGGACGTTAAGGAAAAGGAAGGGCGGGGATCCCTGGGTGGCTCAGCCCTTTGGCCCGGGGCGTGATCCTGAAGTCCCAGGATCGAGTCCCACGTCGGGCTCCCTGCAGGGAGCCTGCTTCTCCCTCTGCCTCCGTCTCTGCCTATCATGAATGAATAAATTTAAAAAATAAATAAAAATTCATAAAAGAAAAGGAAGGGCAGGCGTTACTGAGCGCAGCGACATCTCTGCGGCCGCTCCGTGCGCCTACCGTCGCCTCCAGTCCCCGCGAGCCCACCGTCCTGGGCAGAAGCAGATCCCCGGTGCCCCGCCTGGCCCCGAGCGGACCCGCGCCTCCCAGGCCCAAGTCCATCCTCAGCGCCTCCTACGCAACCAGCCTCTTTCACCCCTGGGTCAGGCGGGGGGAAGGAGCCGCTGTGCCCTTGTCCTGCTGCAGTTAACGCCACACATCTCCGTTTCTTTTTGCTTCTTGAAAACTTTATTTAAAAGTAAAAGAGGGAACAGAATGGCATCAAAGAAATGAAAGATTAAGAAGGCAACTGAATATGCATTTTGTTCCTGCCCTTTCCCTGAGCTTGATTCACTTTTACTCGGGAACCACTTCTCCGTTACCTCCTTGAGAAAATGAAGAACCAACCAAGTACTTCCTTTAAGTCTGGGTTCGCTGTTATTTAGAGATCACTTTCTTCCATATTATAGTTGAACTGTTCCCAGTGCGGCAAGACATTGAGAGTGGGGGTTTTTATGATGCAAGGCCTCTCTACCTTCATAAGATCTAACCACCCACTGGCCAATTCTCTTCAGAGAACTGGACTTTTTTCTAATATTTCAAAAAGCTGTTGGGGTATGGTGGACAGAAACCTAAATGCCAAAATTATTTGTAATCACAAGTATTTATTAATGGCTTTGCTACATATCATGTCTGAAAAACTATGAAGTGCTCCTAAACAACTGCTATCGACCAAATATTTGTGTCTCCCCAAAATTCAAGCATTGAAATCCTAATCCCTAATGGTAACGGTATTAGGAGGTGGGGCCTTAAGGTGGTACTTAAGTCATTAGGTAATTAAGCAAAGTCCTCATGAGTGGATTTAGTACCCTTTTAAAAATGACACCCCCCCAAAAAAAAAAAACCAAAAAGGACTCAGACAGCTCCCTCATTACTTTTTCCATGTCAGAACACAAGAAAACAGTAATCTTATGAGCCAGGAAGTGGATCCACACCAGATTCTGAATTGCCTGGCACCTTGATATTGGACTTCCAGTCTTCAGAATTGTGAGAAATGAATTTGCATTGTTTTTAAACCACACAGTCTGTAGTATTTTATTACAATAGGCTGAATGGACTAAGGATCAAAAAGAAAAATCACAAGTTCAACATCCACTGGAGAAGAAAAAAATATCAAAAAGTCTGCAATGGGTGTTATGTAAAATGGATGTAAAAGAAAGAATACAAATCAGTACTATCAAGATCTACCTCCACCCTCTACTGCCACACACAGAAAATAAATCCTTAACCATTTGTTTTTCCTTGCTCAGTCACCCTGACAAAATACCTCGGAGGCACTTTGTTTGCACTTCACCATCTGCAACCAATTAAAAGCCAAACCTGTCTATTGTGTTTTTGCCACTTTTCCTAATTCTTCTATCTCACCTGGAGCATACAATCACCTTCTAAATGGCCTCCAGCCTTTCCCTTCTCCATCCATCTGCACATTGCCACAGAAGCTAGTTTCTAAAGCAACTGCTCAAAAACACCCACTAACATTCCAGTGTTCAGAACACCCTCCTCAATCTGTCCCCAAGGTGTTTCTAGTCTGCCCATCCTCCTCCAGCAATCCCTCTCCCATTGTACACTCACACCAATGATGCACTGAGGGGAAAATAAAACAAAACAAAACATTATGTTCTGGTTGGGATAAGCATGCACCATAAAACAGTTAAGCAAATAATGCAAGGATATATGAATAACAGTGCAAGATAATATGGAAGCTGCCATAGGCAGGATAACATGATCAAACAAATGAAACAGAAGGCACAATCCGCTGGGCGAAGTGGTCAATACTAATCCTCGTATAATAATAACTCCTTGCACTTCTATGGTACTTTACACTGTTGAAAGAATAATGTGTGTGCTTTTATATGGATTATTCCATTTTATTAATATTCAGTCATAATTTATGAGCCAAGGTATATACATTTTCATGTAATCCTACAAAAGAAATCTGTGAGATAAGTAATGCAGGTAGTATTAGCACCATTTTTTACAGGAAAATAAGTCAGGAATATTAAGCAATTAACCCAGAATTATGCAGCAGGTATTAATTTCCTTTAGCTTCCTGAACATTGCTACCCTTTTCTCTTTCAATAATTATAATTAAATCAGTGGTAGGCTAGTAGTAATTCTCAAATATCTTACTTTGGAAAGTTAATGAAAGAACAGAAAATTTTGGAGTGGAAAATTCAGCTCAAAATTGGCAGTATAAATAATGCTATTACCATATAATATAAAAAGCCTATAAATTTTAATATTTTCCAGTTTAAGTATGTTTTGAGGGTTTGCTAATGTGCATACTGTAATGCTCCAAATCCTACATACTTCTTGAAGAAATCAGATATTTACAGTCCTAATCCAAAACAAACTAATGTAAAGGAACACCATTAGCATTCTGATGTAGAGCAGTATACCCAAAGGAATGAGGATATGAAGGTTTAAAGAAAGTGAACATTGTAGCAATTACATTTCTTATATACAATCTGGCTCAACAATCGGGCAGACAACAAAGACAATCACAAAAGTAAATCACAATGTGGGATTGAGCAATAAAAACAGGTGAGCAAAATATAATTTCCATTTTAAAAATGAAAGTCAAAATTAGGAATACTTGTTAAAAGTTAACAACTCTTGGGGGGGGGAGGGTGGCTCAGTCAATTAAGCGTCTAACTCTTGATTTCAGCTCAGGTCTTGATCTCAGGGTCCTGAGATGGAGCCCCATATTGGGCTCTGTGTTGTTGCAGAGTCTGCTTAAGGTTCTCTTTCTCCCTCTCCCATGGTCCCTCTCCCCCAAATTACATGCATACACTCTCTCCCTCTCAAAAAAATCAATTCTTGTTTAAAAATTGAAATATAAGAAATTCTAACTTTGTACTACCTCATACGCACATGCTATTTCCTTACCTTTTGTTGAGAGAAGCAAAAGGCATTTGGGGGAAAGGAAGGAAATGAAGGAGAAAGCTAGAGAATAAGCCTAACACTGTGGACTGTCAGAAAAGTTAGGAAGATTGGCTGGCAGGAAGCACTGGAGCAGATTGCAGAATTTGAGAGTCAGAGGAAAACAAATCTGGCTAAGTCAACCTCCTCATCTGACAGGTGGAGACGAGTATGAAAGAGAATTAAGGGACTTGCTAATATTCCACAAGTTAGTGACTGTCAGAGCTAAAACCCAATGTCCTGACTCCCTGATCTGTGTTTTTTCCATCTCCATACTCTACCTCCTTAAATGAGAAAGAAGAATGAGCCAGAACACTGGTATTTTTTATTCGGTTGTCAACTCTCTTTTTCTTGCTTTCTGCAACACCCAACCTCCAATTTATTTTTTTTTAAGTCCACTTTACATTGTTCAGTTTCCTCCTAACACCTCTGGCCTGGATGGTATGTAATTTATTCATACTTACTTCACCAAATTATTTTATAGTTCCATTAATGGATGTTCCCATGAAGGGCCACAGCCTTCTTCTGAGTAGATCTGTGTGTTCCAGGCACAGGGCTTGACCCTGTTACACTGTCCTCCCAAGTATTCCATGGCTCATGCTTCTGAGGTAAGTAAAACATAAGGCTTAATGTGGTTACAGGAAACTAGCCATGCAAAGACAGGCCTGCTGTTTTCAAGAAACCTTATACAGGAAATGCTGCTAAAGTGTTACTGAAGAAGATGAATTGTTAATAAAAACAAAGCAAATCTGTCTTATTTGACCACAAAGAAAAATGTTTTTAAAGGACTCCTTGTGTGAATCACCTAATCCCTACGTAAACCTGTATAATAATAACAGCTAGCAGTCCACCAGCACTTGCTGCATACCAGGCGTTTCATGTATTTTTAACACAACAGTTTTGGGTGGTAGGTATTATTACCTCCGTTTTATAACACAGACTCAAAGAGCTTAATTAACTTCCCTACAGTTCCATAGCTAAAAAGTTGCACAAACAGATTCAACCTGGGACAAATTTACTCCAAAGTCTGTATTTCTTCACCCATAAATCATTTCTCATGCTCTGGCACTTTTTCCCCTTCTCTTACCACAATATAGCTTTGCTTCTCAAATTGTGAGCCTCAACATTTTAATCAAGGGCCCTCTGAGCTGTCACTTGGAGCGCTAACAGCCTCTTGTCTCCTAACAAAAAGTGAGTCAAAACACATGAACATGACCCACAAGTATATGATTCAGCAATTATTCTGCCATAGATTTAGCACAGCCCCAAGAGTTTTGGCCAGGCATGAAAATGATATATCTAGTTAAGGGCATGGGAAACCTAGGGAATGTCAGCCCTACCTCCCTACTAAGACTACATATATAAATTCTGTTCGATAGTTCTTTCTCATTCCTGCCTCAGCTAAACAAAATAAAATATTTCATCCCCATCATTGCTCCTTTGATGGATGTATATAGCTGATGTGATCTTATACATCCTGGGTCCACTTGTCTAACATGGTGGCTGAAACCCTGGAGCATTCAGTAAATAACTGCTTTGAATGAATGAATAAATGAGAATTTGTTCTCTTCTATAATAACAACACATCATATCAGACATTGTGTATCTTACGCTGTATGCTAGACTCTTAATATGGATTATCTTATTATATTTTTATGACAACCCTGTAAGTACATATTATTATCAGAAGTAGTGAGGGAGCTCTCCAGGATCTCTTTTATACTATCATTAATTTCATTACCTGTCAAAGGTCCCACCTACTATTGTACATTTGATACTGTGGCTTAGAAAGGTTAAATAACTTGCTCAAATGACATAATAAGAAGCCATTCTACAATCAAAACCAGGTCTGATTTCAGACCCAGTTTCCTTTTTTTTTTTTTTCTAAGATTTCATTTATTTGAGTGAAGAGAGGGAGAGAGCAAACAGGAGTGGGAGGAGAGACAGAGAGCTAGGGAGAAGCAGATACCCCACTAAGCAGGGAGTGCAACGTGGGGCCCAATCCCAGGACCCTGAGATCAAGACCTGAGTGGAAGGGAGACGCTTAAGTGATTGAGCCACTTAGGCATGCCGCATGCCCAGGCCCAGTTTTCTTAACCACAGCACTCACGATTGCCTCTTTTATTTTTATTATTATTAATAATAATCATTACTTCTATGTATTTAGCACTAACCAAGTTCCAGGCACAATGCTAAGTATTTTACATTATTAGATTCATTTAGTTCCCAAAATAACTCATTTATTGCTAATGTGTATTATTTCCTCCATTTTCCATCACTATGTGAACTCGGTAAGTTACTAGGAATAATCATAATTTGCAGATTTATGGGACAATTCTAGAGACTATATATAAATCATGGAGCACAATGTTTGTGTATGTATATCCTGAAAACAAAATGCATATGTCCAATCCTAAAACCACCTTTGGATGAATTTGATTTCACTGAACATTATTTTATATAATCACTGAACATTATTTGGAGAAGCAATTAACTTACAAGGCAGTATCTTTTTTTTTAAGATTTTATTTATTTATTAATGAGAGAGAGAGAGAGAGACAGAGAGAGAGAGAGGCAGAAACACAGGCAGAGGGAGAAGCAGAGAGCCTGATGTGGGACTTGATCCCAGGACCCCAGGATCACGCCCCCGGCCAAAGGCAGGCGCTAAACCGCTGAGCCACCCAGGGATCCCCCTACAAGGCAGTATCTTAAAAAGAAACAGTATACACCTAAATGCTGAACAAAATGCCTCAAATCTCTCTTAATCTGAGCTAGCTGAAAGCAATTCTCTTACAGAATAGGTCAGTTTTCAAAAGGAAGAAAAGGGGTCTCCCAGGTGGGTACAGCCTAGAAAGACCAGAGGTGGCCGGGGGTGGCTTCAAAGGATGGTTTCAACAGCACAGTTGTATGCAGGAACGTATTTTCCCAATCAAAAAAAAGCACATGGGGGGATCCCTAGGTGGCTCAGCGGTTTGGCGCCTGCCTTCGGTCCAGGCATGATCCTGGAGTCCCCGGATCGAGTCCCACATCAGGCTCCCTGCATGGGGCCTGCCTCTCCCTCTGCCTCTCTGTGTGTCTATCATGAATAAATAAATAAAACCTTTTTAAAAAATCAGCATACATGGCTTAAGTGGGGTGACTTAAAATCAACCAAGAGAACACATTTAAAATCAGGACTGAAAACGAGAAAGCAGGTAAGACACTCGATAGAGTCAAGATTTAACCCTTTTGCACGTGACATAGAACCTTGTTTAGGGTTTCTGAGAATAACAGACCCACCTGCCGCAGGAGAGAGAAAGTACTGGACGTCTTGGATTTGCGCAGTCGACCCAGCCACGTGGCAGAGCGGAAGGCCCGGCGTCAGGTTACCCAGCGGCGCCCGTCGCGCCCGCCCCGTGGCCCGCGGTGGGGCCGCAGGTATAAAGGCGCAGGCCCGCAGTCCTGGGGCAGCGCTGCTGACTCCTGCCGCGCGCGCTTTGAACTTGCTGCGGGCGGCGCGCCTCTGGCTCGGTGCCCCGGGCGGACCGTGCAGGCACCCACCTGACACCGGACCCCAGGTACGCCAAGAGGGACTCCCATCCTTGTCTAACTGCCCTGGGGGCAGCCGTGAGTCCTAGCGGGGATCCTTACTGTAATTCTCGCCAAGGACTAGAGCGCAGTAACCCAAGGATTCGGGAAACGATTGCACAGACAAAGCGCCTCTTGGCACTGAGGACGGCACGACCGAGGTTAGAAGGCAACGTTTTGAGAATCTCCGCCTTCGGCCAGCGAAGGAGGACCGAGATTAAATCAACAAGCCCCGAAGGGTACATGACTCCTGGAGACGACCGAGGACGACTGGCAGCGCCTGAAACTTGCAATACGGCTTGCAACAGCAGCGCGGGGCTGGCCCGCAGCGTCCCGGGCGAGGCGGGGGGCAGGAGCCCTAACAGAAGGCAAGACACGGACGGCTGGTGCGCCGCGTGCAGTGCGAGCCGGCCAGCACCGCGGGGGTCACCTGGGCCCCGCGCCCGCCTCATGTGGTGCCTGGACAGGCTCCGCCTGGGCCCCGAGCGCCTGCGGAGGGGCAGGAACGGGGCTCCCCAGGGCCGGGCCCACCGGCTCCCGACGCTCACGCCCGCCGCCTGGGAAAACGTGCTCACCCCCGACCGCATCCCCGAGTTCTGCATCCCCCCGCGCCTCGCGCCCTGCACCGGCGTGGCCGCACTCCGGGTTTCCTGGAGCCACGCGGCCGCGCTAGACGCTGCGGCCGGACACACGGACTGGGACCCGCGCTCGCAGGCCGCGCTCTCGCTGCCGCACCTGCCCCGCGGCCGCACCGCCTACGGCTTCTGCGCGCTGCTCGAGAGTCCGCACACGCGCCGCAAGGAGTCGCTCTTCCTCGGCGGCCCCGGCGCCGCCCCGCCCCCGCCCCCGCCCCCGCCCCCGGGCGCAGCCCCGGCCGCCGCCGCCGCCCCCGCGCTCCCCGCCCGCCCCCGCCCCCGCCCCCGCCCGGCGCCGCGCGCGCCCGCCCCGCCGGCCCGCGCCCGCCGCCTCCTGCGCGCCCCCGAAGGGCTGCTGAGCCGCGCGCTGCGAGCCCGGGGGAGCCGCGGCCTGGCCCGCGCCCGCTCCGCGTGCGGCGGGGACCGGGACGAGCCGCCCTCCCGGGCCGGGGCCCCCTCCGCCTCCCCGTCCGTCCCCGTCCCCGTCCCCGTCCCCGTCCCGCCGCCTCCCCGCCGCCGCCGCCTGGCCCCGACCCGCGGCCCGAGCGCCTGGAGGCCGAGGGCACCGTGGCCCTGGGCCGCGCCGGGGGCGCCCTGCGCCTGGCCGCCGAGTACAGTCGGGCCAGCGGGCGGCTCCGCGTGCGGCTGCTCGGGGCCGGGGGGCCGGGGGGGCCGCGGGGGCCGCGGGGGCCGCCGAGCCCCGCGCCGTCGGCTGCCGCGTGAGCTTCGTGCTGCGGCCGCCGGGCCAGACGCGCCCGCAGCGCAGCGCCGTGGTCCGGCCGAGCCGCGCGGCCGCCTCGGAGCAGGACGTGTGGCCGGACGGGCTGTCGGAGGAGCAGCTGCGCCGCCTGGCCGTGCGCGTCCAGGCCGAGGAGCGGGGCCGCCTGCGGGGCCAGGGCGAGCTGCTGCTGGGCGCCCTGCTGCTCCCCGCGGGGCCCGGCCTCCGACCGCCGCCGCGCGCCTAATAACTGCCAGTTATCGCCTCTTCGACTCAGGCCTTTGTTCAGTCCAACATGGCACATAGGTCGCTGGGGTCATTATCACAATAAAGGACGGAATATCCTGCGTGGGTACCTCCCACATTCGTTCCAGCAAGGGACACGGTGTCCTGCAGCCGGGGTCCTAGTACGGACGGACGATGGTTCCCACGAAGGGTTAAAACGAGACGGGCCTGGTGACCTATTTGCCCCAACCTCCTCCATTGAAGTGTGTTTATTCCACGACATCCGCGGAGACCAACTTAGAGCGTGTATTACTTTGGAAGCATCATTTAAGACCTCAGGTGAAAAAATGAAGCTAACAGGGCTGAAGTGACTTTTTCAAGACCAGCAGTAAATTATTAATAGAAACTGCCAACCCGATTGATGCTTTTAGCCACATCCTGCGGGAAGCACTGGAAAAAATTGAAGCCATCCTAATAGTCTAAGCTAAAATAATAATAGTTTTACAAATATTAACTTGTTTGATTTTTTTTTTTTACAGAAACCTAAAAGGCAGGCACGGTTGTCCCCATTTTGCAGATGAGGATATTGAGACACTGAATACAGAGCTGAGTCAGGATTTGTACGTAGTCAATCAGTATTTTACTCACTACCTTCTAGAAGTAATACCAAGCATCTGGAGGGTTCGTCTCATTACTGTTGTGGGACTGCAACTTATATCTGAAACTATGGATTCTGAGTTAGGGGTCTCTTCACATCCTCAGACCCTAGCAGAAAAGCAAATCGGTTGAAATGAGTAATTTATATTCTCATGCAAATGTCTAAGATTCCATCTGAGAAGATGCTAACTAGCCTCAGAGTCATAGAAAAAAGAGTGCTAGCCTAATTGCCCCCAGCTGAGCTAATGTGCCAGGGCAGGTAGTCTAGAATGTACCTATAATACTGTTCTACCTCTGGCTTCTGATATTAACAATAAATGTATTGTTTTAAGGGATGATTGTCCTCCCTTGCTCACACTCACTGCCAAACAAGCTTATTTCTTCCTTTGCTACGCATACAGGAGGAAAATGTGTCCTTAAATGAGGGTTGAAAATATGTGAATATGTGGTGTGGTATTAAATATGACTACATTTGCAGTCTGGGTTCAGAAACTCTCTGCACTAAACTGTTGAGTTTCATCAACTGGTGCTCATGAAAAAATGCTGTTTAAAACAGGGTTTCCGTGTTAGTCACAACCCAGGCATAAACTGAAAATGGGTTACTGTGGTAGATAGATATCCACAATGACCATCACTGAACAAATGTGAAGAATAACTGTGAACTCCCTTGGCTCTGTCCAAATCAGCCCCAACCAGAAGCCCCATGTGGTTACTCCAGTGAATGATGACACAACAGTAGTTCAGACCTTTCATGCGCACTTCAGTCTACTTACCCTAAGTCACCACATCCCTGGCCTTCAAACCAACAACTTTTTAAAAAATGTATAACTTGCTTCAAGATGTCAGAATTTTGGTAGAGTAACTGAGTTCACATATCTAGTACTTTAAAAGGAAAATAAATGGAAAGTGAAAACAACTTGGCTACATACAATATATCATGCTGGGATTTTATTTTATTTTTAAGATTTTATTTATTTATTCACGAGAGACACAGAGAGAGAGAGAGAGGCAGAGACAAAGGCAGAGGGAGAAGCAGGCTCCATGCAGGAAGCCTGATGTGGGACTCGATCCCAGGTCTCCAGGATCACACCCCGGGCTGAAGGCGGCACTAAACTGCTGAGCCGCCAGGGCTGCTCCATGTTGGGAGAGAGGGCCATAGGGAGAAGTAGACTCCTCACTGAGCAAGGAGCATAACACGGGACTCAATCTCAGAACCCTGGGATGTTGACCTGAGCCAAAGGCAGAAGTTCACAAACTGAGCCACAGAGGGGCCCCACTTTTTTTTTTTAATAAAAATGACTACACTGATGGTTTAAATAGCAAAACCTATTCCAGGAAACATTGCAATCACTATTGTCACTAGATTATATACAAGTAATAGTTTAGGGGCAGAGGTATCATTTTATTAAGGTAACCAACGTATTTCAGGGACCTAAATTTTCCATGAAATAATGATGGATATTTCCAAACAGAATCTCCACTAATATCAAGTTATGGTTGATCAAACAATGTAAGAGCCTAATCAAGTCTTTTATGACTCAAATATAATCATTAAACTTTGGGATTTTAGAGGCAAAAAAAACTTTAAGGATTATCTTGTGCAAACCCATGTATCATAGAAGAGAACCAGAAAGACAAACTGTAGATTGCCCCAAATCCCACAATTAGTGTAAGAGGTGTAACGAGGACCAATTCTATTCTCATTTTGCTCTTCAACCTAATGAATCTTTGGAGCTCTACTTCCAAGAAAGTGAAACATGTGTATGTAAATTCTTTTTCATTATTAAACTAATTTGAATGTTTTGCATTTAAGAAATCTTGCTTGCAGTACAGATTTTTTTCAGGAAAGCACCAACCCTTTCCTTGGGGAAATTTACATTTGGTTTGCACTTTACTGCCCTCTAGTGGATCCCTGATAAGTTTTGTCAGTATTTTTACTCCTTGCCATTAGACCATCTCAATTAAATACTAAAGACCAACCTAATGTCAGAACCCAATGACCCTGAAGATGTGTACTAATATCAGATTATTAGCGAAGATTCACATGGCCAAATAACGAAATACAGCTATCTGAATGTAGAAGATGCCAAAATTTTCAGATTAAAAATGAAAAGAAAAACTTCCCAGTAATTATGAAGCTGGGAGTATATGTCATTGGCATGTTGGTCACAGAAAACGGTTTTTAGAGTTCTCATATTTCTCAACTAGGTTCAAGTATGCGCATCTTTGCACATATGACATAGTACAACCTTGCCTCTTTGTGGTTTAAATATATGAACACGTTCAAAGACAAATCCCACGCAACAGAGCACAACGTGCCGGTTTAAAAAGCTTTAAATCCGGGGATCCCTGGGTGGCACAGCGGTTTGGCGCCTGCCTTTGGCCCAGGGCGCGATCCTGGAGACCCGGGATCGAGTCCCACATCGGGCTTCCGGTGCATGGAGCCTGCTTCTCCCTCTGCCTGTGTCTCTGCCTCTCTCTCTCTCTTTCTGTGACTATCATAAATAAATAAATAAAATTAAAAAAAAAAAAAAAGCTTTAAATCCATCAAATCAATAGCTTGGTTACTTGATTTTACAAAGGTAATATAATCTATACCAAAATACTAGCTTTAATATGGCTCGAACATGTTTAGGAGATTATTTCTTTGCATCTAATTTTCTTTTACACACACTTTAACAATTCACAAAACTTTCTCCCATATCCATTCCCAGGACTTAGGTCAGAATACAATCTTTGGTAAATATATTTAAAAGAGCAAAAAGTGGGTACCATGTGAAATCTATGACATTAGAGCAACAATATATGGTATAATATATGGTAAAAGGGTACAAACTTTAAGCTATATGATGGATAAGGTTTAAGGATCTAATGTGTAACATGATGATAATAGGGGATAACACTGTATTATATAACAATATTTACAGAGTGTAGAACTTAAATATTCTCACAAAGAAGGAGAAGAAAAATTTGTGAAGTCATGAGAGTTAATGAACTAGATGGAGGGAGCAATAAATATAACAAGTGGATAAAAGTAGATAAAAGGCTTCAAAAAGCTTATTTAGAGGAGCACCTGGTTGGTTCAGTCCGTTAAGCATCTGCCTTCAGCTCAGGTCATGATCCTGGGGTTCTGTGGTTGAGCCCCAGATTGGGCTCCCTGATCAGTGGGGAGCCTGCTTCTCCCTTTCCCTCTGCCCCCCTCTCCTTTTGCCTCTCCCTCTGCTCCCCTCCTTTTTTCCCTCACCCTGTCCCATCCCTGCTCATGTTCTCTCTCTCAAATACATGAATAAAATATTTAAAAAATAAAAATTAAAAGATTCATTTAGAATAACTATCATGGGGCGAATACTTTGCAAAAATCTAGATTTATACCTGTGAATCAGATACAAAAATGTCCTTGCTCTTTTATGGAATTTAGTTTTCAAAGTTGGGGAAGGAGACAGAAAATAAATAATTTCAGTAGCACTTCAGAAAGTAAAATGTGATCATGAACAAAAGCACGACTATGATAAAAAAAAAAAAAAAGGCACCTCATATTGGGTAGTTAAGAAAGGCCTGTGTGAAGACCTGATACTGAGCCCTGAGCCTTTCCTCTAGGTTCACATATATATGATTATTGTAGTTCAATCCAGTTTGCTGCTGTGGCCTCCCAAAGTGACCTGACAAGTGCTTTCCTAGAAGTTCTGCTAATATCTTATCACCAGTGGAAAGTATGTCCTGTGTGGTTCAGCTCTAGTATATAAAGCTCTTTTGCCTCCAGGCTTATGAGTTTAACCAAAGGAATAAACCTGAAGCAGCCCATGGAGTTTACAACCACAATTTTTACTATTTTGAAATGTATGCTTTCACTTATTTGTTTGTTTCTTTTTAAGGAATTTACTTATTTTTTTTTAAGAAATTTATTTATTTATTTGACAGCACAAGCAGGGGGAGCAGGCGAGGGAGAAGCAGGCTTTCTGTTGAGCAGGGAGCACAAAGCAGGGCTCTATCCCAGGACCCGGGGATCATGACCTGAGCTGAAGACACTTAACTGACTGAGCCACACAGGCGACCCGCTATTTTGCATATTAGCATGGCAAGATCCCGTTAGCTAAGAATTTTGTTATGGCATTATAATGGCACTTGCATTAATTGGAGAGGATGACAAACTCTGGTCAGATTAGGTCTTCTGGGGGCATTTAGGAAGCACTTAACAACATGATTTTTCATGTTTGTACTTTATGGCTTTCACATTAAGCCAATAATTTTCAGTTCAGCTTTTTTCTTGTAAGAATGAGTGACAACTTCCAAGCTCTTTACATATTGGAACCCATTCTAACTAAGCTAACGAAAAGAAGCTAATCCCATTCAGGAAGCTAGATTTGTATCCATTCACCTCTTGATGGACACTTAGATTGTTTCTGGTTTTTTACTCTTATGAATTTACATGTATGACACTTTGTGTAGGTGTATGCATTCATTTCTCTTAGGTAAATAACTAGAGTGGAATGGATAAATCATCATGTGATAGGTGTAGATTTAGCTTTTTAAGAAACTGACAACTTTTTTCCCAGTCATTATCTTACTTTCCAACCAACAACATATGAGAATTCTTTTTGCTCTGCATCCTTGCCAACACTTGCACATATAAGGATGTTTTGAAGGAAGCATATATTCAAAGTTTCTATTTTTTGTTACCTGTATGTTGTTACAACCATGTACCTTGGTCCCCGGAGAATTTTTGAAACCACAACACGAACATAAAGACAGATGGAAATTAAGAGGGACACACTAGAGCTTCGGCAAGTCTTGACTTTAAACTGAACAAATTTGTCTCTTCCCCATTCTTGAAGCCTTCTCCTTTTCACTTGTTTTCTTCTAGAATCCTTTGTTCCAGGAACTTGGTATCGATATTAATATCTCACTGACCTCAATATATATTTAGTAACAAGACTCAGCTGGCCAGGCCAGTACTAATCACGATGAATTGAAGACATGATGAATTGGGCTGGCTACATGTACCAGATTCCTATGGAAACGCCCCAGATCCTGTGTTTTTCTATAAATGCCCTGGGGCAGGCTTGCAACCTTGGAGGCATTAGCCCACAGCAGCTTCCTCAACTGGCTAAGTAATAAACTGTCCTCCTTCTTTATAACCAAGCTCTGTCTTCACCTTATATATTTTGGTTTCTAGGTACAGAGGTTGGTTTTTGACAACATTTTGAGTACAGTTTTGTTTTAATAATTAAAAAGTAGCAATAACAATTAGGCCAAGGCCATATTTAAGACAGAAGTTCAAAAAAAAAAAAAAAAGACAGAAGTTCAAAGGAATGTAATCATTTTTTTTTTTTTTTGGTGAGGAAAGTGTTTAATTTTATTCTAAAATTATTTTTTTAATTTTAATTTCAATATAGTTAACATATGGTGTTATATTAGTTTCAGGTGTCCAATACAGTAATTCAACAATTCTGTAAAGGAATGTAATCATTATTACCTTGGGGTAAAATGTCCATATAATGTTGGGATCCATTTAAAATCCTAGAACAGCAGAATGTTTAAATATTCAGTGGTGATTCAAAAGCTTTAAACTAAAAACAAAACAAAAAACAAAACAAAACAAAAAAAAAAAAACAAAAGCTTTAAACTTCAGTGACAATTATTGAGTTTTCCCCCCAAAGCTATGAATTTAGTCATTTAAAACCAGTACAGATAGGGGCACCTGGGTGGCTCAGTTGCTTAAGTGGGTGCCTTTGGCTCAGGTCATGATATCAGGTGGGGCCCTGGGATCCATGGGCTCTCTGCTGAGTGGGGAGTCTGTTTCTCCCTCTCCCTTTGCTCCTCCCTCTGCTTGTGTGCACGCATGCTCTCTCTCAAATAAATAAAGCCCCAACACAGAGAGCTATCATAGATCACAGTCAACTGTGAAAGAAAGGAAATAACAATTATATTATTAAAGAAGAGTCTGAATAGGGGTGCCTGGGTGGCACAGTTGGTTTATCTGACTCATGATTTCAGCTCAGGTTGTGATCTCAGGGTCCTGATCTCAGGGTGGTGAGAAGGAGGCTGCAGGTGTCAGGCTTCAGGCTCAGTGGGAAGTCCACTATGATTCTCTTTCCCTCTGCACCCCCAGCCCAGCCCCCTCACCAATTCTTTCTCTCTATCTTTCTAAAATAAAAAAATTTTAAAAAGAAAGAAAAAAGAGAGAGAGAAAGAAGAAGAAAGAAAGAAAGAAAGAAAGAAAGAAAGAAAGAAAGAAAGAAAGAAAGGAAGGAAGGAAGGAAGGAAGGAAGGAAGGAAGGAAAGTCTGAATAATAATAGGGTTTAGAGACACTCTTGCTTTCATTGTAGGCAGGTTAATAGAGATCACCTTTGCTGAGGAATTGACAATCTCTCCTCTCCTTTCTGTATCACCCTACAGCTGGAAGAGCAGAAATATGAGCTTTCTAGTGACATCAGAGCAAGAACACTGCTGTGGAGCCAATTTCCAACGGTCCCTCAGAAGCACCATCTACACCATCTACAGTTGGGTGATGGGTGCTGGGCACTCTGTAGCAACTCTACAAGTACCAGTTGTTGATAGTAAATTCATTTTTAAAGAAGAATTTATATTCAAAATTGGAAAGATGTGGGTTCCAGATCTCAACTGTTGATCCTTATCTGTGTATGTCTTGGTCACACCATCAGCTTTTTTAAATGTCATGTTTTCATTAGTAGAGAGGCAATAAAATTATCTGCCTCATGGGATTCTTTTTTTAAGAATTAAAGGAGCTAATTTATTTTATTTTTAAGTACTTTTATTTTATTAAGTACTTTTTAAATTTTTTTAATAAAAAAATAAAAATAAATTTTATTTTAAAATAAAATAAATTTTATTTATTAAGTACTTTTATTTTTAAGTAATTTCAATTCAAAGTCCACAGCGCAACACCTGGTATGTAGAACCACCTAATATATATTAGTTCTATTTTTGGTTTCTTCATAGTGGATGATGTTACTGGACTTTCCTCAAACTTCTATCATGTTCCATAAATGCTTGTCCTGTAACTGAGACTCTTCCATCTAAGAAATTGAATAGATAAATTATACCCATATGAGTCATTTGAGAAACAATTCAAAGTGCCAAATTAAAGTGCTATAGACTGGGCATCCCCGGTGGCACAGTGGTTTAGCGCCACCTGCAGCCCGGGGTCTGATCCTGGAGACCCAGGATCGAGTCCCACGTCGGGCTCCCTGCATGGGGCCTGCTTCTCCCTCTGCCTGTGTCTCTGCCTCTCAGTCTCTCTCTCTCTCTCTGAATAAATGAATTTTTTAAAAATGCTAAAAAAATAAAATAAAAAATAAAGTGCTGTAGACAAACAATAGTGCAATAGACAAGAAATCTTACTGGAGGAAACTGAGAAATAAGAAGGGTTCTGACATTTATTTAACACTCATCACACCAGACAATGTACTAGAGACACAGCAAGTATTAGATCTTTTGTGCCCCAGATGTGTGACGAAGGACATGATAACTAGATCCTGATACTCAGAGAAGATGTATGGCTATACAGCTGGTAAAGGGGAAGACCAGTGATCTAGAGCTATGTGCATATGACCACAAAATTTCTGTGAGGCCTTACCCAAGAGAAGCTGAATTGGGGTCTAAGGAGAAAAGAAGCCTTGGAAAAGGAACTATGTTTGAGGTCAAGAGAAGTAAAATGAGTTCTGGAAACTGCTTCTTAGGTCCCCAACAGTCCCTGGGGGGAAGCTTTGGTGATCATATTGCCACCTCCTGAGAATTTTGACTTGCTGGCACCTTAGCACATGAAAGTAAAATATGGATATCACTGTGCCTTGAAACAATTAGAAAAGAGCAGCAGTTATGGTTTATTCACTCATAATATCACATTGCACTTGGATAAATCTATTTATCCATCTTTTAAAGACATTTTACTGCATGATTAACTATGTAATCATCAGCAAGTTGAAAGTATGAGCTGTTCTGAAAAGTGAGTAAATCCAAGCTTTTGACTTAAGAAAAATGACTACTTTTGAGCCAAGACAGATTACTTTTTATTTTATGTAACCCATCTCTCTAAGCTTGAGATTGAGGCTTAAGTTTCTTCACTACATTAAGGCCCTGAAATTTGGCAAGTGCTTACCATCCTGAAACATGTATGTATGTAAGTAGGTAAGTATGCATTATTTAGATTTTATTTTTAAGTAATTTCTATACCCAACATGGGCCTCTAACTTACAACCTTGAGATCAAGAGTAGCATGCTCCCCCAAGCAAGCCAGGCATCCCTCCATTCTTAAACATTTAAAACACTTTTGAACATTAAATAAAGAAGAAAATAAGTCCATGAAAGATAATAGAATTTTAAAATACAAGTCAACTTAGAAAAAGGTTGTTCAGTGTCCTAATTGTATAGATGATAAAAGGAAGATCAAGGAGTGAAAAGATTTTCCTGGGTCATATTGCCAGTTAGTAGCATTTTCTGACTCCCAAACTAGAGTGCTTTCTGTTTTCAAATGCCATGAGACTAACTACACTGATGAACTATGAGTTTTGTGTGTATTATTAAAAAACATTTTGGAAAAATTATCACCATCAAAACACAATTCTTCTGCCACTCTGATCTAAACTATTTTTGCCAAAAAAAAAAAAAATAAATAAACTATTTTTGCCTTTGTCCACTACTTTCCATTCTTTGTTCATAAGTATACCTAGAATTATATGGTTCCAAGAACAGTCTCTATATAAACATATCAATTTTTTTCTCTTCTTAATTTATGATCATAATTGAGAGTTGTTTATGTTGCTGTTAGTCTTTGGTATTATAACCCTTGAAGTTGATATGAGATAAGCAATATAACTATTTCACTATTGTTAAACATTTTGCACTTTTCCCGACTTATTATATTCTTTTTAAAAGATTTTGTTTATTTGAGAGAGAGTAAGCGAGAGAGAGCACAGACAGGGGGAGGGGTAGAGGGAGAGGGAGAAGCAGACTCCCTGCTGAGTAAGGAGCCTGACATGAGGCACCCAGGACCCTGGGATCCTAACCTGAAGGCAGATGTTCAACCAACTGAGCCACCCAGGCACCCCATTATTTTTCTTCATTTGATTTTTTTCTTAGAATAAATTCTAAGTGAAGAGATTTCAAGATCAAAGATATGAACATTGTTATGGCTGCTAATGCATATTGATAAATTGTCCTTTCTTGTTAGTTATATTTTCTTTTACTGAGGGAAAGAAAGTACTCTTGGGAGAGAGAAAAAAATCCTAAATTAAATAGAGTTGCAACTATAGAGCTAAACCTGTCTGTAGAAGGCACAGTGTTCCCAGAGATAACAATAGCAGGTGAAAAGCCATGAGGATAGCTTGCTTCTATGGTAAATGCAACTATTATTATTGGAAATTTGGGAGTCTCTCTGAAAGGGTTTGCTGATTTGAGCTTTTCCTGAGCTAAGACTCCCTTCGTATCCATTCTTCTCTTCCATGTCAGAGTCTAATTTACAATAGCAGGCTCCAAAAAGCAAAAATGCCATTTGTGCATTGGACTTAATAAGAACCGACTGCCTTTAATTAGTGTTTTGCTAAGTGCCCATTTAAGTAGCTGGAGATAGAACCGGAAAGAACAATTAGCTCAGAAGTATCAAACTCAGTCTTAAATAATTGAATGAGAGTAAATTAATTTCATGCAAATATGTTTTTAGACTTATGCTTTTTAAATCTAATTTTCACTATTAATGATTGATGTATTTTTCCATTGCCATGTTTAACCAGGAAGGTTTTGTGCAATTACTAATTTCCATTTGTATTACTGGTGTAGACTTTGGCAAGTGGTGAAGGGGGGTATGTGCTTTAAGAGATTTGGGCTATCCTTTGTGGAACTTCTTATAGAAGGAAAAGAGTATGAAAACTACAAATCTGAACTGAAATGTCAGATGATTCACAATCATGAATTAAGCTGCCACCCCAGGAAGACTTAATAGTATTAAATTATAGTGTCAACAGTAATTGTAGAAATGCCCTGCTTTCCAAATACCTGAGTAAACTCAGCCATGGGAAAGGTGGTTATAGGTGTTTGCTGAGCACCCAGCAACTGTATCAGGCACCGCTGAGGATATTAACAATGCAGCATTGTAGTGATACTGAAGAAAGAATGATGACAAGTACTAGAGGACACAAGTTCTCATTCTGGCTCTGTATTCTATGCGCACTCCTTCTCTGGGCCTTCATTTCACCATTTGGAAAAGTGAGAGGGTTGGGGTAGATCCAGACTAGCAAGTAAGCATTATCTCAGGCATATGATCCTGAACTTAGAGAGGTTGCCCTGAGTGGTATGGTGAGAAGAATTCTAAGACAACACATGATATCCTTCAATGTTAATGAAGACAAGATTCTTGCCTTCAGTAACTTAAAATCTGTTTGGAGTATTAAGACCTATAATCGAAAAAACAAAAACAAAAACAAAAACAAAAAAAAGACCTATAATCGGAAATTATAGTGCATGAATCAAGATGGTACAATTTGTATGGTATAGATGATAAATGTGAAAATCCAGAGAAGAGGAAGATCAGTGGAGACTTGGATAGTCAAAACTATATTCTTGAAAAAAAAAAAAAAAAAAAAAAAAAGGACACTTGAGCTGGGTCTTGAAGAACAGAGAGTGATAATAATTATTTTTTTCATATTTTACTTTTTTGAGAGAGAGAGAGTGCACATGTCTGTGCACATGCATGCATGCAAGTGCAGAAGTTAAGAGCAGAGGGAGAAGAAGAGAGAGAATCCTAAACAGGCTCCATGCCCAGCGTCGAGCCCAATGTAGAGCTCAATCTCATAACCCTGAGATCATGACCTGACCCGAAATCAAGAGTCAGATGCTTAACTGACTGAGCCACCCATGTGCCCCTGATAATAATTTAAATACTAAAAAGGATTATCTAAGTATTTTATGATTATAAAGTGCTTTAGAATTTAAACACCACTTTGGCATATGTCATCACAATTGGAAAGGATTTCAAGTGTTTTATATTTTCAGGATGTTTTGTAATTTACAACTTTCATGATCATCATAACATTTATTTTCACAATAATCCTAAAGGTAGGTATCATCAGCCATGTCTTACAAATGAGGAGTCTAAAGCTGAATAAAGTAACTATTTCAAGAAATATCACAAAGTTTATAAAGGGTATAGTGGGAAGTAGACCAAGAGTCCAGACCTAAACTAAGGGAGGTTTATCAGTTAGGGTTGAACATAAAAAGAAAGTTCCCATTAATTTCAGAAAAGACTGATTGTTACATAACCATGGAAATGAGAAGGCACCAAACTGGTTTTAAACCTGTTTAATCGGTCAGTAACTTGCTCCAGTGAACATGCTTTGGCAAGCCAACCGATCAGTGTCAACCCTCACTTCCAAAGGCAGGCCAGTTGGGGATGGACCCACTTCCATAACCATGCCTTTGTATGACAGCCAGCCAAAAACAATTTCAGATAAGTAACCAAGCATCTACAGATAAGGTCAACACATTTTCCCTCTGAAGATCCCCCAAACCCTAAATTCCATGCTTCCCAAAACCCCTGTATAATAATAGCAGACTTCTCTATTCAGAGAGACTGTGCTGATCAATGTAGCTCCTTACTATAGTAAGCAACAAATTAAACTTTTTTTTTTAACATACTGAGTGGGAGCTCTTATGATCCCTTAACACTTTTGGAGTTTTCACCAGGATTGAAGACTGGTTTGGCAGTATTCCAGGGAACTATTAGACCAACACTTGTGCTCACTGGGCATCCTGTACTCAAACTCCACTCGTCTTTTATTTATTTATTTTTATTTAATTTAAATTCAATTTGCCAACATACAGTATAACACTCAATGCTCATCTCATCATGTACCTTGTCTTTTAAAATCTGTTGCCAGATAAGTCAGTTTCAATAACAATGATCCCCTGTTTTTCTAAGTGATTAGCTAATTATGAAATACTATTATTTTCTCCTTCTTATATTAGCATCCACTGGTGTAATATTCGTAACCTAGCAACACTACATTCTTTTTTTTTTAAGATTTTTTAATTTATTTACTCAAGAGACACACAGGGAGAGACAGAGAGGCAGAGACACAAGCAGGCTCCATGCAGGGAGCCTGACGTGGGACTCGATCCTGGGTCTCCAGGATCATGCCCTGGGCTGAAGGCAGCGCTTAACCGCTGAGCCACCCGGGCTGCCCGCAACACTATATTCTATAGTCAATAAAGGGGAGTCTCGTGATTATGTTTCTATAATTCCAGAAGTGTTTGTTTCCAGAAAAAAAAAATTTTGCACTTGAATTTTTTCCCCCAACTGAGTGGTAGCCCCACACCACTGCTAGCACTTCATGTTGTACCTGGATTATGCTATGGGTGAATACAGCAATCTATGTCAGACCTAAAAGAAGTAATTACACATGAGTATCTGAAATAGACACAGAGATAGTTGGGCTTGCTTTCCTACTTGGGCCTAGAAAATCCTGGTCGTGGTTCTGTATTGTCTTCTCATTCCATTTTATATCATAATTCTAATTATACTCATTTGTCTTACAGTTATTCAGTGTTTTATTTTCTAGAGTCTTAAATGCTACTGAGAAGCCATTGTATTGACAGCTCATTCAATAAGTCATTTTATAAAGAAAACAGATCAATGTGTAACCTGAAAACCAGAAAGTCTACAAATGAAACCACACCTTTTAGGAAAATCAGTGATGGTGGCAAAGATCTGGACATACCTTGATGATTTTTTGTAGCTTTGGCTAAATGAGGACCAAAAGAGAGAAACAGAGAATAAAAATATTTCTATAATTAAAGACCTAAATGTAAGACAGGAAACCATAAAATCCTAGAAGTCAGGGGATCCCTGGGTGGCGCAGCGGTTTAGCGCCTGCCTTTGGCCCAGGGCGCGATCCTGGAGTCCCGGAATCGAGTCCCGCGTCGGGCTCCCGGTGCATGGAGCCTGCTTCTCCCTCTGCCTCTGTCTCTGCCTCTCTCTCTCTCTCTCTCTCTCTCTCTCTGTGTGTGTGTGTGTGTGTGTGTGTGTGTGTGACTATCATAAATAAATAAAAATTTTAAAAAAATCCTAGAAGTCAGCACAGGCAGTAATTTCCCTGACATTGGTCATGGCAATATTTTTCTAGATATGTGTCCTTGGACAAGGGAAATAAAAGCAAAAAAAACTATTGGTACCATGCCAAAATAAAAAGGCTTTGCACTGTGAAAGAAACCATCAACAAGATGGAAAGGCGATTTACAGAATCGGAGAAGATAGCTGCACATGATATATATATATATATATATATATATATATATATATATATATATATGATAAGGAGTTAATATCCAAAACATAAAAAGAACTTATGCAACTCAACACCAAAAAAACAAGTAATCCAATTAAAAAATGAGTAGAAGACATGAACAGACATTTCTTCAAAGAAGACATCCAGATGGCCAAAAAACACATGAGAAGATGCCCAACATCACTCATCATTATGGAGATATAAATCAAAACCACAATGAAATATCATCTTACATCTGTCATAATGGCTAAAATCAAAAACACAAGAAACAACAAGTGTTGGTAAGGATGTGGGAAAAAATGAGCCTTCATGCACTGTTGGTGAGAATGCAAATTGGTGCATCCATTGTGGCAAACAGCAGAGAGGTTCCTCAAGAAATTAAAAATAGAATTACCCTATGATCCAGTAATTCCACTACTGGGTATTTACCCAAAGAATATGAAAACACTAATTCAAAAAGATATATGCGCCCTAATGTTTATTGCAGCATTATTTGCAATAGCCAAGGTGTGGAAGCAACTCAAGTGTCCACTGATAATGAATGGATAAAGAAGATGTAGTATATATATGTGGTATATGCATATAAAGAGACTATTACTCAGCCATAAAAAAGAATGGAATCTTGCCATTTGCAACATGGATGGCTCTAGCGTGTATAATGCTAAGTGGAATAAGTCAGCCAGAGAAAGACAAATACCATATGATTTCACTCATATGTGGAATTTAAGACAAAATACAGAAGAGAAAAACAAGAAAATAGACTCTTAGAGAATAAGCTGGTGGTTGCCAGAGGGGAGGTGGGTGCAATGGGTGAGATAGGTGAAAGGGATTAAGAGTATACTTATCATGATGAGCACTGAATAACATATAGAATTCCTAAATCATTGTCTTATACACCTGAAACAATATAACACCGTATGTTAATTATACTGGAATTAAAAAATAATCATATAGAAAATGTTTAAATTAAAATATTTCCACAAACTTGAGAAAGGATTGATTGTTCTGTGGCCTGGTAACAAGAAAGCACCAAAACTGGTTTCAAACCCGTTTAATTGATCAACAGCTTGCCTCATTGAACAGGCTTCTGCAAGCTAACTAATTAGTGTCCACCCTCACTTCTAAAGGTCAGCCAGTCAGAGATAGACTCATTTTGATAAACATGACTCTGGGTTAGCCAATCAGCAACAGTCCCAGCCAAGTAACGAAACCTACAGACTATGTCAACAAGAGTTTTGCCTCTGAAAGTCCTCCTATTCCTGAACTCCATGCTTCCTCAAACCCCTACATGATATTAGTAGATTTGTCTGCTTAACCAGAATGTGCCTGCCTGACATTATATGTCTTCCTTTACTAGAGGATGCAATAAAATCAGCTTTGTTTTTTTCACTTTAGATATTGACTGGTGGTCATATCACCCACTGACAAGCCCAGTCATGAAAGCAGAAATGTCTCTGGGTACTTCACAAAAAGGTACCAATACAGGGAATTGCTTACGCAGGGTGGGAAGGACTATGAAAACAAAAAAGGAATGGGGAAGCAGGCCAGAGTAACTCTAGATGAGGTAAAGCTTCTGAACTATTGACTATGTGGAAGTATGTACTTAACTCATGACAAGCCCCTTTCCAGGCCCTGGGATGCAGCGAGGAACAACACAGATGAGATCCCAGCTTCCATGGGATCTACATTCTAGATGGGGCTGGAGATGGACAGTAAACGAGTTTAAAGCAATAGATAAACCAGTACAGGAAGGGAACTAACATGAAGATGATACAACAGAGATGTAATAGATTGGGAAAGTCTGTCATAGGTGATGGTGAAGATGCTGAGGCAGCTCAGGCCAATCCAGCCGGGCCTGGCGGGCAAAGCATCCCAGGCAGAGGGAACAGCCACTGCTAGAGGCCTTGACCACTTGTCCTAGAATGACCACCATTACAATGCTGTGTTCCTAGCATATTTTAGTATTAGCATATTCCCCTAACTAATATTTTTGGGAATTTGCTTCTTTTTTTTTTCTTCAAAGTTGGAAACAAGAGGCACCTGGTTGGCTCAGTTGGTTAAGCATCTGACTCTTGATTTCAGCTCAGGGTCCTGAGATGGAGCCCTGAGCTGGGCTCTGTGCTGGTTGCAGAACCTTCTTAAGACTCTCCCTGCCTCTCCCTCTGCCCACCCCTCAGCTCACTTGCTTTCTCTCTCTCTCTCTCTCAAAAATAAAAATAAATAATAAAGTTGGAAACAAGACAAAGTTCATAAAATGTATCTATGGCTCTGGGTAGATGATTGGTCAACTATTGCCCTGCTAAGATACCATAAAGGAAAAAAGACAGGGGAAAACACCTTCTGTGGAGGAAAATACAGGACAGATGGTGATTATTTCATTCACCTTTGTTTGTGTGAGAAATGCTTACGAAATTTCTAGGAACTGGGCGTTGCCCAAAGCAAAAATATATCTAAAAGCTAATTACTAGCAATAACAGCATCAATAAGCCTAATCACACCTGGGGTGGTTGAGCTGAAATAGAAAAGCCAGCTTATCACATGCTTACAAACCTGTCACTTGCAGTAATCAGAGCTTGAAAAAGGAAGGGGGACTGTTCAGAGCAAGGTTCCTGCTACTATTTCTTAGTGGCCAAACTTGACTAGACTAATTGGGAAATGCTGCTTCTTTATTCTTTTTTGATTAATTGATTGATTGATTGATTGATTGATTGATATGAGAGAGAAAGCAAGTGAGGGGATGGGGAGGGGAAGAGGAGAGGTGGAGAGAAACTCATGCAGACACAGGCTGAGTTTAGCCCAACTTGGTGCTGGATCTCATGACCCTGACACCAGACCTGAGCCCAAACCAAGAATTGGTGCTCAACCAATGGTGCCATCCAGGTGCCCCGGGAAATGCTCTCATTTAAAAGCACATGTAAGGATTTTAAAGAAGGAGCAGGGAGGACATTTAGATGGGAATGATGAGTGAACTAGACCAAAGAGGCTGAGATTATAAATCAGGAGAGGCTGGTCATCCTCTGGTTCTGCTCTAACCAGGTGTGTGATTCCTATAGGGCCAGTCTCCTCTTTCCATCTTTAGAAAGGGAGTATTGGATCAGAGTGGTGATTTCTTTCTTTCTTTCTTTTTCTTTTTTTTAAAGATTTTATTTGTTTATTCATGAGAGACACAGGCAGAGGGAGAAGCAGGCTCCCTACCTGCCTGATGTGGGACTCGATCCCAAGACCCCAGGATCAGGACCTGAGCCAAAGGCAGACGCTTAACTACTGAGCCACCCAGCTGCCCCCAGACTGGTGGTTTCTAAATGGACTTTTTAGCTGCTGAATCTTTTCTTCAAATGGAATCTTATGCAGAAGCCTAACATCAAAGCAAATTTTAAAGATGAAATTGCTACGGTTGATGAAGAGGTGATGGATCAAAGAACTCATTTATTTATTCGCTTGCTCTCTCACTCATTAATTTATACACTAATTGAGATTTTATTTTTGAAATTTTATTTATTTAGAGAGAGGTGGGAGGAGAGGCAGAGGGAGAGGGAGAGAGAGAGAGAGAGAGAATTTTAAGCTGGCTCTATGCCCAGGGCAGAGCCCAACATGGGACTTGATCTCATGACCCTGAGATCATGACCTGTGCTGAAATCAAGAGTTGGACACTTTTCAACTGAGCCACCTAGGTGCCCTGAAATCCTATTTTTGAAATCCTATTATGAGCCAGGCAGTGTTCTAACTGCCTGGCAAACATTAGTGAACAAAACAGACAAATATCTCTGCCTTTATTAATAAAATTAATACAATTTAATTTTCTAGCAAGGAGAGGCAGACAATAAATAAGATACATAGTAATCAGCAAATTATATGTTAGAAGGTGATACATATAACTGAAAGAAGTAAAGTAAGCCAGAGGATGGGGATTGTTGTGGGGAAAACTAAGAGAGAAGGAAATTAGGGAAAAGCCTCATGGAGAAACTGAGGTTTCAGCAAAGATTTCAAAAAGGAGGAAACTGCCAAGTAGATGTCTGGGAGAAGAGCATCTCAGGCAGGGAGCCCCCTGAGCAAAGGCCCTATGTGGAGACACACTTGCATGTCAGACATGCAAAGACACCAGGGCAGCAGGCGTGTGTGAACAAGGAGGAGAGCAGTGGGAGAGGAGACTGCAGAGATAGTGGGGCTGGGTTGTGCAAGCCACAGTCTGATTCTGGTCGCAGGAATGTGTCTTTCATGCTGGGGGAAATGGGGAGCCACTGCAGGATTTTGAGCCAAGGAGTAGCCTGATGTAACTTCTGTTTTACCAGGCTCTCTCTGGCTGCTGCCTTGAGAATAGACTAGATGGTGAGGAGGATGAAAGTGAAGAGAGTAGGGGGCTATTGCCTCAATCACACCAGAAATGAGGCGGCTCAGGCTAGGGCAGCAGCAGCAGAGGGATGAGAAATATGTCTAGGGTCTGGACATAGTTTCAAAGCCCCATCCCTCAGCCTTCTACTCACTCCCCTAGCTGCTCCCAGAGTGCCTCCTGGAATCCTTTGGTCTTCTGAGAGCACAGTTTGCAAATCCATGGGCATTTTTTTTTTAATTTTTATTTATTTATGATAGTCACAGAGAGAGAGAGAGAGAGAGAGAGAGAGAGGCAGAGACACAGGCAGAGGGAGAAGCAGGCTCCAGGCACCGGGAGCCCGACCTGGAATCCGATCCCGGGTCTCCAGGATCGCGCCCTGGGCCAAAGGCAGGCGCCAAACCGCTGCGCCACCCAGGGATCCCAATCCATGGGCATTTTGACCTGCAAGTCTCCCTCCTGGCTCCCTACTGGTCCCCATCTCCAGGACATCTAGTGCTCTGGCATTTAGGGAGCTGCCTCGGGGTTGGTGTGACCTGCTGAACCTAATTTTTTTTCCAGCCCAAACATTTAAATTTTGGACATGAGAAATATTTAGGCTTGCTAGTCATTACCAGAGTCTGATCCAAGCCAACCTCCACACCAGCAATTCCGGTTCCAACCACAGCCTCTTGGCCCTCACTAAGGGAAGAACTCCTGTGAGGGCCTCAAACATAGAGTGGTCCCTGGTAGGCATGTTCCATCCCTCCTCCTTGGCATGACAGAAAGGAACCAGCAACCACTTGGCATCTCAAGTCTCAGACCCCTCCATAGACTGCCTCTGTGCTTTCGGCTTCATCGTATTTGTGATAACTCTGTGGCTTACATATAGCAAATTCTCAAAGGAAATAGGTTGTGTTGGTTTAGGTTCATGTTGATAGCTCCACATAAAAATAATATTATAAGCTGCAAAATTTCAAAGAGTTGCAGGCAAATGGATGTTTTTGTTCATTTTAGTTAGATTTTATTGGCAGCTTCTTATGATATGATCTAAAGGGCACAGAAGAAAAAAAATAAAGGGCACAGAAGGCCTACATGGCAAAATTATAGGTTTCTGTTATTTCTGGAATTATTCAAAGGTAAGCCAGGACACTAAATAATAATAAGCCAGGATTGATCTGAAATACCAAATGTGCTCAATTAGTAAAGGCTGTCTGGAGCGGTGTTGAGAATAGAGAAGCCACATCTAGGTTCAGCAACAAGAACTGTAATTGGTAAGTAATGTCTGTCATGGGCACATGGGAAAGAGGTATTGCCACATATTTTGTCCCTGTTTTAAGCCTTTCTTTTACATGAAAAGGCCCTATATTCAAAGATACCAGTTAAAATACAAACACGAACAGAAAACGTTATCACTAATGAAGTCAGCTGAATACCCATTCGAATGTTACCTGTGTTGTGAGGGGTAAGCTCCATGTCTCAATATGCATTTTAATTCTTAAATTGAATATGTCCTGGCTCAAATCCGCTTGGTTAGGTAATAGTTGTTATATGGAAACCTGGTAACATTTCAACCCAGCGGTTGCCATCATCTCTTTCATGAACATTACTTTTTGAGCACCCCGTACTTGCAAGGCACAATTGAGGTGTTTCCATTTATCATCTCAAATTCTCACCACACTCCAGCAGAGCAGGTGTGATTTAGTTCCTTTTTACATGGAAGACTCTGGAATGTCACATAGCTAGGGATGGCAAATCGAGGTTCTGAACCCAGTTCTGCCCACCTGCAACACTCTGCTCTTTCTTTCTCTTAAAAATTTGGAATCGGCCTGTGAGCTCATGCACAACCTCACACAGAAGAAAATTACCTACTAATGGATAGCTCCAGCTGACAAAGGATGAAGCTCTTCTTCCCCCAAGATGATTCCAGTAGCTTAAGCCTGGTGATCTTTGTGATTTCACTAAGTAAAGCCCTGAGGGCAATTAACACTGATTCAATAAAGACTGCAACCCTTACCAAATCATTTGTTTACATCTCTTCAATAAAATGGAAATGTCAGCTAGATGTGACGTGCCTCATTCAGCTGGTGATATTTTGAAAGAGATGACTGTTTTCTCAGAGCTCACATTTCCTTTCTAGTCTCCTCCCTCGCTCACTCCTCTCCAGGTGGCCTCCTGTTGGGACAGTTGCTGGGAAACATCAGGTTTCCTGATGCTGAGCCATGAGTGGGAAATTTCCCAGAAAGTGTGCCTAACTCACAGGTCTACATTCTGATTTGTGTAGGGCAGCCACATTTCATTGAAGGCCTCCACTGACACAGATAATATGAATATAAGGCATAAAAAGCAAAATTCCAAATGAGCATTTATGCCTTGTGCATCTTTAATAATGCTTATAGGAGGGGACACAGAGTCAAAACACGGCATGTTTCACCGACAAGTGCTCAACCCATAAATGCCTACTGCGCGAGCCCTACCACACCTGCATCTCTAGAGGATGCCAGAAGAACCAAGGGACCCAGATTCATGGAGCTCATACTCTACCTGGGGAGGCAATGTGGACACCAAAAACATTTGGAGAACAGTGGGTTGATAACAGCTAACACATAGCAATTTTTCACAGGTCAGATCCTGCTCTAAATGCCTTCCATAAATCAACACGTTTAGTACTTGAAACAACATCAGGAGCCAAGTATTGGGCTGTTGTTGTTGTTTTTTAAGATTGTATTTATTTATTTGAGAGAGAGAGAGAGGGAGAGACAGAGTACCAGCAGGAAAGAGGGGGAGAGAGAAGCAGACTCCCTGCTGAGCAGGGAGCCCAACATGGGAATTGATTGGAGGACCCTGAGATCATGACCCCAGCTGAAGACACATAACCGACTAAGCCACCCGGGCACCCCGCTAAGTACTGTTTTTATTCCCATTTTATAATGAGTAAACTGAGGCTGGGGTCACACTGCTCGTAAGAGGCCAAACTAGAATAGGAACCCAGACTCTTAACCACAACTCTGTACCTCCTCTCATGTAAACCACTTGGTGATGTGGCTATAAGCAAAAATAAAGCTGGGACCTAGGGAGTTCAGTGTAGCCTGTATAATGCAGGAAGGCTTCAAAGAGAAGGCATGAATTCCTGCGTCTGCACCTCTTTCACATCAGAAGCCTAGAAACTTGACTGAGGCTCTGAGGTTTGACTTCCTCAGCTTAAATCCCACCTCCACTTCTTACTAGCTTTCTGACCTTGGACACATTTCTTAACCTCTCTGTGCCTGCTTCCTCAACTGGTAAGTAGGGGTAATCATTGAACCTATAAAAAAGAGTCTAGAGTGGTTGTGAAAATAAAACATGACACTGGAGGGGTGTGTGTGTGTGCAAAGAACTTGGTGCAGCTTAACACATCATACAAGCTCAGTGAGTGATTGTCATGACTGTTTATTAGTCCTATTGTTTACAACTGAGTACAAGGCATGTATAACTGGCACCTGACGCTGGCAAGGAGCATGCACAGTGAATTGTCAGGCAGCGCCAGGACGTTGGGCCTTCAACAATGCCTGGTCCCAGCAACCAGTCTATCGTTTGGTTTCTCCCTCCATCTCTCCCTCTCCTACTGTGATTAGGCTTCTTCCGTGGAGTGGAGAGAAAAGTGTATGGAGGCAGTGGCTCCCAACATTTGTAGCCATGTGTCAAACTAGCCTAGTGATGCCAGAAGAAAGAAGGGCAACACAATCCCTGGGGAAGCTTCTGATGGGCCGGGGATTAGTCATGTGACCCTCCCTGAGCCAATCAGCGCCAGGAAGGTAACACCACTGAGGCAGTGCCAAGTTGTTTTTTTTTTTAAGATTTTATTTATTCATGAAAGACAGACAGAGACACAGGCAGAAGAAGCAGGCTTCCCATGGGGAAGCCCAGCAGAGGACTTGATCCCAGAACCTGGGGATCTCGCCCTGAGCTGAAGGTAGATGCTCAACCACTGAGCCACCACCCAGGTGCCCCAGGCCAAGATTCTTAATGCAGTGGAGGGGCAGCTCCTCCTTGCAAGCAGGTGCTGTCCCAGGAGAGAGGGAGCATAGGGATGCTCAACAAAAACCACAGATGTTAGTCCTCCAACACCTGCCCTTAGTAAATAAAAATAAGTTTACTGTGTCACACGGGGTACATAACTTTATTAATAACCAAATAGCATTCTTTATAATGGAAGAAAAATTACCATGTGTATCAACTTAGAAGCTTAAAACCAAAGCAACAAAAAGCAAAGAAGATATTCTCTCAATAAAAAAATTTTGGGGACGCCTGGATGGCTCACGGTTGAGCGTCTGCCTGCAGCTCGGGGGTGATCCTCGGGTCCTGGGATCGAGTCCCCCACCCAGCTCCCCCCAGGGAGCCTGCTTCCCCCTTTGCCTGTGTCTCTGTGTCTCTCATGAATAAATAAATAAAATCTTAAAAAAAACAATTTTGACATATTAATCAGATCATGGTTAATTTGATAACTTCCTTTTTTTCCCCCCAGCTGCCTAGGTTTGTATTCAGTTACGATAACTTGAATTTTCTTGTCCTGCAGAGCTCCTTAAGTAGTTTTTATTTGGGAAGAGAGAAAACACTCTGCTATAGATACAGTAATGCAAGTTGTCAAAAATAAAATTTGTAAAGAACATGCTTAAAAAAAAAAACAACTTGCCCACATTGCAGATAATTTCAATTTCTCTTTTTGATGATTTTGGGTAAAGTGACAGTGGAACTGAGAATGATTTGCAAGTGATTTGAAAATCTCTTACACCTTTTGTTAAGTCTTTATTTATTGATTCCCTAGGTATTTCTTGAAGTTGTATTATTTTCAATTTGAATGAAATATGTTGGAGTAGGAAATGCTAACAAGCCAACACTTGTAGCCCTGAACTCCTATGATTTGCTGAGTAGCCCCTTGACTTAAAACACTGCTAGACACTTGGCAGCAGAATGGATTTAAGCATATTGATAAGCCAAAGCAATTATTTAAAATATAATATTGGGAGCCTCCTGCATGGCTCAGTTGGTTAAGCATCTGCCTTTGGCTCAGGTCATGACCTCAGGATCCTAGAATCAAGTCCCACTATATCAGGCTCTGTGCTCAGCAGGAGTCTGCTCCTCCCCCCCCCCCCCCCGCCCCAGCCCATGCTCTCTCTCTCTCTCAAATAAATAAAATCTTAAAAATCTATATATAATCTTGGGACACCTGGGTGGCTCAAGCAGTTGAGAGTCTTCCTCTTGGTTTTAGCTCAAGCTGTGATCTTGGGTCTTGGGATCCAGCCCTGTGTTGGGCTTTCCATTAAGCAGGGTGTTGGCTTGAAATTCTCTCTCTCTCCCTCTGAACTTTCTCCCTCTTGTGCTCTCTCTCTCTAAAATAAATAAATAAATCTTTTAAAAAATATATAATATAATTTTATCTCTTCAGAGGAAGGAAGGGTAATCCTGGGAGGGGAAACCAGAAGGGCTCTAGGGTGCTTACTCTGTTCCATTTCTTTTCTTTTAATATTTGAAATAATCTTACAGTTAAAATGACTATTTTTCTTTTGTTGTACAGTTCTGCTAATTTTAACATATGTGTAAATTCGTGTAACCATCACCAAAGCCAGGATTTGGGGGTTCTATCACCTAAAAAACACCTTCATGCTAGCCTTTTACAGTTAGTTACCTCATCTGCAACCCCTTTACCCCTGGCAATCATTGGTCTTTTCTCCATCACTGCAGTTTTGTCTTTTCAAGATTATTGTATAGATTGAATTATACAGCAGATAATAACCTTTTGTGACTCAATTCTTTTACTTCTCATAATGCCTTTGAGATTCATCCAAGCTACTGCATGTAGTAATAGTTCTGTTTTATTACTGAATAGTATTCCATTGTATGGCTATACCACAGTTTGCTAATTCATTCACCCAATGAAGGACATTTTTGTTGCTTCCAATTTTTGGTGATTACAAAAAGAATTTCAATAAATATTTGTGTACAGGTTTTCATGTAAGCATATTTCATTTCTCTACCTGGGTGGTAGGTTCACAAGTACTTGCTTTGTGACTAATCCTTGATCTGTACCTTTTTGTTCCCTTGCTCATTTCTCTTTGATGTTATATTTTACAGTAAAGAGGCTTTAAACAGAGAAGGGAAATTTTCTGTTGGAGGAAATGATTGAGAAATAAATGCCCATTTGGCCTGTACATTTATAACATTATATGATTCTAACAAAGACCTGCACGTTCTCTTGACTAAAAAAAGGTTTTACTGTGACAGTTCTTTATCTTTGCTTTCTTTATCTTTGCTGATTATGACAAAAGATTCTGAGGCCTCTACCTGAAAGGCTGACCAAGTTCAAAGCTCTTTCACAGATGCTCTGGACTTATACATGAAATGGATGCATGATCTCTTTGAGCATTATAATAACCCAAGTGGACTATATTCTGATAACTTAAGGAGCAGCTTTTGGCAGAAATAGAAGAAATCTGAATTACACAGGGTAACTCAGTGATCCACATCCATATTAACTTGTTAGTTAGTGCTATATAATTTGGCCTTAAACTGTTAGGCCAATTAGGAATTAGGAAGGAAGGATTTGGGCAGCCCAGGTGGCTCAGCGGTTTAGCGCCGCCTTTGGCCCAGGGCCTGATCCTGGAGACCCGGGATCGAGTCCCACGTCAGGCTCCCTTCATGGAGCCTGCTTCTCCCTCTGCTTGTGTCTCTGTCTCTCTCTCTCATAAATAAGTAAAATCTTAAAAAAAAAAAAAGAAGGAAGGAAGGATTTTAGGTTCTTGTACAACTAACTGGATAATTCATTAACCCTAGGCCATTATAGTAGAGAATAGATGTGCCTACTTAGCTGTTTTCCCCCTCTGTTTTCATGAAAGAACAAAGCCAAATCAAAATGTGTACAACAGGATCATAAGACTGTGGCCAGATATGAAAGAAAATCTAGCTAAAGTTGTTATCCATTCAAGTACAGTTTTGTTTCAGAACTAATATAATTAATTATGTACTCATTTTAATGTGCAATAACCAATTTGATGGCTACGATTTATATAATTGAAACATTCATATCACACTGACCTTCCTTGGCCCACAGATTGAAGTCCACACATTGTCTGCATTAGCTTGCAGGCACTTCTGTAGCCAATTTTCTATGGGTGATACACAGACCAAAGCTGCCAGAGAGTTCCACACCACGAAGGAGTCAGCTCTTTAGCATCTGAAAACTAATTTAATGGGGCAAGAGTCACTGACAGATTGCTCAACAAGTTTCCATTCATGTGGGGACCGTTTACTAGGAACTGAGTGCTCACTGCAAAGAAATGAGGGTGGGGACTCACTGTTGGTGAACAATGGAGAATCACTTTAGGTTCTTGACCAGGGAATGAAATGATCAAAAACATAGGATGGTGATAGGAAATCCAGTACCTCGAGTACTGTCTTAGCTTTTTGAATTAAGATATAGAACTCTAAGACTGCATTAATTTTAGGTGTACAAAAATAATGATTTATGTATGTATTGCAAAATGATTAACACAATAAGTTTAGTTAACATCCATCACCACATATGATACAAATTTTTTATTTCTTGTGAAATAAAATTTCTAAGATCTAGTCTCTTAGCAACTTTCAAACAGACAACACAGTTGTATGTATTATTAACTATAGTCATCTTACATCCCAAGGACTTACTGACTTATTTATCTCATAACTCTAAGTTCACTCCCCCACTGCCCACTGCCTCTCCCTCTCCTCTAACAATCCACCAATCTATTCTGTTTCTATGAGTTTATTTTTCTTTCCATATTCCACATATAAATGAGGCCATACATTATTTGTCTTTCTCTGTCTGACTTGGTTCACTTAGCATGATGCCCTCAAATTTCATTTCTGTTGTCACAAATGCCAGGATTTCCTTTCTTTTATGGGTGAATAATATTCCATCATATAGATATCTCACATTTTCATTCTCCATCAATCCATCAGTGGACACAGAGGTTGTTCCCATGTCTTGGCTATTGTAAATAATGCTGTGAGTGCAGGTATCACTTCAATGCAATGTTTTAGTTTCCTTCACATATATACCAAGAAGTGGAATTACTAGATCATATGATAGTTCTGTTATTAATTTTTTTAAAAACCCTCCTCCTATTTTCCATAGTGGTTACACCAATTTATATCCCCAGGCTTTTGGCTTCTTAAGCAAGGAAAAAGTCATTTATTTCCAAACATAAGCTCTTGGATGAACATAGCCAAAGTACCACTTCGGCTTTTTTCTTTCTTTTTATTTTTGGAAAAGAAGGTATAATGATTTAAAAAGTGATGAATATAATCAGTTGAATAAGATAAAATACATTCATGTCCCCATTATTCTCTTTAGTCATTCCATGAGAGATAGGAATGTTTGTCTGACTTTATGGCCTAACATCTGAACCGTCTTCCTATGTTTCAGAATTCCCTTGAGTTTGTGGTTTGGTAGGATACAGAGCCCAACTATCGCCACAGAAGCTGAAAAGGCCAGACTCATTTTCCCAGCCTCCTTTGTAACTAGAGCAGGAGCCCATAACCTGGGTATGACCAATCAGATGCCTCCAGATAGGCACTCAAAGAAGCAGGGCCAAGGGTGGCCACAGCACCTGCTCTCTGTGACAGTGGGGGCCAGTGGCAGCATCAGACTCTTTATGGGACTGACCAAATGGCAGATGGGCCCTCGGCTCTTGTCCTGACTATATAGATCCTCTCCTCCACTCCCCAGCACCCCATTTTCCAAGTCTGGTTCTCTAGCATTCCTAAGCCCATAAAAATCCCCATAAAAATATTCAGTTAATAAATTCTTTTCCTGCTTAAAGGACTAGAGTCGGTTTCAGTTGCTTGCAACCAAGGACCTGACTAGCACAATGAAGCATCTCATGGCACTGTTCCTAAGGACTTGTGCATGGTTTCCTTGTCTTTCTATAATAGGGACAACTTTATTAGTGCACTTAAATCATGTTGAAGGTGCTGAAGAGCTCCTAAAGGAAAATATGATCGTTGCATTTTTGCTTTATGTCAAAAGACTAATTTAAAACCATCAATTTTTTTCTTATTACAAATTTGTAGTTTTCCCTGAGAAAGGCACATCCTATGTGCATTATCAGCTAAAAAAAAACAAAGGACCTCACCAGGAAATCACTATAAGAAAATTCTCAGTGGACACTCTAAAAAGTGATGTATCTTCCAATTCGCCTCAAGATAAAATTAAGTCTCTCTCTTTTTTTTTTATTAACGATTTTATTTATTTATTTGACAGAGAGAGAAAGAGAGAGCACATACCAGAGAGCATGAGCACAGGGACCAGCATAGGAAGAGGGAGACAATGTGGGGCTTAATCCCAAGACCCCGGGACCATGACTCAAGCAGAAGGCAGATGCTTAACCGACTGAGCCTCCCAGGAGCCCTTAAAAATGAGTCTCTTAAAAGGCAAGAGTTTACACTTTTCTAACAAGACTCAGATTCCAAAGTAGCTGTGTTTATGCAGAAGGAAATCCTGGAAGCCCCTACTTTAAAAATGTCTAAGTTGCCTGAATTTTTTCCCAAATCGTCCTGTCTCAAACACTGGCTCTGACTTTGGTAGGAGAATCTCTGTTGTAAAACCATCTGCAGTAATGTGAATCAAATTATCTAGCATGAAGTTGCTGAGCAAAAGCAGCAGCCAGAGCAAGGTACAGCACACTATCTTTTCACAAACTCAAATGATAAGTTTCTCAGGGAGCTATGTCTTGATGCCTTTTATCTTTCCCTTTCAGTGTCGAGCACAGAGCCTTACACACAGTAGGTGATCAATAGGTACTTGCTAATTTAATTCAGAATCAGAATGATTACAAACAGTAGTGTGAGCAAAGCTAGGAGGTAGCAGTGGCCTGAACCGTACAGAAGAAAAGGGTTGGGTAGATTGAATGGAGGAAGGAGAACATTCATATTGTATGCAGATCTATAGATTTATTATGACAAAATCTGTGTATTAAAGCATTTTACTACAGAAGTGTCTAAAATGGGTGCCTCTCAGGAATCCATAGGAAGGCACCATCATGACCAGCATATGGACTACCAACAGCCTGGGCAGTGCCTGGGTGGGGGAATTGAAGGACGGACATTCAACTTTAAAGGGGTCTTGAAATCCTCGGAAAAGGGGAGGGGCGGTGAGAGGAATCCTACTGACTAAGCAGTTTTTACACTGGTGGTCAAAAGTCTAGGAGCCAATATATTGTCTCACCCCAGTAAGGTGCATGGGACACGCTGCTCCTCCCTCTCCTTATTTTTTTAAACATTTTTTTATTGGAGTTCAATTTGCCAACATATAGCATAACACCCAGTGCTCATCCCACCCAAGTGCCCCCCTCAGTGCCCGTCACCCAGCCACCCCAACCCCCCCGCTCACCTCCCCTTCCACCACCTGTTGTTCATTTCCTAGAGTTAGGAGCCTCTCATGTTTTGTCACCTTCACTGATATTTTCACTCATTTTCTCTCCTTTCCCTTTATTCCCTTTCACTAATTTTTATATTCCCCAAATGAATGAGACCGCATAATGTTTGTCCTTTTCCGATTGACTTATTTCACTCAGCATCATACCCCCCAGTTCCATCCACGTCGAAGCAAATGGTGGGTATTTGTCGTTTCCAATGGCTGAGGAATGTTCCATCATATACATAAACCACATCTTCTTTATCCATTCATCTTTCGATGGACACCGTGGCTCCTTCCACAGTTTGGCTGTTGTGGACATTGCTGCTATAAACATCGGGGTGCAGGTGTCCCGGCATTTCACTGCATCTGTATCTTTGGGGTAAATCCCCAACAGTACAATTGCTGGGTCGTAGGGCAGGTCTATTTTTTTTAAAAAACTCTTTGAGGAACCTCCACACAGTTTACAGAGTGGCTGTACCAGTTCACATTCCCACCAACAGTGCAAGAGGATTCCCCTTTCTCCACATCCTCTCCAACATTTGTTTCCTGTCTTGTTAATTTTCCCCATTCCAACTGGTGTGAGGTGGTAT
This sequence comes from Canis aureus, assembly GCF_053574225.1. Classification (NCBI taxonomy): domain Eukaryota; kingdom Metazoa; phylum Chordata; class Mammalia; order Carnivora; family Canidae; genus Canis; species Canis aureus. The sequence continues at coordinate 31,584,647 of NC_135642.1, forward strand.
CTCATTGTGGTTTTGATTTGTATTTCCCTGATGGCCAGTGATGCGGAACATTTTCTCATGAGCTTGTTGGCCATGTCTATGTCTTCCTCTGTGAAATTTCTGTTCATGTCTTTTGCCCATTTCATGATGGGATTGTTTGTTTCTTTGCTGTTGAGTTTAATAAGTTCTTTACAGATCTTGGATACTAGCCCTTTATCTGATATGTCATTTGCAAATATCTTCTCCCATTCTGTAGGTTGTCTTTGAGTTTTGTTGACTTTTTCTTTTGCTGTGCAGAAGCTTTTTATCTTGATGAAGTCCCAATATTTCATTTTTGCTTTTGTTTCTCTTCCCTTTATGGATGTATGTTGCAAGAAGTTGCTGGGGCCAAGTTCAAAAAGGATGTTGCCCGTGTCTTCCCTCTTCTTAGGTCACATTCCAGTCAGTGGACTCTCTGCTGCTTGCTCCTAGAGGGAAGGGGTCGGGGAGTCTCCTGTTAATGTGGTGCAGGACCACAGCAGCTCGGTCATGACCCAGGAAAGTCACATCAGCCAGGCACTGGCCAATAACCATCAGCTCTGTCCCTGGGGTCTCCCTGGCAGGAAGCAGTAGAGTGAAGACGAGCTTTGGATGGAGCAGCTGGGGAACAGGTATATCGGATCATCTCATGACTTAACACAGTGGTTCCCAAAGAGGGAGTGATATCACATCTCAGGGGGCATTTTTATAATTTTAAGAGGAGCTTTTGGTCAGCACAGTGATTATAAGAACACTATCTGCATTTGGTGGCTAGACTGGGATGCTAAATGACCTGCAATGGGCAGGACAGTCCCATACGATGAAGACTTTTCCCAAGTCTGGCATGACTTTTGAATGCTCCAGCAGGTATCCACATAGTAGAAAACCCTTTTGATAATTACATGAACCTGGAACCTACCTCTCTTACATACAACATGAACCAGTTTGGGCTTTGTTTTTAATATATATACATACTGATTTTCGAAGAATGAAATTCTATGCAAATCAGGGGAAGTTTGTACTTTGTTTCGTTTGGAACTATTCCAGAAGTTGTTCATCATTGCCGAGAATCACGTCACATGCTTGCTTAGCACCGTACACCTCTCTGTTAGTCTGTACTTATAGCATATTCCATGTGAAAATGTAACAAAAGAAATTTGAAACTCCCTTTAGCAGATTCCTCAGCAGATTTAGATCCAAATATTATTAAAGTATGGATATACATTAAATGCAAGAATCTTGTGGCATTTCATTAATACAATTTTAATATTCATAATCTTAGCATTATTTATTTACAATTTTTAGAACACAGATAAGAAATCTAGTAATCATGTTAAACATTTATTTTAGGGTTGCCTTTTTTTTTTTTGTCTTATTCTAATAGTGACCCTCAACTCTACCCCTGAATGACTGTTCTTTGGCCAGCCCACTCTTTATTCTCCATCACCTACTGAAGTATTCGCTTTTCCGGAGTGTCTTTAATGTGCCAGAGATGAAATAAAAAAACTGTCAACGTGTGGCAGGATTTCAATAGAGGAAGTGTGTTTTCCATGAAACTGTCACTCAGACCCATCTCATAATAAAGGCAATAATTATTACTACACTTATGAGTCTGAGCTCATTAATGAAATTGTGTCACACTTCCTCATTTTCTCCACTATGTCAGTATGTCATTCGTCTTGGCATGTTATCCTTACTTCAATTAAGGCTACTTCCTGCTTTTTCTTATCACAGCTAAATAACTCTGGTCTGCTACTAGGTATCCTAACACCAGTTCCTACTTCAGTGTCCTCCCCAGGACCACTGCCCTTTTGCTCTCCCTTGCATCTTATCTGCTTCCTTTTCTTAAAGTTCAACTCATATATTATGCAACCAATTCATGTCTTATGAAATCAGACTTCACCATTTATATGAAATAAATTTTAAAATTATTACATTTATTTTATTTCTCCATTATATTATAGTTGTATTATACTGCTTTTTGTTAAAGTGTCTAAGTGTAGGTATGTTTTACTATCTATAAATTTTGTTTCAGGATATACTTCATTTGTTATAAAAGCAAAAGAAACAAACAAACAGTCAAGGCCAGGAAGAATACACCTTGGCTGGAAACCCCAGGATATCCTGGTTCTCGTCCTTCTCACAACCAGGCAAGACCTTTATTTGGCTCACAGTCACTGGAGAGGATTAAGTATGGGGCAGGGGAGGTGGTGATGGAGCCCTTCCTCCTTCCCTTCCCTCCCTCCTTCCTTCCTTCCTTCCTTTCTTCCTTCCTTCCTTCCTTCCTTCCTCCCTCCCTCCCTCCTTCCCTCCCTTCCTTTCTTCCTTCCTCCCTCTCTCCCTCCCTCCCTTCCCTCTTTCCTTCTTTCCCCATCCTTAGCAAGATCTAGCTAGTGCTGGCTCCAATAGTGATGCAAGTCCACTGCATGGAGTTGGACATGGGGGGCAGTCTGGATGCTGCTCACAGAAATCCGTCACCCAAGATCCAGAGCCAGCATCTGCCACATAATCCACATGTCAGTGGAGTGTCAGATACTTGACTGATTATTTACCCACTCACGCAGCCATAGTTATTTGTCTTCAGGTAAATAAGTAGCAAGGAGTTCCAGCTGAACCTAACCGGGGTTCAGAGAATGGCTCTGGGCCAGTGTCCCACCCACCCCACCCTATCAGTCAGCGTGCAACCAGGAAAATAGAAACAACTCTGAGTATTTATAACTATGGGATTTTAATGCAGGGAACAAATTACACAGGCATTGGAAAAGCAAGGAGCCAAGAGAATATCATGAGGCAGCTCTGAGACCTTTGTGTGTGTGGTAGGGCAAGGGGTGAACATTCCCAAACAACCAAGTCCAAAGCAGGCAACCACTATGCTATGACCTCTAGACCAGGGACAAACAGGAGAAACTGGAATGATGGTGGGCCCGTCCAACTGGACCTGGAGCCACAGAGAAAATAGAAAGTTGCTGGAGATGTCCCCCGAAATTAGAGGAAGGTAAATAAAATACTCCAGCTTCTCCCTCCCACTTGCCAATCTTCGTCTACTAGCACCTCCCATTGGTAGCAGCCAGCTGATGTAAGAGCTCGAAATACAGAAACTGCAGGAGTCAGCTACCTTTCCTAGATCCCCTGCTCTGCTCCTTAGGACCCTCCTTCTCAGTGGGGACAGAGCAAGAAAGTCTCCTAAGAGCAAGCAAGCCCAGGATAGGCAAACCCACCCTAGTATCTCTTTGCATGTCTTGAAAAGCATCTGGAAAGAGAAGAGATTAGAGCTAGAGAGGGCAGGTTACCCACCCTCTAAATTGAGGAATGCATGAGCCAGGGAGGGAGAAACTGCTAGGACTTTCCATGACAAAGAGCTGTGAATTGGCCCTGGATAATTATATATAACAGAAGTCTCACCAAGTCTGCAATAGAGAGGACACTTTTTTTCTGGTTTCAGAGTTGATGCAGATGCCTCCTATTTTCATCTTCCTTAGATCATCTGAGTCAGTTTCTAGAAAGTGTGGGCAGCTATGCATCCATTCTTTACCTCTGTCTTTCTCAGTGTTCTCCCTCTCCCAGTAGATCTAGACCTTGTTTTGTGTGTGTGGCGGGGAGGGGGGTGCAAATTCCCAAACAACCAAAGCCCAACAGTTCAAATCTTTTCCAAACCCAAATCAACAGATTTTAAGAGCTCCTTACTTATTCTTTCATTAAATGCTGCACTAATTTTTTTCACTAAAATATTGTGCATAAGGAAAAGAAGGCAGGCCTAGCAGAAGATATGTGCAACTGGCATGATGTTAGATATACCAACAAATAATTCTAAACCTTGGACTCCTCAATGCTAAAATGGGGAATTTTTTACCTTACCTTGAAATTAAATTAAGAGTCACCTTCCCTACTAGCAGGGGTGTAGTGGATATATGACAAATACCAAGTATTATTACCAAAATAAGCTGTGACTGTATTTGATTTTCACTGAAATTTGTGGCAACAGATGAAGACAAACATTTGGTAAAACCACCTTTACAACAGAAGTCCTCAAACCCAGCAGATTTCTGGGTTTTTTTTTCTTAAATTGATCCACAATAAGTAGTACCCTTATATCGTAATGCATTTCATGTATGAAACTAAAACAAATGTTGTGTGGAACATCTTTTTTATTACATGTGATGGATCCTGCTGTTTTCTCTGCTGCACATGAGTGGAAAATTCTAACTCATTAGATTCTCTTTTTTAAATGTGTTTGGAAGGAAGTCTGGCTAGTTCATTGACGTCAGAGGAAGCCAGGCAGCATAGACAGCTCAAAAAGAAGTGATTGCTCTCCAGGAGGTTAACGTGTATATAAACCCCAACCTTAGCACACTCCTTGGATTTGGCCACCAGAAACGAGTTCTAAATCATGCTTTACAACCACTTGTCATGTAACATTTGGCTAAACATGGAGGAGTCCCATTGACATGGACTTGTCTCTCTGCCTGAGTCATTAAAAATGGCATATGTCCCAAAATCTCTATTTACGTCCTCCAGGAGAGCGTTAGTGATTTTTCTATTTTAAGCAGTGAGTGAAAGATGTGCCTTTGCATTCTGAGGCAATTTCTATGCCCTCTAATTGCCAATGGGTTTGGTGCAATAGGTAGGCACTTAGTGAAATCACATTATAAAATGAGTTGCTCAAATATTTAATCAGCTGTGCACAAGCCCAGCCACACGGTTCCTTCTGTAGAGCATTCTATCTACCAGGGCTAGGAGTTGCTATGGTGACGGCTTTCCTGTCAAATATGAGAAAGCTGGATTTGGGAGAGGAGTTCCAGAAATGGCTTCCTCTTGACCAAAGAGAGATTGGGACATAAGACTCTTGGGCCCAGGATCCAAAAGTCATGGATTCTTGACATATCTGTTTTTAATAATTTGCTGGGAAATCAATTTTTTCCTCAGTTTTATTTATTCAGAGGGAAGAGCATATATTCTGTACCACGCATGTGCTGAGAGTTTTCAGAAAGGTTAAAATACTTTATTTAAGGACATCTATCTAGTCAGCCAGTGAAAGAACTGAGATTCCAAACCTCAACCTGCCTAGCTTGTTTTGCGTGTCCATTCTATGCCAGGCTTTGTTGGGGGAAAATGTCATATAAGCAAGATCTTTGGAAGGAACTAAAATCTTGTGGGGAAAATAAATCCATAAGCATACCTACATAGACTGATCGTGATACACATATCACGATCGAAATGTGTCTTTCACTTTCATGATCCCTATGTAGAGATGGGGATTCCCAGTGTCTTGCTTTGAGAAGAAAGATTACCAAAAATCACAAATCAGACTCCCTTGAATATGAAATTTATTTTTAGTAATAAAATCCCACTATTTCCAAAGCTTGTCTTTTAAGAAGAGCCCTTCCAACTCAAACATTCCAGGCATTAAGAGTGACTTGAATAAATACATGGGTCATTGATTGGTTAATGTTTATAAACCTTTTTGGCTATAGAGAGATTGGATTGTTTTGTCCTTGGTTGGGCCCATCATTTACTCATAAGAGTCAAGGGGATGGGATGCCTGGTTGGCTCAGCAGTTGAGCATCTGCCTTTGGTTCAGGACATGATCCTGGGGTCCTGGGATTGAGTCCAGCATCAGGCTCCCCACAGGGAGCCTGCTTCTCCCTCTGTCTATGTCTCTGCCTCTCTCTGTGTGTCTCTTGTGAGAAAATATTTTTAAAAAATGTCAATGGGGGACAGCCTGGGTGGCTCAGTGGTTTAGCGCCACCTTTGGCCCAGGGCTTGATCCTGGAGACCCAGGATTGAGTCCCGCGTCAGGCTCCCTGCATGGAGCCTGCTTCTCCCTCTGCCTGTGTCTCTGCCTCTCTCTGTCTCTCATGAATAAATAAAATCTTTAAAAAATATATCAATGGGATGAATGTCTCTCTTGTCTAAGAAAATCAAATTCTGTTTTTTATTCATCCTCCTCAGTTCCCTTTTGGTGTCTTCCCTCCTTTGGTAGTAACCTTGATATCATCAGCCTTAACAACAAAACACGGATTCCCTTTTCCCAAATACTATACAGGTAAATTTAGCCCAATTATTCCCTCTTTCTCCAAACTGGCTCCCACAGTCTTAAAATTTCTTGGACAATTTTAATACTTTATCAGACCTCACACTTTCTCAGGAGAGAGCAAGTGTGTCTTCCCCAAAAGTTTCAGAAAAAGACTGTGTATCATGGACTCTGACTGGTTCTCATGCCTATTCCAGAGCAAAAGGTGGTGGCCAGGTGGAATGTAATGTCTTTCTAGTCTTCAGTATTGGGTATGTGCTCCAACTGAATTTTGGAGGTGGGTCCCATTCAATTATACTGATTAATAGTGGGGAAGAGAGGAAAGACCAAAAATATTGTTGCTAGAAATACAATGATTAGATGCTGAGCTACCCAAAAAGAACTACCATAATTATGTGAATACACTCCCCAGGAATTGCAAAAATCATGAGAAGGGCATTTTATTTTTTATAAAGCCTGGATTAGGAATTTGAGCCAAACTCTTACATAGAGTTTTAGAAGAAGAAGGGGCATCATCTAATATGTAGTTTATCTCAGGGAGAGGATTGAGGTAAGAGATAGATCTACCATGAAGTTAATGAAGCTTATGCTTTCCTTATCCAACAGCAATCCTGAAAATGTTATGTGACATTACCAATAATGAATTGTGGTGCTGAAATAAACCTTTCTGAAGTATCAATAGCAAAATATTTTAATTATCCATATTAAAGATTATCTTTTTATCCTCTCTATAAAAATGATATTACTAAGTCATAATATAAGGAGGTGATTAAATAGTATGCAATCAAAACCATGGAAAAAGTACTTTAGAGGTGTGTCAGATAGCAATTAATAAAAACATACTGCTTACCTGGCTTTTGTGATGTTTGTGGTGTTTGTAGGGTCTTTCAAATTTGTCATTTGTTATAACTTCCCTCATTCTAGTTAAATAATTATGCTTGTACTTGTATCTGCAATTATGTATTCATTTTCTTAAAGAGGGCCCCAAACTGTCCAAGCTATGGGCCTCACAGAACCTGCATGCATTCCTGGATTCTTTTTTGGCAGGACCCAGAGGGTGGCCCGGAGCTCCCAGGTCCTTTCCAGTATCCCAGCAGCTCCTGGCCACACCTGCCCACACCAAGAAACCCAAGGAGGAAGATATATGTGTGGTCCCGAATTTCCAGCATAAGTTTCCAATTTCTTCTTCTTCCTTGAGTTTCATTACCCATCCTTTGGAACCAACCACCCCATGGGGAAGGGATATGTTGACTAGTTTAAGCCAATCATGGCCCATTCCTGGGCTGGTGGTAGAACCAATCCCACTGGAACCACACAGTAGAGAGTAAGAGACCATGGGGATTGTTTTCAAAGACAACTTGGCCTACTGGTAGGAGGAAGGAAGAGAATAAATGCTGGACAGAAAGCAATAAGTATTCCAGTGGTGGGACCCACTTCAGGTGTGAAATTTAAGGAAGCATCAAAAAATCAACCACAAGGCAAATCATATTTTAATACAATATTTTTAACTGGCAAACTATAGCCTGCAGGCAGGCTGCCTGTTTTGTTGTTGTTGTTGTTGTTGTTGTTGTTAAGATTTTATTTATTTATTCATGAGAGACATAGGCAGAGACATAGGCAGAGGGAGAGCCTGATGTGGGACTCAATCCCAGGACCCCGGGATCATGCCCTGAGCCAAAGGCAGACGCTCAACCACCCAGGTGCCCCTGTAAGCACTTTTATTATAGTGGCTGAGCTACCTCTTTTAGGAGATAGGCCCTTCCTCATCACTGCCTACAAAGCTGTTGCTGTTTTAGAAGAAACTGTCTGGGCCTGGAGGCCTCTTTTAATCTAAGAATTGTAAGATATTCCTATCCTATGACTCAACTCTAAATTGAACTTCTGATTCTGAGAGGTGTAGGGAGGCAGAAGATGCCCCATTTTGCTAACAGCTAAAATCAGCCCCGTATTTTTTTGAATGGCTTTAATTTATTGAGATATAACTCAGACATTTCACCTATTTCAAGAGTACAATTCAGTGATTTCTGGTATAGTCACAGATATGGACGATCATCACCAGGGTCCATTTGCCTGCTACGTTTTGTGGGTAAGATAACTCCATCTCAGAGAGGAGAAGTGATGGGCCACCATCCCATATTAATAGCCCGAGCCATTCAGGAACAAATGATTTTGAAGAAATGGGAAAGATGTGGAGGGCTCAGACTGAAGCCAAACTTCTGCCTAAAATTTTGAGCCCCATACTCATCTACTCCACCCCATGCTGAGCAGGGTAGGCTCAGCTGGCTTGCTGGTAAGGGCACAAGAGTTCTGCTGGAGACCCATGGGGCAGAGGCAGACCCGGTCCAGTACGCTGCCTGCCCGAGGCAGGTCTTGGTACCCGGCGTGGGTGTGTTGTGGCTTCAGCTGCCAAACCAGGATTAGCCTTGGCGACAGCTCATAAAATGTCAGCCCACTCTCACATGGTCAAGCTGGTGTCTACAAATAGCCCTATGTGTTCATGAAAGGGAGCAAGTCCTCTCTCCTTCTGGTCACATTGCGACTGGAAAAACCCCAGCATTTTTATTAACAGGACCCAACATAACCAGTAGAAGAGACTAGCAACTCACGGATAGTCCAAACATGTTACTTTAAATAAGTCTCTGTGTTTTTCCAAGAAAGGCATTCCTGGAATTGCCAAGAAGAGCCATTTGTCTGCCTTGTGACCCTGAGGGAGTCAACTGGACACTTACATCTGGGTGCTCAGTCTTCCCAGGTGTGACTTGATGGGGGAGACTGGAGTGATTATCTCAGAGGTCCTTTCCAGCTGTGGCATGCTATAATTCTACCCCCGGGGGTCATTTCCCTTCTTTCCCTTCCCCAGCAGTGGTAGGCAGCCCCAAGACAGCTGTAGCGCCCAGAGGGTCAGGGCAGGAAACACGGTCACAGCAGAAAACCTGTCTATCAAGGCAAGGGGTACTGAATTCCAAATAAACTTGGGCTTATTTAAAAAAAAAAAATCTGTTATCTAGAATAATCACTTAATTTTTTAAAATCTCAGGAATATATTGCATTTCCAAATAATTTTTTTCCCATCACATTTGTTATAGTTTGGGTCCTTCGAGAAACAGATGCCAAGACGGGCTTAGACATGCAAGAGGTTTGTTAAGGGAAGCAGCTGTGAGGGAGAAGGAGGAGGAGGGGGGTAGATAGAGAAAGCTCTTAGGCCTCAGTGCAGGCCTGCTCCCCAGGAAAGGAGAGGAGGTGCTGGAGGGCTGGGGGAGGAAGAGTCACAAGGCAGCACAGTTCCAAAAGCATTTCAGTTAAAGAAGGTAGTTTCCTGGGGCTGCCGTAACAAAGGACTGTGGATTGGGTGGCTTAATAGAAACTTTCTCACAGTTTTGGAGGCTAGAAATCTGAGACCGAGGTGTTGGCAGGCTTGGTTTCCTTATTTTCCTTGGCTTGTAGACGGCTGCCTTCTGTACATCATCTTCCCTCTGTATATGGCTCTTCTGAGAAGGACACCAGTCGTATTGGATTAGAGCCCCCCACAATGACCTCATTTTAACTGGAATAGCTCTTTAAAGACTCTCTCTGAATATAGTCATATTCTGAGGTACTGAGGGTTAGGACTTTGACATATGAATTTTGGAGGGACATAATTTAGCCTGTAACAGTGTAGCGTATCCTGAAGTCAAAGTTGCCCATCAGAGGAGCCTGGCATCCCACGGCAGTGGGACTCCTTGAGTATCCCTACCGTGTTCTGTCATTGGCAGGAAGCTGCCTGCAGGAAGCATGGCCTTGTGTGAACCCCGTGGTGGATCCCAAGGTGAATGCGGCTGGGGCCATCAGCTAGTAATCCAGCCAGAGGGGATCTGAGGGGCCCTTTTCCGTGATCACCACAATCTTCATTTCAATCTTCACTTACTTAATTGCTCAAGAAAAATAAATTGACCACCCATTAAGTACTTTGTGAGTCTCAACCTGTATATATTACAACTAAATGACTGGTGGGGGTTTTGGTTTTCAGTTCACTTTTCTGGATCCCAGCTCTCAGGGGGAAGCCCTACCTGAGAACCAGTGTGCCAGCTGCTGGCGGCTGGTAGAGCGCTGAATGGACAGCCTCTAGACAGCAACCCCTCCCTGGGAGCTCTAGGCCAGTGGGTGGAAGTGACGTCTTCCAAAGCCTCATGCCCAGAACGGCAGCCACATCACATTACCACACCCTGGTTTAATCAGTAACCAGAATCAGCTGGATGCAAGAAAGCGTTGTTATGACTGTCAGTAACCGGTAACACATAGAAGTTTGAGGACAAGTTCAGAGCCTCAGACTCATCTGGCTCTTTCTCCCTCAGTCTTCCTTGCCAGAAGCTTAATTTACACACCTTCAGGCTAAAACCAGATGTGACTCAGCTCACACTGCAGTGTGATGTCCTGCAAAGGCCAAACCTAAGTAGTAACGAGTTCAGTGACCTGCTGTCGTCGTTTCACCAGGTGGCTGTGTGCACAGAGCTCAAGTGTCACGCAAGCACAGTCCTCTTCCAGGGCTGAAGCTCTGTCCTCCGCCCAAATGTGGAATGTGAAGACAAGACCAGGCTATCAGTCCCAATTTGCCTTTTTTCCAAGCAGATCACTTAGGGCAGATTGTTTAATCTCTCAACATTTTGGAGTATGTGGGTGGCTCAGTGGTTGAGCATCTGCTTTTGGCTCAGGTTGTAATCGCTGGGTCCTGGGATGGAGTCCTGCATTGGGCTCCCCTGCAGGGAGCCTGCTTCTCCCTCTGCCTATGTCTCTGCCTCTCTCTGTGTGTCTCTCATGAATAAGTAAGTAAAATGTATTTTTAAAAAATCTCTCAACATCTCAATTTCCTCATCTGTAACTTGGAAATAACCTTGCCAAGTTATTACGAAGGGTAGGAGATCACACAAGTGAGAATGTCTCCCAGTGCAGTGAATTCATAGTTGGTGATCTACGGCCCCTCTCTCCAGTCACTGGAAAATTGTTTTCTCTAGAGTTAGAGCAAAAATTTTGTTGTCAAAACCACTGAGGAGGGATCCCTGGGTGGCTCAGTGGTTCAGCGCCTGCCTTCGGCCCAGGGCATGATCCTGGAGACCCAGGATTGAGTCCCACGTTGGGCTCCCTGCGTGGAGCCTGCTTCTCCCTCTGCCTGTGTCTCTGCCTCTCTCTCTCTCTCTCTCTCTCCCTCTCTCTCTGTGTCTCTCATGAATAAATAAATAAAATCTTAAAAAAAAAACAAAACAAAACCACTGAGGAAGTAAGAAAACTCCAGTTTCCATTGTTGTTCTTCATTTCTACCCTCTTGATGTACCCAGGGCCTCCACAGCAGCCAAAACCTCCTCTCTAGGAAATGCTGAGGTCAGTCTTTCCCACCTCATGCAATTAACTTCTCTGGACATTTCTTCCAGAAGCATAGCATGATGACCATTCATTCTTATCACATAGAAGACTTTACATCTTGGTAAAGAAAATCACCCAACAGCAAAGACCCTCTGGTAGCTCCAAATCACACTGCATAGGTGTCTTCTCTCACAGGGCTGGCTTCTGCCAGAATGGCAGTGGGGGTAGGAAGGATTATCCTCCCAAGGTATTGCAAACACTTTTAGTAGGAAATATCTCTCTTCATTCAAATGAAATCTTACCTCGGATCCCGATATTTATAAAACAAATGCATACCATATTTTATTAATAGAAATTAATTTTACTTCAAATTTAAAATTTGCACACTATATCCTCAAAAATATGAGCAAGAGACCATTTTGAAATTGGAACAGTAGTTGACAACTATACTGTTACCTTCAATAACTTATTTCCTCATTGTCATTGTTTTCTCTCAGTATGTTAACGGTTCCAGTCTTTTAACAGTTCTTCTGTCAATCTCAGGAGACACTTTGTTGGATAAAACCATCATTAGAGCTTGAAAGATTCTATATACATAACATATAAGGTATATATTGTATACATGTTATGTAAGAATATATAAACCAGGCAATAAGCACTCAGAAATCACGAAATCGCTTAAATTATCTACAACATAATATTTTCACATTGCAACATGATTGGTATTCAAGGGGCACGTGGGTGGCTCAGTGGTTCAGCGTCTGCCTTTGGCTCAGGTTGTGATCCAGGGGTCCTGGAACAGAGTCCCACGTTGGGCTCCCCGCAGGGAGCCTGCTTCTCCCTCTGCCTGTGTCTCTGCCTCTCTCTGTGTGTCTCTCATGAATAAATAAATAAATAAAATCTTTTTTAAAAAAATGTTTGGCATCCACAAATTATTGCACAAGTGAAAATTAATCTGTAATGAGAGTGTGTGCCAAGCAGATGCATTAAAGACATAGCCTTTAATCCAGGATGGCACACAGGAGCTCTGCAAGGTACAGATACTCTTGACTTTAAGATAAGAGCAGTGAAAAGTGGCAACCTTCCAGGCCGATTTGCATCTACAAGGTATTTAAATACTATATGTATGGGGGAGATGTCCAGACAAGATTTTTGCAAGGCTACAAAGTAAGTTCACGTGGAAATACAAATTAATATGCTCATATATCTTATAGTTAAAATTAGAATATAATCTATTTGATTATTCCTGCTGTCTTTTATTACTGTTTAAAGACACTTTAATGTTTTAATGAAATTTGACCTGAGTGTTTACAGATCCCTTGAAGCATCTCTGCAGGACAATTTGAAAGCTCCTGATCCCAGTCCAATGCCAACCCAATATAAGAAATACGGCCCAGAGAAGCACAGGGTCTTGCCCTGCTCACACACACCATTAGTAGCAGACAATGAGAAACTGAAACTTCAGGTTCTTAGGTCAGTTATCTTACCCACTACCCCAAAGTGCCAGGAGGTGCAGAGCCAGCCACACCGTGAGGGCAGTGGCAGACATCAGCACATGGCCAAGCATGAAATCCTTTTCCCACAAGGGAGAGAAAAGTCCTGAAATGACCAGTGGCCTTTATTTCTCAGCCTGCAGAGCAAGGAAAAATAATGGTTTGTGGGGTTTGGTTTGGTTTTTGAGAAAGAGAGAAGCCAAGACGTGTCACACCGAGGAGTGGAGGTGCTGAGTCTGCGCTGGGAGGCTCTTCGGTAACTGTGGAGGAAGGATGATGCCTACCATCATCATGGTGGGGTGGGAGGTGGGTGGGAGGTGGGTGGGCCCCAGGTTTGCCTCTAGACTGACACAAGCCGGCTGAGCTCGGGAGCTCTGCGGCAGCAATCTCTCCATCTGCCAGGCAGCTGCAACAGCTATTTAAAGCCCTGGCCCCAGGCCAGCCTTTATTGATTTCAGCAATAAAATTACGTGTTCTAAAGCTCATCTGTTTGGGACCATAAATGACAAAGAGAGCTATTACAGAATGTCAGATTTGTCCCTCTGTTTGGGACAATGTCCTCTGTAGCAATACTTGTTTGGCCCCTACAAATGATTCATTTTGGGGCAGCAGAATTAGAGTCCCCGTCAGAATAATTAACTCACATTTCTCTCAGCATTATTGTAGGTTCTTCTCTGTTAGAGAAAACACTATTCATGTCTCCTTTTGTACGTGTTAATACTAATGTCACGGATGGGCTGTGTTTTCCCTTGGCTGAGCTGAGACACAGTAAACATGAGAATAGGATGCGAAACATTTCCAGTGATGGTGAAGCCCTGTTTTTAAACAGTGAACCCACATTTTCTTATCATGGAACAAAGGGATGATTATTAAGCTGAATTAACAAATAAATTCCACTCCCATCCACGTCTCAACTACTTAAAAGGCCTTTTTCTAAGTGCTGCCTCGGTGAAGCTGATTCCCCCTTCCCACACACAGCCAACGTTTTGCTGCCCTAGGCCTAGGAGGAAGCAAGGCTGTACCTTCCTTGGGGCTCAGACTCCCCTTCCTTCAGGCAAACGTTGTCATTTTATCCCTGTGTAACGTGAGCGTCTTAGCCAGAGAACAAAGAACAGAAACCCTTTCTCCCTAGCTCAACAAAAAACAAGGACAATTTTGGCAGGAAACTGGGGTGCCCCTCAGGAAGCTGAGCTCATGAGATGGGGAGTGGCCATACTCTAGGGAGAGCATGGGAAGTGGCCACACTCCTTGGGCTCTTCTCTAAAGAGATGAATTTTCAACCACTCGCTGAGACTTGTTGGTAGGAAGGTTAGGGGAAGAAGTCTGACACAGGGTCACTGCGTCTAACAACTTACATACCAATGGTCAGATCTCGATGGAGAGAAGATTGTCAAACAGTGGTACCCAGTGTCCATATATCTACCAGCCAGTTTTCCAGATCCTGTCCAGCCGTAAGCTCACCATCAGACACTAAGGCTCAGATTTACTGATGTGATCACATCCCCCAGGGTGGGACTGTGGGTACACTCTCAGCTCGAGGAAGCCCAAACTGCCTAGAATCCAGTCTCTGGGATGTTCTCCAGTGTATCAAAGTCCCTTTAACTTATAGCACCCAAAACGGAACCCAGTGTTCCAGATGTTGTCTGCCTTGCAAAACAAAGGATAGAATATTTTTCATCCAAACACCACACTCCAATTTTTTAAATGGCATTTATTGTTTTTTCTGGTTGTTGAATACTATTACTTCCAACAACATTCTGAGGTTTAAATACACTTTTCTGGAAGCCAGAACATACATACTGTTGACTCTCACAGAACTAGTTATCAATTAAACCCCTGGCTCATTAGTACATTGACTGCTCTCATGTCATACCTCATGGCTCCCATCATCTACAGGGACAGTTCGTGTTGAAAATCTAAACGCAAAGATTTATTTACATTTATATCCAGGCCATTGCACCTTGCTGAACTTATCTTGTGTCTTCTTCCCTCTACCATTAAACTCACCATCTCATTCATCTTTATGACCTCAAATTTGACAAGACATACAGTGTGCATCCAAGTCATTGATAGGAACATTGAACTTGACAGCATGTATCTAGGACTCTTCTTCCCATTCAGTCATATATTCTTTAATCAATTGCATTTTAGTTTCCATCTTTCAAAAAGTTATAAACTAATGTCTCTCATAATTCAATTTCCTAATCTTGTCCCCAAATTATTATTAAAGAGTCTGTTTAATGCCTCCTTACAATACAGATACGCCATGTCTGTTGCATACCCCTCACCTGACCTGCCAAAAGTCCTATTTAAAAGGGAAAAAAGATCACTGGGCGTGATTTACAGTGAATCACTCACTGATGGCTCTTGGTGGATTTCTACGTACTGCACTGAGTCCACAAAGCATTCATTTAAAAATTAGTTGTAGTTTCTAGGCTCCACCTTATTTCCTTTTTTGACAGCCAGGGCAATGTTTTCCCATCTCCTACCTTTTACTACTTTCCTGTTTTCTGTGATCTGACAGGCTTGCTAGTCTATTTACATGTCATTTGCCTGAACCACAATATGAACTTATTCCAAACAATTAGGTATTTCTTCCCATTCCTTTCCCTTATCTTGGGCTTTCATTTCCTGGTCCCCATGTTTTTCATTCTGCAGATCATTAACCTTAATAGAAAACAGTTGTGTTTTCTCTTTGTCTCCTGTAACCATTATATCATCTGCCCTAAACCATAAGGTCATGCCTTTATGGTTCTTCCCACTCGGAACCAAACAAAAAGTCATTATTAGAGTTCTTCAGGCCTAAATTTATCCTGGACATTAGTCATCCCAACTCTTTTTTTAAAAAATTTATTTATTCACTCATTGATTGGACAAACTTTTAGGAAATCTACAATGAGGCAAGCCCTGAACTGGAAATCCCACGCTGGATAAATTACAGCCCTGTTCTCATAGAGCAAATACTTTATAAGACAGGGAGACAGATTCTCGTATTTAACTTGCTCATAATTCAATCAACATTTCTCCATCATTCCCCAGTTAAGATAATTAGGTAATTACATCCCAGTGTACTCTCTTTTTGCCAAATTTTGGGATTCGCATATTTGCTTCTACACACTTTCTCAGCAACCACAGAATTACAAGTCATTTCCCTGGATATAATTAGAAGGAAAAAAAACAAACAAACTAGGGTTGCCCGAAGGAAAAATGATGGTAGCCTATATGGCAGAGTAAAGGTATTTACAAAGCATCGTGGAGAGGGATTGGGAATGACAAGGAAAAGTAAACCATGCACAACCCCATTCATAAGAAGGAAGAGAGTTAAGGCATGCATTTACGTGGGTTTCTGGGACAAGGTGGTGTTGATGACAAGAGTCACTGACTTCAAGTCATAAAATTAGACAAGGAAAACAAAACACCTTGATATAAAGTAAATGCACAGAGAAACTTATCATTGAAACTGCAATGGAGGCAGATTCTAAAACATTTCTAAGGAATTATCACTTAATATGTGCAAAAATATTATTCATGGTTTAGTAATGGTAGTTATTTTTATTTTAGTGAAACGTAAGCATGAAAATAGGAGTGTTTTTAGATCTGTGACCTCAGTGTCTCCAATTCTATATTTCCCACAGGCCTTAAGTAAGTTATTCAAGTGCAAAACACTCCCCTCCCATCCCGAGTTCCCAGACTCCTAGTCTTTGGCCTTAAGGAATCACTCCTTATGTGGGCACTATTGATGGGGGAACCAATGAGGATCAGGTGAGTGAAGAAGCTTCTAGGGGGTCTGTAGCATTTAAAACAGACCTTCAGGAATGAGTGGGAGATGATGGGCTAGGAAAAGGGCACTCTGGGTGGAGGCCCCAGCTTGTGCTAGGGCACAGAGGGTAGCACTTGTGGTACACAATGGTAAAGGCAAAGAGCCAACCACAGCAAAGGGAGGACATAGGGGAGGCCAGGGGAGAAGGCAGAACTCCGCCTTCTGCTTTGGTGCATCCCTTTTGTGTATTGTCTTTAAGACAGCATCGACAGCCATAAACATTCAGCTAGCCATAAAATAGGAATTTATTCAGTTCTGTGTCTAGGAAGACTCTTTCTGATCGTAGTTTCTCTATGTTACATCAGGCCATAGTACCTCCCCTAGCTGCTTCAGAGCCAAGAAGAGCTACCATATTTTAGACATCTTACAGTGTGTGGACAGTGTGGACATGCAGTATCTCATTTAATCCTCTCAACAACCTTACCAGGAATGAAATGTTAATATCCCCACTAGACAGATGAAGAAACTGAGGCTCGTGGAGGGGGTGTGACTTCCCTTATATCTTACAGGTGTAAGTGGCATAGCCAGGAGAGCCCTCTGCTAAGTTTCCCCAGTCATCCCAGGGGTGATCATGGTGAGGCTCCATATGCCCATTGGATTCTAGATATTGTTGTGTTGGAGGAAGCAGTGGGAAGATCCTTCCATCAACCCAACAAAAGTTTCACCTTCTTCACAAGGCACCTCCCTTCTCTATCTGATCAAGCTAGTGTTGCCATGTTGTGTTTAGAATATGGGGTTACTGATTGTAATCACAGCCCCTCTCAGGCCTTTCCAAAATTCAACAGTATGGGAAACAGTATTATGCTCTTACCTTCAGCAATGCTGTGACCCTACTTGCCTTCTGTTAGGTCTGGTGATTCGGAAATGGGTTTGTTCTTTTTTTTTTCTCATTAAACTTTTGTTTTAATGGGTCTCAAAATTCTGTGACAGATTTTTGGTCAAGTTGTTTCCATTAAAAGTACTGATTTTAAAAACTAATAACTTAAAACTTCCACACACGCACAAAAAAAAAAATAAACAAAAAATAAACAAACAAAAAAAAACCAAATGGTCCACAAAACATTCTCCTTTCCTTCTGAAGGTTTTACGATGCATTGTTATCATTAACCAGTCTTTTACTATTAAACTTAAATGGCCAATTGAAACAAACAGTTCTGAGATGGTTCTTCCACCACTGATTAAGAGTGGGGAGGGGTGGCAGGTATTGGGGATAATATTCATTTCCCTTCTGAGCCTTCTGAGCTTTCTGGGCAGACTTGGTGACTTTGCCAGCTCCAGCTGCCTTCTTGTCCACTGCTTTGATGACACCCACAGCAACCGTCTGTCTCATGTCACAAACAGCAAAACAGCCCAGAGGAGGATAGTCAGAGAAGCTCTCAACACACATAGGTTTGCCAGGAACCATGTCAACAATGGCAGCATCTGGAAATGGGTTGTTCTTATGGTAATTTGCGCCTGTGCTATTGTGTGCGGGCAGTGCAGGCGTTGGCCCTGACTTCCTGTTAGCATGCTACTCTTATTTTTATCTGAAGTGGGATTAAATGATTTAGCCTATTGCAAACACAGAACCAAAAGTCCCTAGGAAGCCTGGGGCAGAATTGGTCAAATGGTTTTGAATTTATGGTGTTTTCCTTTGATGGAAGATAAGGTAACATAATAATACATTTAGGAGGTGGCTGTGATGTGATGGGAGGAATGTAACAGCTGAAGTAAAAAGATTTTCCCCCTTTCTGCTGAATTTGGAGTTGTCTTGTTAACCTAGCTATAATTCACATACCATAATATCCCCTCTTCAAAGGATACAATTCAATGGTCCATGGTATATTCACAAAGTTGAGCAACCATCACCACTTTGAATTCCAGAACATTTTCTCACTCCGAAAAGTAACTCCATACCCATTAGCAGTCACTCCCCATGCCCCTTCACTGGGTGCCAGCACCATCCAGACTTGTCTGCCCCCCCACTCCCCTCTCCCTGAGTCCCCCAATTATCACCAGCCAGGTGATTGACCAGAGATGAAGTCCTCTGGGCTCAGCAAAGGCCAGCATCATTGTCATTTCATGAACCATGAAGGTGACTCCCTGCCAGCACCTTGTCACCCTTGATAGCAGAGAAGCCCCAAGACCTCACTTATGCTGACATCCAGCATTAACAGGTGTAGAAGCACTCAGAGAGGGACAGGAAGCCCTGAATGTGAGCTGCCCTGGATGGCTTGGTTCCCTGTGGCCCAACCATGCACAAGGAATGGGATATGTAAGGCCAGCCTGAGGGACTAGCAATACTGCAGTGTGTCTCACCTAGAGAGGAAATGTCACCCTCTGATCTTGCACACATTTCTTGATTCCTGTTAAAAGGAACACTTATTCCCCTGGCCCAAGTTTTCATGGAGAGGAGGGGATTCAGGCTCTAAGCCTAAAGGAGGCACAGGATGCAAGGCACACGTCTCTCTAGCCTCTCCATGCTTCCTTTGTAGGGGAAGAGGGACTTAATACCACCTTGAAAAATGTATTAACATAATATATATTGTGATATGTATAAAAATATATAAAATATACACTTACATCTGTATTTGTTATTGTCTGTTCCTTCACTAGAACATAGTGTCCAATAGAGCAGCGGGTTGGTTTCTCCCCATCCCTGTTCCAGGCCTAGAATTGTGCTGGCAATGAAGTAGATGTTTATCAACATGTGTTGAATAAATAAGGGCAAGAGGGTCAGGATAAATAAGTGGCATGAAGTCAAAGTCCAAAATTTAACCTGGAAGAGTTTGTCACTAAATAAGAAACTCTGAACGTCAAGGCTCACATTTCTTTAAAAAAAATTATATTTTTTATCACATTTTCAGATTTTCTATTTCATGGCGACTTAGCACAATAGGACTGTTGTTTGGCAAGCCCAATCCCACAGCCATTGGCTGTTTCAACCTGCTGGCCACCCTTCTAGTCTCAGGATTTTCAGCTTTCGGCCCTGGCCACCACCTGCAGGTGAACAAAAAGACCCATTAGAGACTCAGAGAAGACTCATAGCGGGGAATCCTGGCTTTTCTTCCAGGGCATTACTGGTTCTCCTCTTGGCATGACAGACATGAGCCAGTCAATCATGCCCAGGGTAGTCCTCTATAAGAAACCCTGAAACCCCACCAGAAATGCAATGCCTTATAGCTACTGCAACTCTGAACGGTCTGTAGCTATAAGCTGCTTGATGTAGGATATAAAACCCCAAAGGGTGCGCTCTGGTAACAGTAGATAATGAATATCTTAGCTGACTTCAAAGTTTTGCTTTGCCAAGTGAAGTCTACAAATCTGGATACAGAGCAGAATTGCCCAAACCAGAGAGGAGAGGCTCCTAGTGGTGACAGACCTGCGTCATTGCTCTTCCTCAGGCAGGCCACTCCTTTAAATGAATGTCCAATGACTCTCCAGATGGGCTCTAAACTGTTACCCTGCCCAGGCCACTCAGTTCGATCCTGTCCCCTCCCTTGTACTATACCCCTAAATGTGTCATTCCTCTGAATCTATCTTAACTTCCACACTCGCCCCCAACCCCATGGGGGTCTCCAGCATTAAGAGCTAGCACTGAAATTTCCCCCAAATGGAAAAAGAGTCCAATCGATGTGTGATACTATGTGTGATGCAAGGGCATCCCAGGCTCAGCCTCAAATTTCATTTCAAAGGTTCCTAATTGAGGAATTCACACCAGTCTTTTACTCAATGGGAACTTTATCTCTTAACATCTGCAGTAACCTAGGCAATTCAAGTTGTAAAAAGAGAAAGTAAAGGCCACGTGGAAGCTGGGTCAAATAGTATAAATGATCTCAAGCATCCCTTTCAAGCTCTTAATGGTGTTGATTCAGCATAGAGTCTAGGTCAGTGACATTTTGCCATGATTGATGTTGGGGTAGAGCCATTCATTAGACATGGAGCCCTAGGCGAGGTTGATTTTTTTGACCTCTCTAAATGAATACATTTCCCCTCATCCCTGCCAGAGAGAGTGGAAAAATACTTTTAGAAGTTGGTCTACTAACATTAGCCTTAACAGGTTGGGCGACCTACTTAGCACTGGGTTTCATTGGCTACCAGTTGCCTAAGGGCATCTGGATGGTTGGTCCACAGCCACCACCATGTGTTTATTTATAATGCAGCGTTTTCAGGATAGAGGCTCTTTATCTTTCCCCCTTACCTAAACAGCAGAACAATAACCAAAGTATGCTTAACAACAAAAGAATGAGGGTAAGCATATTTGATTTTCAGGCCATGACGTCAAACAGGGTAAAGCATCAGCTTGGTCGTGCCGGTGATTTCAAGCAGGTTTGAACCCTACATGGTTCACCCAGTGTCAGACTGAATTCCATTGTCAGATACATAAGGAGAGTCTACTAGACTAGGAAGTATTTTTGCCACTCAGGCAAATATACAAAAAATTTTGCTCCTGAAAATGTGATTGTGACAAACATTGCTTTGTGTCATCAGTCTTATATCAGACAGCAACCTTACTATAACAATCCCTCAACAAAACCATATGGGCTATTAAGAGCAATTTTTAGGGGTGCCTGGTGGCACCCTAGTTACCCTAGTTGGTTAAGCATCTGCTTTTGGCTCAGGTCATGATCCTAGGGTCCCAGGATCAAGCCACAAGTCAGAAAAAAAAAAAAAGCCCCAAGTCCCCAAGTCAGGCTCCTTGCTCAGTGGGAAGTCTGCTTGTCCCTCTCCCTCTGCTCTTTCCCCGTCCCCTCAGCTCATGCTCGCTCTCTCTGAAATAATTAAATCTTTTTTTAAAAAAATAAAATAAATAAAAAATTTAAAAAAGAACAATTTTTTAATGAAGTCCAAGTGCACAAATATTGCATCACCCAAAAATGCAACTTCTAGCTTTCCAGTAAAGGTTACTAACATTTTCCAGGATCTCTTGTTATGAGGTTGCTTTTTTCCTTGATGATTCAGGTCAAGCAGCCTTCCTGATTCCCATCCCCCTGGGTAGAACTGATTACTTTGTTCCTGTGGCAGCCTGTACGTGCCTTTATTGAAGTGCACACTGCTGATGCATCTAGGTTTGTCCGTGTCTGTCTCCTTTACTGTTCCTTGTACTAATTGACAGTCAAGGCCATATTTTGATCATCTTTTCTTCTTAGTGCTTAGTATAGTGCCTGGTACAAAGCTGGCACCAAGTATTTTTTGTTGAATAAGTACATGAACAAAGTCTTGTGGAAATGATGCATCATGGCTAGTTTCTGCAGCTAAGTTTCTTCCATTAAACAAACCATGACCAATTATCAGGATTGTAAAGAGGTAAAATACAGACAATATTAACTTCCAATTTCCCATTTAACCCTCAAATTTTTCTTCCACATACCATTTCCTTCAAAGGATATTGATTTTTTTAAGATCCTTTTGAAAGTCTATATTCTATAAAGCTGAAGTTACGCAGCAAGGGTATGATCAGCAGTACAAGAAGAAATAAGAAATAGTACCTTTGTCCAAGCTCTAAAACTAATAAATTCTGTCGCATTAGGAAAGTCACTTCCTCACCTGTTGAGTACAACTATGGGAGGCACATGAGTTTCATTTCAACGATCAACTCCAATCAATTGGTAGTAATCACTTAAAACACCATGTTGAGTTTGGTGAGAAGGAACACTGGGATGGATTAGTGATATCTGCAATGTGTGCTGTGGAAAGAATGATGGAAAATAGGGTAGGTATTTGTCATTGTGGTATAAATGATCTCAAGAATCCCTTTCAAGCTTTATGCTTCTGAATTATATTTTAGTAGTGCATAGACTATCCAGCATCCTTTAACATTTATATTATGCATGTTGTATATGACCAGGATGTACTCAGAGTTTACTAGACCCTGGCACCACATAAAATGCTTCCCATTGATTGTCTCATTTCATCCTCAAAACAATGCTACGGAGCCCATGCTACTATTGTTCACACTACACAGGATGCGGAACCTGAAACCAAAGAAGTTGAATGGCTTGCAAGTTCACGTGACTGTAATAGTGTGTAATAGTGAAATCAGGATTCACATTCTGAGATTCTTTTTCAGAGTCCTTAATGAGTTTCTTAGAGTTCTAAACCACTTTGGGGTAGAGGTAACTGAGGTAACTGTTCCACTTTGGCTTCTTTCTAGACAAAAAGACTAAAATAAACTGTGCAACAGAAAAAAAAAAGAATATTAAGGGGTTAGGAAATTGCTTGTATTTTGCTGACAATGAATTGAACCATAAGTAAGACAAGGCAGTACAAATCTTAACTATTCCTGAATATTATAGGTAGGCTTTTGAAATGTATGGTTCCCTGGGAAAATTCAGACACATAATCATTTTTCAGTAGTATTAATGAATTAATGAAGTTGGAATATTTTAGATAAAATGAAACAGGAAATCACTCTTTATCTCCCTCTATATAAGGAGAGAATGGTTGAGAACTTTGGGACCTTCATGAAGACAGGCAGTTCTTTGAGGCAATTGGTCAGCAACTTCCACTATATACTGTTTTTGCCCTCTCTGTTCCATATTCCCTGACACTCAGCAGATGATCTCCTCTCTAATTTGTCCACTCTATTCCTAGTCCTTTACTCCAAGTGGATTCACCTGTGCATTATGCCCCTTCCAGTCCATAAAGGCCAATCTAATCCACCAGCAGCTTTTCTAGGCTCAGATCAGAAGAGGCTTCACAGAATTGAGCATGGTGAGTCACCAGAGATGGCTATCAAGGACCAGGTTCCCAAATTCAACTGACCAGTAGGTAGGGCAAGGGGTTTGGTCACACTTCCTTTCACTGAAGGCTGAAAAGCACCCTCTCCCAACTGGCAAAGGTTAGAAAAAGACATTTACCCTGATGCCCAGCAGGTGAAAGGATGTGCAAACCACTTCACAGAAAACGGTAATACCTGTAGTTGTACATTAACTTTCTTGTATCCTCACTCCATTCTGTTTTCTTTACCCAAGACTAACTTTTATATCATCTATGCTCTGGACCTCATCTTTTGAAAGAAGTTCTTCCCTTCTATGTTGGCGACTATGGTTTCAAATTAATTTCCAATTACTCATTAACTACATGGGTAGATTCTCTGTGTAAGAAATTAAGAATGCTGCAGATAAGGTTGAAGTCAGGTGAGTAGTTGCAAATATAGCTCTTGAGGGAGGGGACTGGGAATAGCACCTTGACGGTCATTGAAGCTGTGGCCATTGGTGAGAAATTTCTCCACCATCTTAAACCCTTTTTAAAAATAGTATCTTTCTCTTGGCATAAATAGCTTTCAATCACTCTCATCTTCAGAAACAAAGCCAACCAACAAAACCAAAACAACTCTCTTTCCCCTAAATCCTCCCTCAGTTAGCACCTCTTTCCCCCTTAGCCTCCTGTTCACTGCTTCTAAGGCTTTCTCTTTGTCTTCCAACTTTTGCAGTTCCAGCACCATATGTGTTCCTATTGTCGCCCTTGGGCTAGACAAAGAGGACACACACCAACAGTTGAAGTAAAAACCCAAGAATATCTTATTGCTGCCTTCCACTGACCCTTGACCCAGAGAGCTAACAGTAGGGTTAGGGAAGCCAGAAGGCAGAGGCAGAGCTCTCCTATGGGGCTGTATTCTCAGCTAGACCAGCTGCGGGCCTGGGGAAGGTAAGGAATGGCCTTTTCCCTAGAAGACATTGAGTGTTTGCACCCAGAGCTGCCAGCATTGGCAGCACTTCAAGAGCTCTTAGCATAGCTGGAGAGCTGCTCATTGCCAAGGCATTTCCTTGGTCAAAAGCTTATCTGATACAACTTGACACTTACAGACATGCCCAGCAAGCTTAATTCTTTACTTCACTCCCATCAGTCACTCTTCTGGGTTCATGTTAATGTCATTGTGTGCCATCTGAATAAAAGTGTTTCTATCATTATACTTAAGATCCTTCAGATTTATTTGGGTGACCTTCTAAAAGCAATCTCAAAAAAATGAGGTATTAAGCCAACAAATCCCTGGACCAAAACGAAAAGCCCCAGATCTCCTCAACTCTATCATTATATATGCACACAAACAAGCCAGGAAGACATTCTCTTTATAAAAGGATAGCAATCCAGTTGTCCTGATATAATTTAATAAATGTTACCCATCCTCTCAAAGATTGATTTTAAAGATTGATTGATTGACTCATGAGAGAAAAAGAGAAAGGCAGAGACATAAGCAGAGGGAGAAGCAGGGTCCCCATGGGGAGCCTGATGTGGGACTCGATACCAGGACCTTGGGATCATGGCCTCAGCCAAAGGTAGATGCTTAACCACTGAGCCACCCAGGCATTCCACCCATCCTCCCAAAGATTTAAAATATTTCCTTTATCATAAGCCTCATTTAAAAAAAAAACAGAGCCTTGCATATTTGAAAAGAGTTTATTTATTCATGAGAGACACACTGAGAGACAGGCAGAGGGAGAAGCAGGCTCCATGCAAGGAGCCCGATGTGGGACTCGATCCCGGGACTTGCCCTGAGCCAAAGGCAGACGCTCAACTACTGAGCCACCCAGGCATCCCCACAAGGCTCTGTTTTCGTTTTAGGTTCTTTGATCTCTAATCTAGTTCAACGTCAATACTATCCTGTTTTACTTGCTATAATTTTTTACTTCATCTTGATATTTAGTAAAGTAAGTCCCCCCCCTTTATTGTTCTTTTCTGCAAAAATATTTTGAGGGAGGAACTAGTCTACATGTTTTCTCTTCCATGTGAACATTAGAATCAGCTCAATGGTTTCTATTAAATATTCCTTTGAAATTAGCTAATGAGGCATTCCAAATCAGTGAGGATGACCTGGGCTTTCAAATAGTCCAGTATTGGAGACAACTGGATAGCTATATGGAAAGAAGATGAAATTACATCCATTTCTCTATTATCAGGAGAGTTCCAACATGAATTAGAGTTTTAATGTAAAAAATAAAGTGACTTGGGCCCTGCCTTCAACCCCAGTGGGGCAGACAAACATCCGTGTGTGTGGTTGCAGCAAGAGCTCGATAGCAGATTTGTGCAAAGCCGCCTGGGAACCCAGGAGGGTGTGTGAGCTCCACCTGGGAGCACGGTGAGGGCCTCACAGCAACTCTGAATCACAAATAAGAACGGCTTAGGAGAGAGGAAGGTTTGGCAAGCAGAGGCAAAGATACGGAGCTGTAAAAGGACACCTGCAAGATCAGGGAATGGCAGAGAGTGATGAGCACGTGGTCAAGAGGACAGATGCGAGGCTGAGAGAGGGTTAGACTGGGCTAGCTCATAAAGGACTTTGACTCTGGACCAAAATGCTCCTCAGCAATCTGGGTACAGAGTCTGTGTCTCAGAATCCACCCAGGAGGCCTTGGGAACATGGAAAAACCTTAGCTGTCCCTCTGATCAGCTGTTGCAGTTAGTTCATTGCAGGGAGAGGAACAGGCCTCTACCCTAACACTCTCGGGGCTCCCCTTACCTCCAACCCCATTTTGTCTCTACAACAGAAGGGCCGCTGGGATGGCTCAGTGGGTTAAGCATCCGTCTTCAGCTCAGGTCATGATCTCAGGGTCCTGGGATTGAGCTCTCCACTCAACAAAGAGCCTGCTTCTCCCTCTCCCTCTGCTGCTCCCCCTGCTTGTGCTCTCTCTCTGTGTCAAATAAATAGAATCTTAAAAAAGAAAGAAAGAAAGAAAGAAAGAAAGAAAGAAAGAAAGAAAGAAAGAAAGAGAAAGAAAGAAAGAAAGAAAGAAAGAAAGAAAGAAAGAAAGAAAGAAAGAAAGAAAGAAAGAAAGAAACCCAACAGAAATGACAGGGTCTCTGTAGCATCCGCACAACCTCCTGAAGTGGGTACAACCTGGCCTGAGTGCTTGTTCCCTCTGCAGACTTCAGCACTATACTGATCATCAGGAGACATTGGGGATTTTCCTCTGGGTTAAAAACACTTCAGCTTTGCCTGGTGCCAGCACAGGCCAGGTCTCAAAGTCTGGAGCCATCCACAAACAAGGTCCGTTCAGATAACTGCCATGAGCTCCCTTACCCCCCTTAAACTAACAAAAACACTCTTATCTTCCAGCCAAAAAATATGTATATATATATATATCCCTATCATCATCCAAATGCACCAACTTCCTATTTTTCCTGGCCAGCCGCCCCTTCTTCTTCATTGCCTCCTCCTGGTTTCCCAGCAGCAGCCAGCAGGCCCTGCAACCTGAGCAGTAGGGCAGGTAGGCTCTACCCAGGTGAGTGCAAGACACAAAGCATGGGAGCAGAGCACGGCCACTCTGAGGTCTCTGAGAGCCAGAGGCATCTCTTTCAAACCGGGGCCAGAGTCACTGCATGTCACCTGTTTTCAACACTTCAGAGTACAAAGCTATTTTCGTATGTGTATATCACTTCTCTTGGTCCTTGTCACAGCCCCATGAAGGCAGGATCTGATTTTTGTTTCAAAGAGGAAACTAAAATTCAGAGAATTTGAATATTTTTCTCCGGATCACTCAGCAGAGTTTGGAATTGAATTTATGACTTCTGACTAAATCCTGGGGTGTTGGCCCTCAGCCAGGCGTCACAGAAAGGATAGATGGCTTTGAGAAGCCCCAGAAGATGTGGTGTGTGATTGTATTCACACAGGCGAGTGCACATGCACATACACGCACACACACACACACACATACCCACACAACAATTGTGGGGCCTAATCCACTTTAGGAAACTCATTGAATAGCCAAAGCACTTAGCTCGGTCCCTGACACTGCACGGTGCTTCCCCTGGGAAGGAGACCGCCTTAAGGTCACCATCCATTTTTTGTGGATAAACTTGACAGCAGTTTGTCACACCGAATAGCAATTATTTGCTTGCAGGCATGCTGCTCTCATCAGGCTGCGGGCTAGTCAGCTCTCCCACAGTGCCTAGCATACGGTTGATCGTTAAGACACATTTTAAAGAAAAAGAATGAGTATGAGAGGCATGAGGATGGATAAACTCCCACTTCAGTCGCCTTGCACAAGAACATATTAATTCTGCTCAGTTAATAATATGCTCAGGACTCTTAAGTAGTCAGGCTCCATAGGAGGGGGTGCATAGGGCAAGTGGGCAGAGCCAGAGTGAGGTGCATCAGATGCA
The DNA here is from genome assembly GCF_053574225.1 of Canis aureus. Classification (NCBI taxonomy): domain Eukaryota; kingdom Metazoa; phylum Chordata; class Mammalia; order Carnivora; family Canidae; genus Canis; species Canis aureus. The sequence goes on from NC_135642.1 coordinate 31,612,401, forward strand.
TCAGCGCGCTAGGTGCCAGATGCTGGTGGGAAGGTGATACTGAGACAGGTAGTTCAGCAGGAGACATCTTGCAGTGAGCAGGGGAAAGCCCTAAATGGAAACATGCAGAGCTGACAGGCAATGCTAAGAGGTCAGGGGTGAGACAGCATCTGGGCTGAAAAGGGACAAGAGAGGCAGTCTGTGCCCATTGACCATGTTCCAATGGTTCCCCTCCAAGGGGGTTGGTTCTATCCAGTGTCCTCGTGCTGCACATCATCCTGAAGGTGTTCTGCTCCCTCCAGCCCACCGCTCTCAGAGCCAATGTGTGCATGCAATGAAGCCATTAGGTAGGAGGAGAGCCTGAGATGAAGAGACGGGACACTAAGACTCTCGATAATTCCTTCAAGTTGCCCTTTGCATTGAGGCCTGTCCTGTTGGCTCATTGAAGTTATGGCAGCAACAGTGAGTGGAAATGAAACAATTTAAAAAAAAAAAGCCAGTTGGGGGGCTCCTGGGGGGCTCAGTCAGTTAAGCATCTGCCTTTGGCTCAGATCATGATCCCAGGGTCCTGCTTCTCCCTTTTCCTTTGACGTCCCTCCACCCCCAACCCTCTGTACTCTCTGTCTCTGTATCTCTCTCTCTCTCTCAAATCAATGAATTTTTAAAAAACAGTTGGGAGAAAAGTGGAATAGATATCAATTGTGCCTTGCTAGGCATTAGGAAGGTCATTAATTTTTCCTTCACCTTCATATTAAAAAGCAATGCCTCTACTAGTTGCTTGGTTAGTGAGAAGTCATGGAGACACGCGCTATCAGCACCCAAGACAAAGGCTTCTTGTCAGATCCTAGGACCTGGCAGAGAAGAGTCTGTGAGGACTTGTCCAGACCAACCAGGGGAGGCTCCGTCTGGTGAACAGGTGTACTATTGGTCCGGCACAATCAAAGCAAATGTCAGCAACGGAGGAGAAGCAAGGATGCTCATGTGAAACTGTCAGGATATTCCCAACCAATAAGTGGAATCTGGAGACAAAGGGGGGCCTCATGTGAGGCAAGCAGAGTTTCTCCTCAAGTTCGGGGTCAGTCTTTTGAAGAGGACAGGGCTCTGGGAAGTTTAGTAGGAGAGAGGTTCCTATAGAGAGTTCAAGGTCGAGGCTCAGCGATAAGAACAAAACATGGGAAGGGGAAAGGATCTTTCTCATCGTGGTGGTGCAAGGGTCTCAATGCTCAGAACACAAGGCTAAAGCTGATTGAAAATCACCTGCCTTGGGCAGCCCGGGTGGCTCAGCAGTTTGGTGCTGCCTTCAGCTTGGGTCGTGATCCTGGAGTCCGGGGATCGAGTCCCACTCGGGCTCCCTGCATGGAGCCTGCTTTTCCCTCTGCCTGTGTCTCTGCCTCTCTCTCATGAATAAATAAATAAAATCTTAAAAAAAAAAGAATTGGTAATTTTGTATTCTTGGGGTAAATAGCACTTCAGATCATAAGGTAGCTGGATCATGAGGTAGCTCTATTTTTAGCTTTTTGATGAACCTCTGTACTGTTTACCAGGGTGGCTGCACCAGTTTGCGTTCCCACCAGTAGTGCATGAGTGTTCCTTTTTCTCCACATCCTCACCAACAATTGTTGTTTCCTGTGTTGTTGATTTTAGCCATTCTGACAGGTGTGAGATACTATCTCATTGTACGATTTGCATTTTCCTGACAATGAGTGATGTTGAGCATCTTTTCATGTGTCTGTTGGCTCTCTGTATGTTTTCTTTGGAAAAATGTCTATTCATGTGTTTTGCCCATTTTTAATTAGATTATTTGTTTTTGAAGTGTTGAGTTTTATAAGTTTTCTTTTTAAAAGATTTTATTTTGAGAGAGGTGGGGGAGGGGCAGAGAGGGAGGGAGAAAGACAAGCAGACTCTGCTCTGAGTGCAGAGCCTGATGTGGGGCTCGATCCCACAACCCTGAGATTACAATCTGAGCTGGAATCAAGACTTGGATGCTCAACCAACTAAGCCACCGAGTTTTATAAGTTCTTTATGTATTTTGGATACTAACTCTTTATAAGACATATAATTTGCATGTATCTTCTCCCATTCCATAGGTTGCATTTTAGTTTTGGTTGATTATTTCCTTTACTGTGCAGAAGCTTTTTATTTTGATGTAGCCCTAATAGTTTATTGTTACTTTTGTTTCCCTTGACTCAGGAGAAACAGAAAGATATGATATGCCTAATGTCAAAGAAGTTACTGTGATCTTCTAAGATTTCTATGGTTTCAGATCTCATGTTTAGGTCTTTAATCTATCATGAATTTATTTTTGTGTATAAGAAAGTGGTCCAGTTTCATTCTTTTGCATGTTAATATGCAGTTTTCCCAACACCATTTATTAAAGAGACAGTTTTCTTCCCATTGAATATTCTTTCCAGCATTGTCAAAGATGACCATATAATGACCAATTTGACCATATAATTCTGGATCCATTTCTGTGTTTTCTATTCTGCTCCATTGATCCATGTGTCTATTTTTATGCCAGTACCAGACTATTTCGATTACTACAGCTTTGTAATATAACTTGAAGTTCAGAATTGATTCCTCCAACTTTGCTTTTCTTTTGCAAGATCCCTTTGGCTACTTAGGGTATTTTGTGGTTCCATACAAATTTTAGGATTGTTTGTTCCAGCTCTATGAAAAATGCTGGTGGTATTTTGGTAGCATTTCCAGTAAATATGTGGATAGGTTTGGTATAGACATTTTAACAATATTTATTCTTCCAATCCTTGAACATGGAATATCTTTCCATTTCTTTGTGTCTTTCTCAATTTCTTTCAAAAGTACTCTACAGTTTACAGAGTATAAATCACTTATTTGGTTATGTTTATTTCTAGATACTTTACTGTTTTGGTGCAATTGCAAATGGAATTGATTCCTTAATTTCTTTTTCCGCGGCTTCATTATTGGTATATAGAACTGCAGCAGATTTCTGTACGTTGATTTTGTATCCTGTGACTTTACTGAATTTATCACTTCGAGCAGTTTTTTGGTGGAGTATTTCGGATGTTATATATCGAGTATCTATATCCAGTCATCTGCAAATAGTGAAATTTTACTTCTTCCTTGCCCATTCGGATGCCTTCTATTTATTTTTGTTGTCTGACTGCTATGGCTAGAATGTCCAGTACTATGTTGAATAAAAATGGTGAGAGTGGACATTCCTGTCTTGTTTCTGACCATACAGGTAAAGCTCTCAGCTTTTCACCATTGACTATAATGTTAGCTGTGAGTTTTTCATATATGACCTTTATTATACTGAGGTATGTTTCCCCTAAATGCACTTTGTTTGAGGGTTTTTATCATTAATGGATGCTGTATTTTGTCAAACGCTTTTTCTGGATCTATTAAAAGGATCATATGGTTCTTATCCTTTCTCTTATTAATGTGATGTATCACATTGGTTTGTGAGTATTGAACCCACTGCCTTGCAACCCAGGAATAAATCCCACTTGATCCTGGTGAATGATTTTTTTTTAACGTATTGTGGGGTTCAGTTTGCTAGTATTTTGTTCAGGATTTTTGCATCTATATTCATCAAAAATATTGGCCTATGGTTCTTTGTGTGTGTGTGTGTGGTGTCTTTAACTGGTTTTGGCATCAGGGTAATGCTGGCCTCATAGAATGAATTTGAACATTTTCCTTTCTTTTTTTTTTTTTTTAGAATAGTTTAAGAAGCATAGGTATTAACTCTTCTTTAAATGTGAAGCCATCTAGTCCTGGACTTTTGTTTGTTGAGAGTTTTTTGATTATTGATTTAATTTCTTGATTGTTATCAGTCTGTTCGAGTTTTCTATTTTGTCCTGTTTTGGTAGTTTATATGTTTCTAGGAATTTATCCATTTTTTTCTAGATTGTCTAATTTGGTAGCATATAGTTTTTCATAATATTCTCTTAAAATTATTTGTATATCTGTCGTGTTGGTTGTTATTTCTCCCTTCTCTTTTGTGACTTTATCTAATTTGGTCCTTTCTCTTTTCTTTTTGATAAGTCTGGCTAGAGATTTATCAATTTTATTAATTTTTTCAAAGGGCCAGTTCCTGTTTTCACTGATCTGATCTGTTGCTTTTTGTTTTTTAGTTTATATATCGTTTATTTCTGCTCTAATCTTTATTGCTTCCTTCTTTCTGTTAGCTTTAGGTTTCATTTGTTGTTGTTTTTCTTTTTTTTTTTTTTAATTTTTATTTATTTATGATAGTCACACAGAGAGAGAGAGGCAGAGACATAGGCAGAAGGAGAAGCAGGCTCCATGCACCGGGAGCCCGACGTGGGATTCGATCCCGGGTCTCCAGGATCGCGCCCTGGGCCAAAGGCAGGCGCCAAACCACTGCGCCACCCAGGGATCTTTGTTGTTGTTTTTCTATCTCCTCTAGACATAAGGTTAGGTTGTTTGAGATTTTTCTTGCTTCTTGAGGTAGTCCTGTTTGCTATATACTTCCCTCTTAGGACCACTTTTGCTGCATCCCAAAGGTTTTAGACTGTTGGGGTTTTTTTTGTTTTTTTTTTTTTTTAATTTCTTCTTTGATTTCCTGGTTGATCCATTCATTGTTTAGTAGCACGTTATTTACCCTTCATGTATTTGTGGTCTTTCCAGATTTTTTCTTGTGGTCAACTTCTAGTTTAATAGTTTGTGGTCAGAAAAGTGCATAGTATGATTTTAATCTTCTTGTATTTATTAAGGCCTGTTTTGTGGCCTAATATGTGATGTATTCTGGAGAACATCCCATGTGTACTTGAAAAGAATGCATATTCTGCTGTTTTAGGATAGAATGTTCTATGTCTGTTAAGTCCATCTGGTCCAGTGTGTCATTCAAAGTCATTGTTTCCTTGTTGATTTTCTGCTTAGATGATCTGTCCATTGATATGAGTGGGGTGTTAAAGCCCACTACTATCATTGTAGTATTATTGATCAGTTCCTTTATGCTTGTTATTTGTTGTTTTATATATTGGGTGCTCTCATGTTGGGTGCATAAATATTTATAATTGTTAGCTCTTCTTGTTGGATCATCCCCTTTATTATTATATAGTGCCCTTCTTTGTCTTTTGTTACAGTCTTTGTTTTAAAGTCTAATTTGGAGGTTCCTGGGTGGCTCAGTCAGTTAAGCATCTGCCTTTGGCTCAGGTCATGCTCTCAGGGTCCTGGGATCGAGCCGCCCCACATTGGGCTCCATGCTCAGCAGGGAATCTGCTTCTTCCTCTCTCTCTCCCACTTGGTTCTATCTCTCTCTCTCTCTCTCTCTCTCTCTGCTCTCTCAAATAAATAATATCTTTTTTAAAAAAGTAGCTTGTCTAATATAAGTATTGCTACTCCAGCTTTTTATGACATTCATTTGCATAGATTTTCTCCATCCTCTCACTTTCAATCTGCAGGGTCTAAAATGACTTCTTGTAGGCAGCATATAGATGGATCTTACAATATTTTTATCCATTCTGACACCCTATGTCTTTTGAATGGAGTGTTTAGTCCATTTGCATTCAAAGTAATTATTGATAGATATGTATTTATTGCCATTTTATTGCTTGTTTTGTGGTTGTTTCTGGAGATTTTCTCTCATCCTTTCTTGCCTTTCTCTCTTTAATGTTTTGCTGATTTTCTTGACTGCTATATTTGGATTTCTTTCTCTTTATTCCTTGCATGTTTCTCAGTGGTTTTTGATATATGGTTACCGTTAGTTTTGTATATAGCCTCTTCTGCAAATAGCAGCCTATATGAAGTTGATAATCATTTAAGTTTAAATGAAACCAGGGCACTTCAACTCCATAATAGCTGGGACACCGAAGTGTGGTAGAAAATGGACTGGCTTCAGATCATCCAGCTTTGAATCCCAGGCTTGCCCCTGACTCATGGGCCAGGATGTGACTAGAGAATAATGTTGGTCTCGGTTTTGCCTGAGACTCCAATAGGTGCCCGTCACTCCCATATTCCAAATCCTAGCAGCCTGTGTAGGATTTAAGAAAGAAGATCTACAGACAAAACCATGTAGGAAAGAAAAGAAGTTCACTTTTTCAAGGAGTCAGACTTCAAAAGGACCGACTGGCAAAAACAAAAAATAAACTACAAAATAAAATCCGTGATAGATACTTTACCTTGTCAACAGTAGCCTGTCATGGTAGAGAAGCAGCAACTTTTTCACATGATTATCATATCCTCCAAAGTCATAACATACAGTCAGATGTCAATACTGCAAAAGTCAGGGTAAAGTTTTTGATAGAGTCAGGTTAGGAATCAAATGGCAGCCCCCACCCCCACTGGGAGAAGTAGGGATTATAGAGTCTGGAAACCTAACAGACTGGAGAAGGTCGAGGCTTCACTTAATGAGTGGACCAGAACCAGACTTGGTGAGCTTATTATTTTTGGCTTATCTCCCAGTGCAATCTGGTTTGGGTTTTTTTCCCCCTGTCTGATTGGGGAAAAAATTATATACACATTACCTAAAATGGCAGCAGGACAAAGTGTCAATTTTATTTTCAAAGCATGTGGCTGAAACCCTGTCACTACTTGCAAATCCAGGAGTTAAAATCAGAGAGCTGGAAGGAAATTAGAAGTTGGAGCATGTGCCTAGAGAACTGCCAGCATGCTGTGGGTCCCAGCGCTCACTGCAGAGAGGGAGGTATGTGTGTGTTGGGGGCTTCCTCCTCATGCTATCATCACTGGCATGAAGGGCTTACTCCAAGGGCTTCCTTTATGGGGGAGACAGCTAAAGAGGGCATGCTGGCAGCAGCAGTTTGGGCAGCAGAGGGAGCTGCACCGTTGGGGTGTCACTGTACTCCCAGAGGTCCAAGGATGTGTTGGTGTTTGCCCAAGACCAGATGGGGCCCCTGGCAGAAAGGCCTGCCTGGCCACCTTGAGGCTCTGCAATAGGGGGTTTGCCTTGGAAGAAAGAGGGCCGAAGTTGCACTGAGAGACACAGGGGCAGAGGGAGGAGCTACTAAGTGACCAGCCAGTAGATACATATCCTTCCCCATAAAGGAAAAACAAGAGAAAAATTTTCAAATTGGAAGCACATCATCAAAAAACCCACAAAAGAGAAAATCATCTCTAAACACTTACTAGGTCAGAGGAGACTAGACCAGAAAAGTGCTCATCAAGTAAGACTTTTCCTGTCCTTTCCCTTTTCTTCCTCTCTCCACTGCAACCTTGCAGTCTTTGGGATTTATAGCAAGTCTGGACGAGGGAAGGAAAGGCAGTATTACCAGGAGAGCCGAAGTGGCCACAGCAGGCTCCTATAGTAGGTCCTGGCTGGGGAAAGGGAGCAGCTTTATTTTGGAAGTTTATGGCATAATTGTGTTTAAAAAAACAACACTGGACATTTCAATTATGGATCTCATATCACTGGAAGACTAAGGCGACTGGGGACTTTTATTACATAGAAGTTATGGCACTTGCATGAAATCTTATCTCAGTCCAGGAAAGAATCAGCTCCACAGCAGGGGTACAGGGTGCCAGTGAAAAAAGACTAAGTTGCTATAAGATTGTTCTTGTGAGTCCTGCCCTTTCAGTGACCAATTAGGGTGGTGTACTAGCTCCTTGTCACTGCTCTAACAAATGACCACAAACTTAGTGACTTAAAACAACATACATTTTTATCTGACTACTCGGAAAGTTAGAAGTCCAAAATGGGTTTATAGGCTGAAATCAAGGCAATGTTCTTTGGAGGGTCTAGGGAACAATCCATTTCCATACACTTTCCAGCTTCTGGAGGCTCCCATATTCCTTGCTTGGTGGTCTCAGATTACATCACCAGCTCACATCATCAGTTGTCAAATTGCATTCTCTCTAGCTGACCCTCTTGTCTCCCTCTTAAGAGGACCCTTGTGGACATGCCTGGATGGATTGAGGGGTTAAGTGTCTGACTCTTGATTTTGGCTCAGGTGTGATCTCCTGGTTGTGAGATCAAGCCCTGCATGGGGCTCATTACTCAGCAGGGAGTCTGCTTGAGATTCTCCTTTCCCTCTCTCTCAGCCCTTCTCTCCCAGCCCTCACACATGTTCAACTCTCTCTCTCAAAAAAAAAAGAAAAAAAAAAGACCCTTGTGATTACATTGGATCCCCCCTCAAATAATCCAGGATAATCTTCCTGTCTGAATATCCTTAATGTAACATTATCTGCAAAGTCCCTTTTGCCATATAAGAGAACATATTTGTAGGTTCTGGGAATTAGGATGTGGACATCTCTGGGGGGCTTTTACTCAGCCCACCACAAATGGATAGATGGTCTTGAAAAAAGTCACTATATTCCTGGAATCTTCCTGCTTTTCTTCCATAGAGTGAGGATAATAATACCTTGCAAGGTTACAGAACTTAAAAGAGGTTTGGTGTGAAACACCTTGCATAGTAAGGATTCTGTGAGAATCAGGATTTTTCATTCATTCACTTGGTAGATTTACTGAGTACCTACTACATACCAGGCAGTGTTCATAGTGCCAGATGTGTATTTCTACAAGGAGGGGAGGGCAAGAGAGAGCAAGGGCTCTGGCTGCTGTAAAATGGAGGGTGCTAGAAGGGGTGGGCATCCAAATTGGGGAATGGTTCAGAAAAGTGAAAGCAACCTCCTGATTGATGCCATCAAGTACTGATGCTAATTCATCTAAATGGTGGACAGACCTCATTAAAATAGTCAGCTCATGTCTGCTCTTAGGTTCAAGAAATAGTGGTCTGGGTATATGTATTAATAGGATACACAAATAAAAATGCACAATATTGGCACACCCTAGACATTTGTAGAGATTAATTCAGAGGCCTAAAGGAACTCAGGCAGACAAATGGCTGTTGTCTGGAAACAATTTTGTATTTAGAAGCACAGCAGTAGGTTAAGTTCTGGGCTCAGGTCTAAGGCATTTGCATCAAATCTTCCTTGGGTCCTCTAAATTGTGTTAAACTAATTAAAGCAGGAGGCCATTGACTGAGGTGGCTCTAAAACAATGGCAGACATATGCAGACAAACCAAAATGTAAGCCTGCAAGTATCTTATACTTTGTACCCACGAAGACAAACTCTAAGGACAACCAATCACCAACAGCCAACTAGGCTTTTTTTTGGGGGGGGGGTTATTTATCTATTCATGAGAGACACAGAGAGAGGCAGAGACATAGTGAGAGGGAGGAGCAGGCTCCCTGCAGGGAGCCCAATGCAAGACTTGATCACAGGACCAGGACCTAAGCTGAAGGCAGATGCTTAACCAGTGAGCCACCCAGGTGCCCCCCAACTAGGTTTTCAATCAATAATTTTACTTTACTTTCAGCTTTTCTCTATGCAATTCTCCCTTTGAGCTCTTGTTGATAGAGTGTTCCTAATCACTTCTGGTTTGGTGCCACCCACCAGCTGGAATTAATTTTTGGCCAAATAAATGTAAAATCTTTTTATGCCTCAGTATATCCTTTAACAATGGGTACCTATTAGATGTTGCATTAGAAAGTTGAGGCTATGACTTTATAGCTCTGGCTCCAAGGGCAGAAAATAGAAACAATTTTTCAATGGATTAAGAAGCAATATGGGGAAGACAAGAAATCCTGAGGGAAAGAGAAAACAGCCAAAGAATTGCTAAAAAGAGCACAACAGCTTTTGCTGTTGGTAGAGTTATAACTCTTCCTAATAAGAGGAGTCTCAAAAAATCAATACTTGCTATAATCAAAGAGAATGTCTTACTTCTAATGGCCAAGCAAATTCCATACACATTTTTTTCCTGAGCTTTCCTTTTCTCACTTGACAATACATATTGACTCTATTTAAAACCAAGAGCTAAAGAAGACTTTTTTTTTTTTTTACAATGAAGAAATATGAATGGGTTTGTGGAACAAGGGGGAAAAAAGCAATGAAGAAAGCAAAAAACAAAATGTGTCCATTTAAACTGTAATGATGAAGACTGGAACAACATGGAAATGTAGAACATGGTACAAAGTGTACAACTGTAATCTTGAAAAATAAATAAATAGATAAGGATGGGAGGGAATCTGAAAAAATTCTAATTGTGAGAAAGTGATAGAACTCTGGCTGATAGCCCTCTCAGTTTTTTATCTTTCTGAAATATTAGCATAGTCTTCAGGTTAAAATAATTTTGATAAAAAATATTTTTTATAAAATAGTGCTTTTGATAAAAGCATATTATTTACAACTGGGGACCCTCAAAACTTCTGATCCTGATTTCTTAAGCTGTTCTACTAGGCATCATTCCCCCTACTGCTACCCTAATTCATAAAGTTTTTACTGGGATTCCTGGTCTTTTTTATATCTCCATATCTCCCCCTGGTGTCACATTAAACATTTTTTTCTCATTCCTAACCCGGCTCTTTCAGAACTATCTTTAATTATATTAATAGACCTCTTCTTTCCCTCTCTTTAACATTTTGACAAATTGTGATTAAGTGCCAAAGCCCCTCTTAAATCACACACTCCCCACTTTGATACAGGTCCACGCTGTTAACACTGGCACAGCTACGTGAACAGAATTCTTTGAAATCTTTTTAGTTTAAAATATCCCATAAAGGTCCTATTTGTAAAACACTATAAAGAGGTGGAATCATGACAGGATTAGCAAGATAATTAGAAAAAAATCAATAACACCCAATAGCAACAGAAATCTTGTTTTTCTGGGCAAGCAGAAATATGCTTAGTTAAGACATGTGGTTCAGGAAGACTGTTATCAAGGCCTGGAAAGCCTTTTCTTTTAAAACACGTGTCTATTAATATCCAGTGGAAATGTAAATATCTTATCAGGAGATTGGGTTCTGCTCACAGTCTATCAAATATTTCATTGATGTCTTTCTTTACCTTTTAAAACTTGGCTGTAGAGGCCCCTACTATTATTTGACACAAAAGAGAAAAAAACATGTAAAATAGATTAAAAATATCTATTTTTAGATCTCCATGCACAACCACCTCTTCAAATCCATATCTTCCCATTTCTGGGAAGATCAATAATTATTTCTCTTAAAATGGTTTTAGCTCTTGAACTTAAGAAATACCTTTAATTACTTTATTTCAACTCATCTTCACAGCACGTTGAGAGCGTCATTATTGTCCAATTTCACAGATCAGTGGACTGAGGCTCAGAGAGAGAAAACAGCTTCCGAGTAAAGAGTCAGGCCCCCTTTGCACGTTGCCACCCCGGGGGTTCATAGGTATTATCATGGCAACAATACGGAGGCTACAAACAGAGGATTGATGTAGGTGTACATCTCGACTATATCTTCACCTTCTGAGGACAGTGAATCACGGTCTTGTCAGAATTTTGGGTTCTCTCTGGACCTTTTGCCTTTGAATCAAGCCTTCCCACCTGACCAAAGCTATCAATCCACAGTGGATGTTAACTGAGCACCAATGAAAAGGTGAGTGGTGCACCTGATGCAAAGAAGTATGCAAATGGTCCCTGCTGGCCAGTCTGGTTGGAGTGATAGGACCCAGAGGTATGTGACACTCTTGTCACACAACTTACATTGCTAGTCAAGGCAGCACATTCCGGGATTCTGGGATTAGCCTGTTTCCTGGTACAGATTCCGGGATTAGCCTGTTTCCTGGCCAAGGCTGCAGGACCTGCACTTCCAGCATCACCCTCGCTTCCAGTTTCCAGGTCCTATCTTGACCCAATGCAAAAAGATTTAATCTGACCAGCCACATAATGTGGTGTTCAGTATCAAGCCTTCTTAGCATCTAGATTAGCTCTAGGTCTGATAGCTGGGATACTGCTGGTGTCAGCCAGTCCCCTTTCGGAATGCCCTAATTCTGGCTCTGGTCTCATTTCTTGTAGATTTCCTATTCCACTCAGAGGCCTAGAAGGCCCCGTCCCCAGCCTTCTAGTCAGGCCACCCACTGGTCCTCCTGACCTCCTGAGTATCCCCCCAACCCAGATTCCCTACAGCTGAGTGGTGCATCCTATGGTGCTCTTGTGGAAAAGCAAAGGGCAACAAAATTATAGGGTGCAGCAGCCATTGAAAGTCAAGGGTCTCATGTCACCCATGTGAGCATCATGACCCACTGCAGCAGCTGCATATCATTGCCCTCTAAGTCATAATACCCCAATGAAAACAAAGGCAGACAATGGTTTGTGTAACTCAAGCCTGGATTTCCATTCAGCCACCTGCTTCTCTGGAAACCGCCAACTCAGACCAAAGTTCAACCTGGTTATAATTCCGGCAAGCAGCTGCATCTCTGATAAATAATTAGTTACCAAATTAACTGTGACCTTGGCACCTACCAGGCAAACCACTTCACCAGGTTTTTAGACAGCACTTGTTTTCCAATCTTGTTTTCTTACGCTATTTTTGAAATCACGTGGTTTTAAGCACTTGGCTGTAGGTATCATACAAGCTTTTGGTCTGGCCAGATTCCTGCATAAAGTATGTGTACATGCATGTTCGGTTCAAGGTAGTTCAGTAGTTCCATATTTCAACAAGGTGAATTCAGAGTTTCAGCTCCAAGCTTTTCCACCTTTCTCTACCTTTCATCCCTCTTTCCAATGGGGAGGTATCTGTACCCAAGAGCCATTGTCAGGGGTTACTGGCTCTGCTGAGCAGTGGCTTGGTGGTTCTTTTCTGGTCCTTATCTTTATGAACTGGCCACACTATGACGGTCACCCTCACTGTGGGTCCTGCTAACTAGGCCCCTTCACTCTACTTTTTCCTGGCTCTGATGCCAGGCCTTTCTCGGTGGACCACCTGACTCCCAATCACGTCGGATCCCCTCTTCAGGTGCCATGTGGAAATGATGTGATGCTTTCTTGTGCTTCCCAGGGCAGCTCACACACACACTTGCCCTGAGTCCACAGACTGGTACCCCTCCGTCAGCAGGCCCCAAGATAAGGATTCATCTATTTACATTTAGTATGATTACCAACATTGTTAGAGATCTGAAAACAAGCAAAAAGGATGTTGATCATATAAATGAGTATTTACCCAAAAAACACTAATTCAAAGGGATACATGCACCCCTGTTTTATTGCAGCATTATTTATAATAGCCAAACTAGGGAAGCAGCCAAGTGTCCATGGAGAGGATGGATAAAGAGGTTATGGTATACACGGTGGAATATTATTCAGCCATAAAAGAGAATGAAATTTCGCCATTTGCAACAACATGGATAGAACTAGAGAGTATAATGCCAAGTGAAAGAAGTAAGAGAAAGATAAATACCATAGGATTTGACTCATATGTAGAATTTAAGAAAACAAATGACTAAAGGGGGTGGGGAAGGAAAAGAGAGACAAACTAAGAAATAGACTCTTAACTACAGAGAACTGATGGTTACCAGAAGAGAGGTGGGTGGAGGGATGAGTGAAATAGGAGATGAGGATTCAAAAGTACACGTGTTGTGATGGAAAAAACTAAAAAACAAAGATAAAAGAAGGATATACAGATACATAGATATAGACGGGCACATGTTTGCTTCCTTAAACAATTTACCACGAATAGTCTGACATTTACACATTTATTCACAAGGAAATCTTTTTTGAGTGCCTACTATGTGCCAAGCACAGCTGAACCCTTGAACAACACGGTTTTGAACTGTTGATAGGTCCACTTATATGCAAACTTTTTTTGATAAATAGAATACTGTAAATGTATTTTCTCTTCCTTATGATTCTCTTAATAACATCTCCTTTTCTCTGGTTTGCATCATTAAAAGAATACAGTACATAATATAAATAACATACAGCATCTGTGTTAATCTAGACTATGTTATTGGTAAGGCTTCCAGCCAAATGTAGGTTAATAGTTAAATTTTTAAAGAGTCAAAAATTGTATGCAGATTTTCAACTGTGTTGGGGTCAGCACACTTAACCGACATGTTGTTAAAGGGTCAACTGTACTAGTCTAGGTACCGGGGATACAGGGATAAGCAAGATGAGACATGAATCCTGATCTCATGAAAATTAGATTCTAATGTGTCAAGTCAGACAATAAACAGGGTCTCATTTCACAATGAAAACTGAGCTTATTTTGATTCTTACGTCTGAACACTCCATGAAATACTAAACTTCCCCTAAACAGGACTTGCCTGAAAGCTCTGTAAATTCTGAGTAGTTCTCACGATGCAAGAGGTACAAATTCCCCAGATTGTGCTGTGGGTTATTTATCAGGGTATTAAGTAGTACAGAAATGACCTCTTTGAAGACAACATAAATAGTTATTCATTACTGAATGCTTACGATGTGCCAGGCACCATGCCAGGCTCTCTGTATGAATCATGGCTAATTCTGAGCACAATCCTAAATTAGGTGGACTTGTTGTGTGATTAGTAACCCCACTTTGTAAGTGAAAAAACTGAGCCTGATATCATTTAAGTAAATTATCTGAGGTCACACAGACATTAAGTAGATGAGCCTTAATGGGACTCAGATGGTCTAGCATTACTCTCTTTACAAAGAGTTGGGAAATCCGTAACAGGAAAGGCAAAATTATAAGTAGGAATTCTTAGAGTGTTCAACTCAAACTTTGCCTTTACATTCAAGAGTATATAGATGTAAGCTGGAGGAATTAGGGAAAAGACTGGCCTGGGGATAGAAGTAGAAATAGAGTTAAAGCTTGTTTGTTAAAGTTTGTTTAAGCTACAGTTGTTTTTTTTTTTAAGGTTTTACTTATTTATTCATGAGAGACACTGAGAGAGAGGCAGAGACACAGGCAGAGGGAGAAGCAGGCTCCACGCAAGGGAGCCCGACATGGGACTCCGGGATCACACCCTGAGCCAAAGGCAGACGCTTAACCATTGAGCCACCCAGGTGTTCCTAAGCTACAGTTTGTTAAAGCTAAAGTTTGTGGAAACACCGACAGTTGAAGACCAAACAGAAATAAGACATCTCAGGAAGCATAATATAGGAAGGTGTGTAAAAATAGAATCCATTTTAGGGACATTCAGTTCCCATATAAACTTCTGGGAGATCTCGAGGAGGGATCTCGAGGAGACAGGGAAGCAGACCCAGTGCAACCATTGTGTGGGCATAGATCCTATCCTAGAAACTTCCCTCCAGCCCTCTCCTCATGTTGTCTCCCCTTGTTCCTCATGCCCTCTCTAGATGCCAGTAAGCCAGTCTTCCAGCAGGATGGCAACCTCTTCCCTTGCATCTTCAGTCTTGGCCCTGGACCCAGTGTCTCAGGTACAGGCAGGTTACTCCGGGGCCATTCCATCAGTCCAGGCCTCCCCAGGCCCTGAGCAGACCCAGACCTCTGGTTAACCTCTAGGAAAATCAAATTCTCTGCCTGCACCATCTTCCCTCATCGTGCCCTTGAGAGGTACAGGAGAAAAGCACCCTGTCAATGGAGTTAGACTCGATTAGGGGAGTCTCAGGTGCTATGTTCCCACTTGGGGAGCCAGGAGAGAGAAAGCAGATGCTAAGAGCTGCCCATCAGCCCTGCCCTTGAGGGGATCCTTGAAAGTCAGGTCCAGTCAGGTCTAGCAGCCTTTCATCTCTGCATCTGTGTCTTGTGGACACCTTCCACTTTGTCTTGCCTTGCAGACACATCTTCTCTTCCACAAGATTTAAGTTCCTTGAAGGCACCACAGAGTCAGTGCTCCATAAACCTCCTCTAACCTTGCATAAACATTCTCTCATTAGAGGAGGAACCCAGCCGTGGCCTGTTCTTACAGGAAAACACAGCCCAGTCTAAGCCCCTCAGTGGTAAGCTCAGAGCATCACATAACTTCCTCTCCTCCCTCCCCCCACCCTCTCCTCTTTTTCTCACCTGATCCTTTCCCTTTCCGGCTTTCTGTTCATTGGAACAGAAATCACTGTGACCATGACCGCATTATGGTGAATGGAAACACAAAGAACAGAACTGATTAAGCTGTTTGGTGTTTCCTGTCACGTAATCTACCCGGACCCAGGATCACATCAGCTGTTCCATTCACAGCTCTTAAAGTGTTTTATCCTCTGCTTCTGCCTGTTTGACCCATTATTTTTATTTGTCCCCTTTCAAAGAATGTATCTACTTTTTTTTTTTTTTAAGATTTTATTTATTCATGAGAGACAAAGAGAGAGGCAGAGACACAGGCAGAGGGAGAAGCAGGCTCGCTGCTGGGAGCAGGATGCAGGACTCAATCCCAGGACCGGGATCACGCCCTGCGCCAAAGGCAGACCCTCAACCGCTGAGCCACCCAGGCGTCCCTACTTTTTTAAGTGTGCTTAGGAAACTCTCTCCAGGAAAAGTTTCTGGAAGGTGGGCATAGACTTGATTCCTGGTGTGCTTACAGCACTAATACCTCAGGGTAAACTGCATAAAGACATTCTTTCTAATACATGATTTGTGCAGGATTTATACTTTCAGGCTAGTGCTAGAGATAAAAAAAAAAAAAAAAAAAGTGAGACAGGTGGAGTTTGTCTTCAAAGCCTCTCTCCTTCACCATCTCCATGTCCCTCACCTCCCAGGCCATCCCTCCCTGCCTGCAGCCTGCACCCCAGCCCTCCAGACTGGAGTCTTCCACAGAGAAGATCTAGTGTGAAGAGTTTGACCTCTTATGCTAACTTGCCTGGGTTCAAACCCATGGGAATGAAATATTCTTAAATTTAAAGCATCCAGGGGATCCCTGGGTGGCTCAGCAGTTTAGCGCCTGCCTTTGGCCCAGGGCGCAATCCTGGAGTCCCGGGATCGAGTCCCACATCGGGCTCCTGGCATGGAGCCTGCTTCTCCCTCTGCCTGTGTCTCTGCCTCTCTCTCTCTCTATCATAAATAAATAAATCTTTTTAAAAAAATTTAAAGCATCCAGGACGATGCTTTGCACTCACAATGAGTTGAGAAATAATAATACTTCTAAAAACTGCAGCACCCGCCAACAGCCAGATCAAACCTCCAGAAGCAGCACCAATAATGAACCATCTTAGCAGAGTCCAGGTCTTCCAACCGGAATCACACTTTCTTCTCCTTCCTATTCTCATCCTCACGCCAGTTACAGCTGGGCCGTGCATGAGAGCAAGCAGGTCCAGGGCTCCTTCATTCTGCTGCTCAGCCCTGCCCTGTCCATTCCCCTGTCTACATGCACCCCCACTGCTTGGCCAGTGCTCCCAGCTCACGGGCCCCCTCGCCTTCCTTTGCTCCCCCGCGGCTCTGGGTGGGAACCACAGCCACCAGCTTGGCCCACTGAGAAGTCCTTCCTAAGCCGGGCCTTCACGCAAGGCCTCCACACAGGCCTCCTACCTGGCAGCGGGGAGGAAGGTGCGCTCCAAGGCTGACCCTCTGAAGCCAACGCTGGTTCTGTGCAGAGTCTGAGAGCCTGGGCCTCTGCCCTCCTCGTCCTAGAGGACTTCACTTGTAGAGGCAAGAGCTTTGGCCTTCATCACGTACGACAGGGTCCAAGCCTTCCTACCTGAGAGGCCAGCGAGCAACGAGACTCCCCCATCACGGAGTCCTCTCCCCTTGTGGAGGGGTGCAGCCCAGGGCGCCAACCGGGGCAGGTGGGCTCTTGTCTCTAAAACTGTCCCTCACCTGGCTCAGCGGTTTTCTCCAGCAACCACCCGCCTTCTCCCAGCCTCCTGCTGACCTGCTGGTGCCAACAGGGGGGGGCCCCCACAGAGCTTCTCTCCTCACATTTCATCCTCCCAAAGACAGGAACATTCAATCGCAGGAGTGAGACCTGCAGTCTCCGGCACCATTGATCACTCCAAGGACAGGGACCTACCTGACAGGTGTGCAGAATTCGCCTCAGCATCTCTGCAGCGGGCCAGGGTCAGGCAGGGCAGACCCCGAGTTACCCGAGTCAGGGGCTGGGGCTGTGGGATCAACATCTTGAAAACGTCAGACACTGAAACAGAAGTCCACCTTGGGCAAAGTCAGCCGGAAGAGCTGGCCATTGAGACTTCCAGCTAGGAATGAGGCCCTGCGCTGGTTTGGGGTGCCCAGGTGTTTTCACCTCAGTCCCAGTGGAATGGGAGCAACTGGACCAGGTGCTTGGTGTGTCTGCATCGAGACTAGGAATAGGCTAGCACTTTACTACCCATTAACTGACTTAATCCCCACGAGAACTCTCCAAAGTAGAGGATGCTACATCTGTTTCAAAATGAGAAAACCGGGCAGCCCGGGTGGCTCAGCGGTTTAGCACCGCCTTCCGCCCAGGGCATGATCTTGGAGACCCACGATCGAGTCCCACGTTGGGCTCCCTGCGTGGAGCCTGCTTCTGCATCTGCCTGTGTCTCTGCCCCTCTCTCTCCCTGTGTCTCTCATGAATAAATAAATTAATAAAATCTTAAAAAAAGGAAAATGAGAAAACCCGGGCACAGAGGGGAAAAAGTAAATCTCTGAGTCACCATACCTAAGTGCTAGAAGAAAGACAATCAAATTCCAAAATCCCTGCTCTTAAGGACTACCCTGCACGATCTGTATTTTTTTTAAAAGATTTTATTTATTTATCCATGAGAGACACAGAGAGAGAACGAGAGAGAGAGGCAGAGACACCATATGTGTTGGTCATCTACATCACCCTCATTTCTATTATGAACGTCCACAAATCCACATCTCCACGTTGGCCTGCCTCTCACCCTTTCTCTCACCTGTTTCCCTGCATGAGGGCAGGCCCCTGACAGCCCCCAGTCCTCCCAGCTGCCCCACCATAGTTCCCAGGCTATTATACACGGACCTGCATCTCCTTTCATCTTTAGAATAACTGCAACATAGAGCTGAGGCTTACGCAGATGAAGTACTTTGGCCAAGGAAAATTTTTTTTAGGTTCTAAGACAGATCTCTGTAAAATCAAATGGAGTGTTTTTAGTTCTGTAAACCACAAACTCGACTTTAAATAGAAGGACAAACATTATATGGTCTCATTCATTTGGGGAATATAAATAATAGTGAAAGGGAATAGAGGGGAAGGGAGAAGAAATGTGTGGGAAATATCAGAAAGGGAGACAGAACATGAAGACTCCTAACTCTGGGAAACGAACTAGGGGTGGTGGAAGGGGAGGAGGGCGAGGGGTGGGGGTGACTGGGTGGCGGGCACTGAGGGGTCACTTGACGGGATGAGCACTGGGTATTATTCTGTATGTTGGCAAATTGAACACCAATAAAAAATAAATTTATTATTAAAATAAAAATAAAAATAAAATACATTGTGAATAAAGAAAAAAATGAGGGGCACCTGGATGGTTCAGTGGGTTAAGTGCCTTTCGCTCAGGTCATGATCTTGGAGTCCTGGGATGGAGCCCCACATCAGGCTCCCTGCTGGGTGGAGAGTCTGCTTCTCTCTCAACCCCTCCCCACTGCTTGTGCTCTCTCTTTCTCTCATAAATTTAAAAATAAATAAATAAATAAATAAATAAATAAAATCTTTTTTAAAATTTTAAAAGTTTTGGGGTAAGCTGGCTACAGTCACAGTTAGCTCTTATCTTGTTTCTGAATGCAAGTGATGTCACTGGAACACTGATTCTTCATTTATCGCTATGCTCTTCTTCATGTTGGCTTTATCCTTGGGTTCTATGATTGGCAAGGTCGTTCCTGAGAGCTCCAGACCTGTCCTGTCAGGAGCAAATTCAGCAGAAAATACTTTGTCTCCATCTCAAAAATTTAAAAGCAACTCCCAAGTCTGAATCTCAGTGGGCCAAATTAGGTGGCATTTGTATCTGATACTAATTAATCACTGTGACCGAATGTATGAAATACTCTTATTGGCCAGGCTTGTCTTAGACCCACCCCTGAAACTTGATATGGAATCAACACTGTCTGAAACATAAGGACTGAGCGAATGGGAAGAGTGATTCCACATAAGAAATCAGACACACAGAACAATGAGTACCAGGTGATGACAACCAATAAATACCATTACTGATTTGAATAAAGATTCAGAGAGTCAGTTGAAAGAGAATGGTCAGAAACCAATTGTCAGACAAGGTACAGGTACAAGGATTCAACCATTTACTGTATTTACTCACCTCAAAAAGGGCCAGCATTTACGTAGAGTATTGCTCATTCTCAGTGAAATCATCTGTTCTGATCTCAAATTCTTCGATTTCTCTATTAAGGACCAAATTAATTTCTTTCAGTTAATAAATAGGTTTATCTTCCAAATAAGATACTTGGTCTCCTTAACAACTAAAAGCCTAGAATATTTGTCTTCAGAATGTGTTACATGCAAGATAATCCATTGCGGTGTGGAAAAAAGATATCAATACATTTGTTTATATTTTTATCTTAAAAGCAAGAAATTAAGTTTTCTCAATATTAACAATGAGCACTGTCACAGTGCCCTTTGTTGGTCCAGATGGTAAAAGATTCTCAGGAAGAAGGAGGGTTCCTCAGCCCTTTGCTTTCAGCATAGTATGTCAACGGCACTTGCTGGTGCTTGGTTTCATTGATTGACATTTTATATTATTAAATTTTGACAAAGATAACCACCACAAAATGGATAGTGAATTTTGAAATATTTATGCAAAGAAATGTCAGATCAGTAAAATGCTATATTGTAAACATGATCAAGAGTAAGAACATAGTCAATCTGAT
Organism: Canis aureus; assembly: GCF_053574225.1. Taxonomy (NCBI): domain Eukaryota; kingdom Metazoa; phylum Chordata; class Mammalia; order Carnivora; family Canidae; genus Canis; species Canis aureus. Next base: position 31,632,823 of record NC_135642.1, read on the forward strand.
ACTTTTCATATTCGTGGTCTGAGTTCTTTGTAGACCACCGGACGTGATTAAAAACACTAAAAAATTTAATGAACTGACAAGAAGTTGGCCAGTGAGCGAAGAAGTAACTGCCTTCCTAGAGAAGAAACTCCTGCTGGAGAGAAAACATTTTGAAAATAATGTTTTTATTCTTAAGTGATTTTTTTTTAAAAGACTTTACCAGTTCATGAGAAACACAGAATGAGAGAGAGAGAGGCAGAGACACAGGCAGAAGAAGCAGGCTCCCTGCAGGGAGCCCAATGCTGGACTTAATCCCAGGACCCCAGGATCACCGCCTAAGCCAAAGGTAGACACTCAACCACTGAGCCACCCAGGTGTCCTTGAATCCGAATTTTTAAATTGCTGTATCACAAAAGGTTAAATCACATTTAAAAAAAAAATAACATCTATTTCTATTGCTTTCCTTCTCTTTCTCTCTCTCTCTCTCTCATTAAATTAAACAAGAAAGCCACTAGACTGCAGTGACTCTAATGTCCTGGTGGCCTACATAAACAAGCCCAAATCTAAGCCTCAAGGCTATAAAACCGAAACATAAAGACAAGCAATCACAAACAGCCAACTAGGCTTGACACTATAGCCAGTCAAATAATGTCCTTTCTTTGTTTCTGCACCTTCTCCATAGAAGTCATCCCTCTTGCTTCTGGTTGCTTCCAATTTGGTGCTGTCCGATTGGAATGGATTTTTGCTCAAATAAACTCCTAAAATTCATAAAATGCCTCAGCTTCTCTTTTAATATTTTCTCTCTTCTTTCTATCTGTCCCTGGCCCTTCTTTCCTAGATCCATTTATAGGAGAGCAGGAAATACAACCCTCAGGGGATGTGGGAGAAGATGAAGATTGGGAGAGACTCTCTTTCTCTCTCTTACCACCTGAGGGGGCTTAATGTGGACAAGTGGGTGACTGGGAGTCCAAAGTTGGATGCTGGGTATCATTGTCATACTTCTCCAAGAGCCAAGTGTGACTTACAGCCCTTTCAAATGCTAAGGCCGCAGCAGAGGGATTACAGCTCTAGCAAAGCTTCACAAACTCCACGTTTTTCTAGTATGTTTTCTTCAAGACCAGTCTTTTCCAATCAGAATAAAACTCCTTATGTGATCACCTGTACTCCCCAGCTGTCAGTTCTTGTGTATAAACTTTTATGTCAAATACTTAAATTGATTAATCCTTTCTTTTAGGCATTTAGCAAGCTTGATGTCTTGTTACTAATATCTTAGTTTTAATTTATGCTCACAATGAATAATTCTAACAGTACAAATCTGTTCAGGATAACATAGAGACATAGTCATCGCACAGAAAGCAGATACTCTCTTCATGGCAGAGGAATAGCAGGGAAGGACATTCAGGAGGGTAAGGCTGGAGGACCTGGGTTTGGTATAGACTACAGTGCATCTTAAATCTTAATACTAACAATTTTGAGTATGGTATAGATGTGGGAGGATTTTGTTTATGGTGAAAGCAGAGTATTAAGAAATTAAATTAGATGATGGTTCAGTTTAAATTCTTTCTTCTCCCTCCTCCTCCTCCTCCTCCTCCTCCTCCTCCTCCTCCTTCTTCTTCTTCTTCTTAAGATAGATGTGCAGAGTCACCTGGGTGGCTCAGTTGGTCAAGTGTCTGCCTTCAACTCAAGTCATGAGCTGAAGGGTCCTGGGATTGAGTCCCAGGGTCCTGGGATTGAGTCCCACATTGTGCTCCCTGCTCAGCAGGGAGCCTGCTTCTCCTTCTCCCTCTCTGTCTGCCACTCCCTCTGCTTGTGCTCTCTCTGTCAAATAAATAAATAAAATCTTTTTTAAAAAAAATGTGCAAATATAGATAGGAGAGTGTGTGTGTGTGTACATTTTAGAGCTTAGAAGCAATGACACCCCAGTAGCCATAGATGTACTTAGCACTCAGATCTTGGTTTCTAAGTACCATCAATCAATGTAAGAAATCAAAAATGCCTTGAGAAATTGATTCCAGGATTGGGGTATCAGAAGTGTAAGATGAACCTGGAATAAATTTTAGATCCAGAAAATAAGTGTTTTATGAAGATATAACAAGGACACAAGAGCCGGCTTGAAGCAGCTCCCACAGGTCAAATGTGGAACCAAAATAAATAATTGCAATGGGTTATAACCCATAGAATAAATTTAAAAACGCATGAGTCCATACAGATATAAATAAATAAATAAATAAATAAATAAATAAATAAATAAGAAAGCAAAGTTAAAATTTCAACTAACAAATATTTTTTTAAAAAGATGAAATTCTAAAATTACCATTTGGCAATCTCTGTAGTAATAAATGTTTCAGTCAAGAATCACTGATGAATGCTTAAATCTGGGAAGTAAAAGGACAATGAGAGATAGGCTATTTACAGAGTCTCACAATATCTCTCATGAGAGATTTATTAAATATGAAGAGGAAAATAATAATCTTTACAGTAAAGAAGTCTGGTTAATGTCACTAGTAATAAGACAAATTGATATAGCGTGCCTCTGATATGGTGCATTGAGAAGATGTATAGCTTCTGTGCCATTTCTGCCCGAACAGCATAGCCTACATCTGATCACAAGGGAGTATCAGACAAATAAACTTAGGACCTTATAGAAAATGTCAAGATCATGAAAGCCTGAGATTAAAGAAGATTGAAGAGACATGCCAATTGAATGCAACTTGTGATCCAGGAAGAAAATCCTGGATTTTCTTCTTAAAGATACACCCAAACATTATTGGCTAATTAGAAAAATTTGAATAGTGTCTGTACATTGTCTGATACTATTGAATCAACATTAATTCCCTGATTTTTATAAGGGAAGAGCTTTATTTTTAGGAAATACACAAATATTTGAGGATAAAAGGGCACATGTCAGCAACTCATTCCCAAATATTTCAGGAAAAGAAGATGATAGATAGATAGATGATAGATAGATAGATGATAGATAGATAGAATGATAATAAAATAAATATTTAGAGAATATGGTTGAGAGACTTATGGGAATTCTTTGTACTGCTTTGGCAACTGTTCTATATCCCTTCCATTATTTAAAACTCTTTAAAAATGTGATAATGGTGAAGAGAGCAGTATGGAGCAGATTGAGCAAAGGAGGACGATATGGTGGCTCTGGTCTAGGTGACCAGGAGGAGAAATAAATGAAGCTCCAGAGCACCACTTGGACAATTTAGACAAATCAGGCACCATCTCCTGGTGCTAGGGACAAGGAGACACTGGTTCTTTTTAAAATCAGGAACTGTTGCCAATCTGGAAAATAAACACTGTTCTTTTTGCCAAAGAAAATAAAACATGGATTTTCCATGTTAGGATAAATACCAGTGTCTGGTCACATAAGGATATCTTATCAAAGCCTTGCTATTCAAAGGATGAAAAACCCCTGGTAGTAATGTTTGGATGTTAGCACACATCAGCTGAGCTGTTGTTCCTCCTTCTGGAACATGACAGATGGAGCCTGAAATACACAACCACTGGAATGGAAAGATGTAATTCTTTGTGTTTGTGTCAATTAGTGCAGTCACCCAGCTATGTTCCCAGTAGACTGCCCTTTGTACAGCCTTAAGACTGAACCCGTGGATGTGTACAAGGCCATCCCGCAAAATTATACTCATTTGCATGAACGAAAGATGGGATGTTCAAATGATATCTAAAGAGTGCCTACCCCTGTTAATATGAATCTCGCTATAACTAAATGCAATTATCTTTTAACCCTGGTCATCTTCACACCCAATATTTTCGAAAGGACAAACAAAACTGATACAAAGAAGTTAAGCATTTGCCCCAAGATCATACAACTACCTAGTTGCAGAGCCTAGATTTGAAGCTAGCTCTTTTTGGCGTCAAACTTTCTGCTCTTTCTAGTACTGCAGCCAGCCCTTCCTTCCTTCCTTCCTTCCTTCCTTCCTTCCTTCCTTCCTTCCTTCCTTCCTTCCTCCTTTCCTTTCCTTCCTTCCTTCCTTCCCTTTTTTTTTTCTTTAAAGATGTATTTATTTATTTGAGATGGGGGAAGGGGCAGATGGAGAGTGAAAGAGAAATTTAAACAGGCTTCACCCTTGGCACCCAGTTGGAGCAGTGCTTGATCCCATGACCCTGAGATCAGGATCCCAGCTGTTCCTGGCCAATATCCTAACAGTACGAGTATGACCTTCCTCAGGATGGAATGATGCTATGGATGGGAGAATAGAAATTGGAACAAGGTATGGATCAGGAACATGAATTCTTGATCACTGCTTCTACCCACATATGTTCTGGATCCTCTCTTATTTTCCAGAGACTCTGTTCCTACAGTTTTATTTCTGGTTTTCTTTCTTGTCACTATCAACATCTCCTTCTATTTGGGATATTTCAAACATGTGTTGGATTCTTTCATATTAAAAGAAAATAAATCTTTGATTCTATATTTTCTTCTACCTATAGCCCCTCCCCCTTTTCTAAAACTTCCCAGGTATATTTTCTCACCTTCCATTCACAGTTTCACCCCTTCCAGTCCAGCTCCTGTTATGACTACTCTCATAGGACTGTTATCAACTTCACTTCTGACCTTCATTCATCTTGCCAGTGCCAGTGAGCATTTCTCGGTTCTCATTTTTCTTTACTTCCTTGCAGGATTTCAGTGGGGTGGACATCGCCTGCTTGGAATACTTTCTTAGCTTCCATGACTCCACAGTCCCCTGGTCTTTCCCTGTCTCGTTGGCTGCTGCTTCTCTTTCTCCTACACTGACGTTCCTCCTGTATTGAATTTCTAAATGTTGACTTGTTTCAAGGCCTGGTCCTAGGTCCTCTACTTTTCTATGTTTATTCCATCTCTTTCTATATTTATTCAACATTCAATCAATTGTATTGAGAATCTACCAGATGCCAGACTCTGCTCTATGCCGTGAAAATAAAGCAATGAATCAACAAAGTTCCTGCGTTAGAAAGCATACTTTTTGGTGGAGGAGAAGTAAACAAACAACACAAAATAAGGGTATAATATAATGCCAGGTAGTGATAAGTGCTATGAGGAATAAAGCAGTAACAGCAACAGTGATGTTTTTAAAGATAGGATGGGCAGGGGAGGATACTCTAAGGAGGAGACATTTATACCTAAGAAAAATGGAATGTGTGAGAGAGAAGCTAAGGATGATTCCAGGTTCTTGGCTTGCAAAAAAGGAAGAATGACATTGCCATTTATTGAAATAAGGAAGACCAGGGGGAAAGGAGATTTGAGAGGAGAAAAATCAAGAATTCTGGTTTGATGCATTAGGGGGGTCATTTGGACACATTAAGTAGTTATTTGTATAGATTAAGTTTCTCTTGGGTATGATTCCTTCCTCCAGTCTTAGGGAGACCTTCCCTGCCCACTCTCTCTCTCTGAGAGAATCCCATCTGCCACTTGTCTCTTACCCTCTGTAGTTTATTGTGTTCATGATGGTCACCACAATCTAACCAAACTTGGCTATTGTTTGGCTACCCCCATTAAAACTAGGTCCTGCGAGAATAGTAATCTTGTCCATCTTTTTCATAGCTGCATCCCCTGGGCTTAGTACTATGCCTGTCACAGAGACAGGGTTCAACAAATCATTGTTGAATGAGGAATGAATGAATGAATGAATGAATGAATGAATGAATGAATAAGATGAGGGAACCAAAGGGAGGTCAGTCCTCTGGAGAAGTCAGGGCAATTTGGTTCTTACCTGAGCTTAGCCAGTCCCTAGCTATTTGACTTTAGGCATGTCACCACCACTGTGCTATTTTCTCAATTTCAGAAGTCATTTGATTAAATGATTTCTAAGGGATCATTTTTCCACTTTGCAATCATGTAAAATCCAGGGTTTTTTGTTGGCTTATTCTGACCAAATTCATAGCTAGAACCTCATTTTGGTATCAGTGCTGGTGGGCTTTTTGATGCAGAATGAGCACAAACTATTGCTTATAGGGATGTTTACCACAGGAATCCTGAAGGGTTCTATATTCCCACTCCTGGCTCCCATAAATCTTCCATATCAGGTAGCTATCCATACTGCTAGGCTCCACTCCAGGACCAGGGAGAAACAATTGGAAAGAAAAAAAAAATAAGTACAGGAGATCATTTTCTGGAACATTATGTATTCACCAGTACAGTTCAAGTCTTTTCAGGTATGCTTAACACATTTCACATGTTTTAAGGGTCGTTTGGATATTAAATTGTATTTTTACAAAATCCTGTGAAGTCAGTATAACAGCCCCATTTCACTGCTGTAAAATGGGGTTCAGGGACGTGAACCAATCTGCCCCAGTTGACACAACTGGCAAGTGACCAAAGAAAGACTGGAATCTATATCCCCCTCCAGCCCCTCATTGTGCTTTCCACCACACCAAAGAGGCCTACAGTGGAGGGCAAACCCTCCGGGATACAATCATTTTCCAGTGGACTCAGGTCTATTTGTTGAATCGACAAATGAAAATAAATTGGATTAAGAAACCCTTTCTTTAAATCCAGTGCTCAAAAAGTTGATGGTTTACATTTCAATTCATCTAGGAAACCCTATCACAGAGGCATTAATTACTATGTAACTTAAATACATAAATAGGTGGAGATAATGCCACAAAATTATCAAACGTTTACAGAGGCAGAAAAGATTTCTCAAACAGCAAGATTTTCCCAGGGCCCCTTCTGGAGAAGGAAGACGGGGATGCTAGGAATATCTACTCCCCCCATGACCATCCTTTGAAAGATCCTTTGCTTCCTTTTTCTTTTCCTTAGCATTTTTTTGTTTTTTAAGATTTCACTTTCAAAAGAAACCGGTTTTCTTAATGAGAAAGAAATTCTTTTCCTACCAAGGTATCCTTACGACAGAATGTCTTTTGCTCCCTTCCAGCCACAAGCCGATACTTTTTTGCCTTTGAATGTAAACATGGTCTGGAAAAATCCAAACATGGATTGGATTCTGTGAACAGAGAAGAACTTCTTTTCCTTCACTACCAACAGACAACGACAAAAACAGACACCTGAAGGCTGAGATGTCAATAAAGCAATGGAAAAATGCTTCCAACAGAAAACAATGCTTTCAAATAGAAAAACGAGTAAAGGCAGTTATTAGGCGCGCGGCGGCGGTCGGAGGCCGGGCCCCGCGGGGAGCAGCAGGGCGCCCAGCAGCAGCTCGCCCTGGCCCCGCAGGCGGCCCCGCTCCTCGGCCTGGACGCGCACGGCCAGGCGGCGCAGCTGCTCCTCCGACAGCCCGTCCGGCCACACGTCCTGCTCCGAGGCGGCCGCGCGGCTCGGCCGGACCACGGCGCTGCGCTGCGGGCGCGTCTGGCCCGGCGGCCGCAGCACGAAGCTCACGCGGCAGCCGACGGCGCGGGGCTCGGCGGCCCCCGCGGCCCCCGCGGCCCCCCCGGCCCCCCGGCCCCGAGCAGCCGCACGCGGAGCCGCCCGCTGGCCCGACTGTACTCGGCGGCCAGGCGCAGGGCGCCCCCGGCGCGGCCCAGGGCCACGGTGCCCTCGGCCTCCAGGCGCTCGGGCCGCGGGTCGGGGCCAGGCGGCGGCGGCGGGGAGGGCGGCGGGGACGGGGACGGGGACGGGGAGGCGGAGGCGGAGGGGGCCCCGGCCCGGGAGGGCGGCTCGTCCCGGTCCCCGCCGCACGCGGAGCGGGCGCGGGCCAGGCCGCGGCTCCCCCGGGCTCGCAGCGCGCGGCTCAGCAGCCCTTCGGGGGCGCGCAGGAGGCGGCGGGCGCGGGCCGGCGGGGCGGGCGCGCGCGGCGCCGGGCGGGGGCGGGGGCGGGGGCGGGCGGGGAGCGCGGGGGCGGCGGCGGCGGCCGGGGCTGCGCCCGGGGGCGGGGGCGGGGGCGGGGGCGGGGCGGCGCCGGGGCCGCCGAGGAAGAGCGACTCCTTGCGGCGCGTGTGCGGACTCTCGAGCAGCGCGCAGAAGCCGTAGGCGGTGCGGCCGCGGGGCAGGTGCGGCAGCGAGAGCGCGGCCTGCGAGCGCGGGTCCCAGTCCGTGTGTCCGGCCGCAGCGTCGGCTCCCCGCGGCCACAGGTCGGGCTCCGCGGCGCAGCGCCGGGGCAGGGCGGCGGCGGGAGGCGGAGACTCGGGCGCGCAGGGCGGGAGCAGCCGCGGCGGGATGCAGAACTCGGGGATGCGCGCGGGGGTGAGCACGTGGGAGCAGGCGGGCTCCGCGGGGGCGGGCCGGAGTCTGCCGAGGAGCCGCATGGTCGGAGGCTGCGGGGACGCGCGTGGCGGGGCGCGCTCCTGCGGGGGAGAGAAGTCGGTGAGTGTGGGCGCCCGGGCCCCGGGGAGTGGCGGCAGCGCCCCGGGCCGTCGGAGGGCACGGACGGCCACCCGGGCCGACTCTCCCTCCCCCGGGCCTGCCCGCCTTCCAGTCACCGGTACCAGGCACCCGGAGGACTCGCAGTCAGACCTTCCCGTCTTCTGCGGCCGCCCCGGGGCGCGAGTTGCCAGCGCAGGCCGGCGCCTCCGGTCCGGGCGGGCGCGCCAGCTTCAGCCCGCGGGCGGGGACAGGGGCGCCCCGTCTTATAGCGGCGGCCGAGTCCCGCCCAGCCGGCCCGGGGCCCAGCCCCCGCGGGCGCTCCACCGCCCGCCTCCGAGCCCGCCCTGCCCGCTGCCCGGGCCCCGCCGCGGGCGCCCGCTGCGACCCCCCGTGGCCCCCGGGCCGCGTCCGCTCCGCGGGGGGCGCCGCGTACACCGGCCTGGGAAGCGTGGCCCTGCCCGGGGGCAGCTGGCGGCTCTGGGAGCGGGGAAGTTCCCTGTGGCGGGGAGCTCAGGCCCTGGACCTTCCGGAGCGCCTCCCCCTGCTCGACGGCGGCCCCTCGTCCCCGGCGCGCTCAGCGCCCGCAGCACTGGGGCGGGGGGGGGGGGGGGGGGGGACAGGGCAAAACTGCTGGACGAACGCAGCCTGTCATGTTGGGTCATAAAAGGTGGGGCCTCTGCTCATACCGTAAAAATAACACTTATTACTCCCAAGGTTACCCCTTTTCTCTCTGCTCGGCAGGAAGGGACCAGGTAGGAAGCCCCTTCCAGGGCAGCGGAGCCCCGGTGGCTGAGCGCCTGCCCTCCGCGCAGGTTGTGATCCCGGGGTCCTGGGATCGAGGCTCCCCTCGGGCCTCCTGCGAGGAGCCTGCTTCTCCCTCTGCCTGGGTCTCTGCCTCTCTCATGAATAAAATCTTCAAACTCTTTTTTTTTTTTTTTTAAGAGCCTTACAGAAAACCTGTTTCCTCATCATTCCACACATCACCCTCCGCTCAACAACCTTCATTTTCTAGTACGAGAAAACTGGAAGCCCAGAGAGACTTGAGGAAATTCCATAAAAGTTAAATAAAGCCAGTTAATGGCAGAACCTGGGACTAGCAACTTCCTGTTTATTTGGCTTTCTTTGCATGTAATGCTTCCCGGATCTGAAATGCTCTTCCTCTGCTTTTTCTCTCTGTAGGAACTACTGTTTATTTTTCATAATTCAGCCAGATCCCCTTCACCCAACTCCCCCTCTACAGCCCCCCACCCCCCGCTTTATGTACCGCCATGGCTGCATTTAGCCTGCTGCTTTGGAATTTCTGGTTTATGGGTTTGTCTCCCCTGATAGACTCTGGGTTTCTTGAGGGCAAGGACTGGGACAACTCATTCAGGGAGTCTGGGGGACCTCTTCTGAATGTAGGTAAAATAAAAGTGCAAGGATTCAAAATCTGGGTCTGCCTCCATCCTAGTTGCCCTATACAAGGAACAAACCTAGCTGTCTTATTAATCTTTTATCCAATTCCAGCACCTGGAATACAATGCCAGGCAAGTAATAAGTGCTCAGTAAATATTTGAGTGAATTATATTGAACTGAGCCTGCTCTACGATCCAGGTCTTATGACTGTCAGGTGCTTTTAACCATATAGCTTTCAAACTGCATTGTTCAATTTCTCACAGCAAACCAAGGAGGTGGACATTGCTTGTTTACCAGATGAGAAACTGAGGCTTAGGCTAAGAGACCTGTCTAGTGTCATTCAAGCTAGGAATCATACCCAGTTTCCCGCATCCCAGCTTTCTGCTAATATCATCCTTCTCTTTTTCATTCACTCGGTTCAATATAACTCGCGAAGTCTGTTGTGTGTCAGACATTGTGTGTGTGTGGCTTGTATTACACTTTACACCCAGAATGTTAGTTATTAAAGCAACTCATGCTGCTATTAAGTATTTTCCACTATCCTTGCTTTGGAGTGAGTGTCATTATTTAAGGAGAGTGAATGTTTCCCCTTGTTAGTAATTCATATTTTCGTTCTTAATTGATCACTGTTCTCTGTTAGTATATGCTCTTTTTTTATGGGACAAGCATGAATCAAGCAACCAGGGAGCAGTAACCATTCCTACCAAAGCCAAACTCCAGGCAGAGGAGTCCCTGGAGTCTTTCACTGAATCATTTCCTCTGATTCTTCACACCAATCTGCAAATTAGTGGGCAAATGGTCTTCTCTAAAGCAGAGCACACCAGCATTATGTCCTGTCAGTGTGCCCATTCACTTCTGATTAGACCTCAATGACAATGGCTCTTTCAAGGGCTTCATGACAGGAATACAGAAACATTTCATCAGTGGGTAAATGCTACCAAAAGCAGGACGTGGGATGTGAGTCATTATACAGCCAGCGCTCTTCATGTTCATAGAATAACATAAGCATGACTGGAAACCCAGTCTCTATCTAGAAGGTTTTCCGAAACCACTAGTTTTCCATGAGTTAATTTTCTACAGAACAGAAAGATACAGGGAAATTAAATTACTTTGGCAAGAATATGCTCCAGTCATTCATTCATTTAAGCCCATAGCTGCAGGCTGTATCCACAGTTAGAGGCCTAATTTTCTTCCCAGTGAAATCACACTGCGAAAAAGTGAAAAACAAGACCTCCGTGGAAACTCTGATCACTCCATTTCGTTCATTATTTGTGCCTTATGACCATGTAAGGTCCACCATCATTTTGTATTCAAAGTTTTAAAATTGTTATTTCAAAGAAATTATCCCAATGATAATCTTAACATTTACTGAACCCTCACTATATACTGCGTCTTATTTAATCTCTAAAACAACCTTCTAAAGAAGGTAAAGATATAGAAGCTATGGCTCATAGAGGATAAACAACTTGTCCAGAGGCTCACAGCCATTAAAAGCAAGGTTGGGAGTCAAATCTGGATCCATCTGGCTCATTATACTGTGTGCTTATAACTGCTTCCCTAGAGTGCCTCCCTCAGGGCTCCCTCAGATTTCTCGAGAATCCATATCCTCTCTGGTGGTTAGATAAAAGAAAAAGAAACCTTTGTTCCAAAGCCTTGGGTTGAAACTACACACCTTATTGTTTATATCAGCACCTAATAGATTAACATATACAATTGTCATAAGCAGGAAATCATTAATTTTGCACAGAAGTGCTGTACCATTTGTGAACTTATCCTCCCAGGAAGTGCATTCACTCTCTTTTTTATACCATACCTTGTTCCAAAACAGGATTTGAGATGATTTACGTAACCAAGACCCAGGGAACTTACAGGCTAGAGCCCGATAAAACAGAAAAGACATGCAATTAACTGAGTTAAGAACCCTGAATGAGGTCCCAAATTGACTTGTACAATACCCATAACCCTAGAATGGTATGGACAAGATGTGATGGCAGTGGAAGAGGCTGCAGTGGGAGAGCTTATCATAGTGAGAAATCCTACAGGACCCTCATGATCCACTAGCCTTGAAAAACCAGTGAAGAACCAGTCTGAATGTCCAGTCAGGTGGGTATGGCCATGTCTCCTTTACAGAAAAAAAAAATAGAGTCATGGAAAATCATGATCAAGAAGACTAGCAACACGCAGACATGTTTCTGTTGGAGCATTCGATGAAGTTAACAATCTGCAAGACTCTATATCCCTTAACATCACAACTGGATAAAGGTGTGGTTTCCTAAAGCCCAAAACTAGATGGGAATATAAAACATCAACACAATTTCTTTTTTGTGGGCATTGAAGTTTTTATCAGTTTATGCCCTAGTTCACTGAAAATTAGTTTGAGCAAGCCTACACATATATGTGCAACAAGATGATAAAATGAAAGAAAGAGAAGTAGGTGAAGTAACTGACACAGAAAACAATAAGGGTAGGGAAGATATGATAAAGTTAGAAATGAGGTTATAATGGAAAATATGCAATGAAGATTTTTTTCGTTTGTAGCTGCCACAGCACTAGAGCGTGAGCCCAGGATCCAACAACTGGAGAGCCAACTTTGAGCTCTGGTGCTACATTTACTTTTTCTGTGTCCTTGAGCAAATCACTGTACCTCCAATATGACTTGTTTATATCTATTAGATGGGAAAGTTGGAAATTCTTTCCTGGAAATAGAATGGGAACTTGCACGTGGAAGTACTTTGTAAGACATAAAGTGTCATCAGTCCTTTATTATTGGCCTTTCCTGCAGCTTCCCTGTTTCCTGTCCTTTCATACCCACTCCGCTAACTGCCTTCAAGATTCCTATTCTTCCTTTTGGGACTCTGTTCAAGCATCATGTCCTCCTGAAAGCCCTCTAGGACTGCCCAGGTTTGGTCATGGGCCCCTTTTCTGTGGGATCTTCCTTCAGAGCGAAAGCAAGACATGGCTGTGAATTTCGGAGTCTCTCAAATGTGGGTTCCCAGTCCCACTCTGCCACTTACTACACGCGTGACCTTGGCCAAGTTAGTAAAACCCTCTTAGCCCACCCTTATCTGTTAATCTTAACAACATTGCGTGAGGATCAGAGATAGGACATAGAAAGCACAGAGAACATAATAGGGCTCAGTAAATTTTGGTTCCTATTACTGAAATAATTTCTTGGATTAAGTTTCCCATCCAAAACTTTCAAAATTGCTTAGTTTGCTAAAACATATTAAGTCGGTGTTTACCTCTGAAAGCTTTTGAAGACCTCTAATGAAAAACATACGGAACAACTTGAAACCAATTCCTTGTCCACACTGAAATGATTGCAGAATATTTAATAGTAGCACAATTCGATGTTTATCAAACTAACGGATGAAAATCAAGGTTAATTTTATCAATCTTTCTTTTTTTTCCCCTCAGGTAGAGTGTCTAGATTCTTTCTCTTGTTTGCTTCTCTCTCCAAGCAACTTTCTAGACTAATTTGTGGTTACCTTTTAAGAATCTTCAGCTCATTGGGCTTTCTCCTTTCAGGTCAGAGATGAGTCTTATGTACACATTAATACTCAATGTGTGCAGTACTTCTAGCCATTTTTACTAATATACTTGTTTACTCTTCATAACAATCATGTCAATCTAACGATCATTTTACAGATAAGGACATTGAGACTCAATGTTTCTTTGGGATACTAGCACTTGGCTGAGTCATTACTCAAACCCTGGTCTTGACTCCAGAGCTTATGTTCTTTTCCCAAGACAGTGTTTTCGGTTGCTTATGACTCAGGGGGAGGAGTGGCTATAAAATATACTGGAAAGCTTATTTCTTAGCGAAAGCAGCTTGGACACAAATTGTCATGAGGAAGTGAGAAGTAACTTAGAGTTTTAAGCAAATTTACATGTATCTCCTGTCTACTCTCCTCTGCTTCTGCCCGCCTTGAAATGCTGCTGTTCCCAGTCCCTGTACTTGCTGTTCCCTGAAAGCGCATATTTGCTCACCTCAGGTCTTCCTTTTTTTTAAGAAAAGATTTTATTTATTTATTCATGAGAGATACAGGGAGAGAGGCAGAGACATAGGCAGAGGGAAAAGCAGACAGGGAGCATGATGCAGGACTCGATCCCAGGACCCCAGGATCACGACCTGAGCCGAAGGCAGATGCTCAATCACTGAGCCACCCAGGCACCCCTCAGGTCTTTGTTCATGCTGTTCTCACTACTTGAGGAGCCCAGCTGCCATCTGCCTTCAGAAGTCCTCATCATTGCTTCCCCGACCTCCCCAGGTTGGGCCATGCCCTCTGCTATGACAGCACTTCTCATGTGATATTAAAAGTGTTTGTTTGCCTGTCTGTTTCTCCCACAGATCTCTTTGAAGGACACTGTTTCACCTCCATACTCACACCCAGCACAGGACTGGCACGCAGATAGTCAGATGTTTGCTGAAATTAGGCACAGTCTCGCACTGCTATTTAGCTGCATGTTTTTCTATGTGCTCATGGAGCGCATCTTTTCAAACAGATGTTTAGGTTCATTTGAGATTAAGAATCATTTTTTATATCTATCCTCTTCCCCCTTTTGAGAATTTACCTTAATTATTCATATTTTTGCCTAAAGAGGAACCAGGTGAGAAACTAGTATTAACTTATCACTCTAAGGAAGTTAGTGTTTTAATTCCCATGATGCCTGTCTTAAAAAGAACTATTATTGCTTAATTCGAGTTATGTACATTGTCATTAACGTCATTTGAATCTCCTTAGGTCAACAAATAGCCTTTTACAATTTCAATCATGTAGGTACATTCACATTATGAAAGTAAGTTATTATAATAACTCATTAAATCAAGTAGTTGATATGACTTATTAAATTGATGAACACAGCAGTTAACATGTAGCATGGTTTTCCTTTCTCGCGGGCTGTCTAGAAAACAAATGGTTCCATCTTGATCATCCCCAACCAACATCTTCATTCTAGTTGGTCACTGATTTGTCTTTTCTCTATGAATAGTAACCAAAGTTTTAAGTATTCCATTACCCTTCCCAGTACTACTACAAAGTTGAACAAAAGCAACATTCGTGTTGAGCACTTAATTTTGTTTCCCTGTCCACAATATCTAGACCCCACTCATGTTTTCTTCAATTTTTCCTTTTTAGGTATTTTTAAATTATGTGTCATTTAATGTATGCAAAAACAAGCCCCCAAGACATAATATAGTGAACATCTGTTTACCCACCAACCACCTTAAGAAATAAGATATTTTTGAAACAGTCGAAATCCCCTATTATACTTCTGGATCACCTTTTTGTCTCTTTCCTGTCCCGGAGCTAAGTACTATCCTGAATTCGGGGCTTATTATTGTCTTTCTCTAGATATTAGTTTTATGCCATATGTATATATGTCCCTATAAATGATTGTTTATTTTCTGTTCTTGAACTTTTTAAAAAATGGTAAGATTACAAATATTCTTCTGCAGTTTTTATTCTACATTCCATTTATAAGATTCTTTTATATATACATGTACAGCTCTAGCTCATTCATTTCACCACCAGAGAGAATTCTACTGTATGAATGTACTTCATTTCTCTTGCTGATGAACATTTGGATTGTCTCCAGTGTTTCCAGTGTGGGTGTGATCATTTGTATCCATGTCTTCCAGGCTACCTGTACACAGGTTTTCTAGAGTACATCTCCAGGAATAGAATAGCTGGTAATAGGGTATTTACATCTTCAGTTTTTTTTTTTAATTTTTATTTATTTATGATAGTCACACACAGAGAGAGAGAGAGGCAGAGACACAGGCAGAGGGAGAAGCAGGCTCCATGCACTGGGAGCCCGACGTGGGATTCAATCCCGGGCCCCCAGGATCGCGCCCTGGGCCAAAGGCAGGCGCCAAACTGCTGCGCCACCCAGGGATCCCTACATCTTCAGTTTTAAAGTCACTTTTCTGGGATCCCTGGGTGGCTCAGCGGTTCAGCGCCTGCCTTCAGCCCAGGGCGTGATCCTGGAGTCCTGGGATCGAGTCCCACGTTGGGCTCCCGGCATGGAGCCTGCTTCTCCCTCTGCCTGTGTCTCTGCCTCTGTCTGTGTCTCTCGTGAATAAATGGATAAAATCTTTGAAGGAAAAAAAAAAAAAGAAACACTGCCTTTAAAAGTTACTTGATGCTCGGAAAAATTGGTAGACCTGTCCCCAAAGGCCATGCTGCTGACCTTAGTAGCTTCGAGAAGTCAGTGCAGAGTTTCCTCAGAGTTTCTTCATGACCTTGCACAATGTTTTGACAGGCTTACAGGGGAGTCCAGAGCTGGGACAAGCACACGGGCCCGTATCTCAGGGTGCTTTGGACTCCAGGCCCATCTCTACTATTTATCAGCTGGCCCCTGGGTAAGCCACCTAACCTCCCCAGATCTTGTTTTCTCCACATAAAACAGGACACTCGATGAGACCAGGTCATCTTCAAATTCCTTTGCAGGGCTTCATTCTCAGAATCCAAAGGCTCTACTAAACAGCTACATAGGGTCCTACAAGGAAGCCCCTCCCGGGCCCCAGCCAAATCCAAACAGTGACTTCACAGTCCCCCAGCTACCCTGTTAGCTTTTCTTTCAGCCTCACTAAGCTAGAATTGGACCTCTCAGTGCCTAAGCCATGCCCATGTGTTCAACTCTATTAGAGCTGCAATAATCCCTCTCAGAAGATCTAAATAGGAGGCCTCTCTAAGCAGTTATAAGTGGGCTACTTTTGGAGTAGTGCCTGGATCAAGCTCTGGACCACAAGAGAGAAAACCAGAGCTATCTAGTTAAAGGTTTTGCAATAATGGCTGTATTCATTTCCTTAGGAATGTTCCCATTACTGACTTCCTTAAGGTAACAAAGTACCACAAATGAGGGGGATACAGAATTCTGACAGAATGTCAGAAATACATTACAGCAGAAATGTATTTATTGTCTTATGCTGTCGAAGTCCAGAAGTCTAACCTGAAGGTATCAGCTGAGCCAGGCTCCTCTGAGACCCATAAAGGAGAATCCTTCCTGGCCTCCTCCTACTCTGGTCCTTGGGGTTCCCAGTCTTGCGGCTGCAGCACCTTAGGGTCCACTTCGGCATCACGTGGCGTTCTCCTCTCCTGAGTCTGTGTCTCTGGATCTCTCTTTCTCTTATAAGGATGCCAACCCTATTGGATAAAGGGCCCACCCTTCTCCGGGATGACCTCCTCTGAACTCGGTACATCTGCAAAGATCTTATTTCCAAAGAGTCACACTCAGAGGTACTGGAGTTAATTCTTCAACATATCTTTGGGGATGGGGGGTGGGGCGCACAACTGAACCCATAACGGTAGCTAAACTGTACTTTGATCCTTCTGTTGGCAGTGGCTTTGTACCCAACATAATGTAGGGGAGGAGGGGGCCCATCTTGGAACCTAAACCAGGAAAAAGAGGTAGGAATCCTCCTAAAAACTGAGTCGCCGACCCCCAGCAAAGGAATCAGAGGTCACTTCTACACCTGTGCTTCCTGAGTGGAGAAGGTGACAGCTGTTTCCTCTCCAGGGAAACGTGAAGTCAGCCAGCTGGGCCACGGCCCTGCACTCTCCTGAGGCTGCTCCAGACTGGCCAGGAGCCAGCGTCGCTGCGTAAGGGATAAAATCCCCTCGTTGTGAATAAGGAAACTGTGGAATAAAGCCTCAAATTTCAAGAGAGGAAATAGGTTGTAAAAGTCTTTTTCCTCCTCCATAAAGAGAAGGGCGCGTGTGGCCACACAGGGGGCCGTGGACCCGTATCAGTACCGAGGGAGCACGGATGGTCCACAGCCAGCACACGGTGAGGGGCGCCCCAAGATGCACAGCCTGCCTGGGAGGGACCCATCCACCTCCCCATCAACCGGGCTCAGACCTGGGACAACCAAATGATGGGGTAAGAGTCCTAGGAAATGGCAAACACAGAACACTTCTTGTTGACTTCCTCAAGTGAGAGCTCCAGGCTGGATCTGACTCCACTTGGAAAGGCTAGCTATGTAGCCACGTAAGTATTGTGGAGAAACCTGTAAGTATTGCAATTAGAACTGATATTTTTTAACTTGTATTGTCTCTCTGTAAGACACACTATGCACATAAGCTCTTTGTCAGGCCAAAAATGTAAACTTAGTGCCTGCCACAGATTGGGTTCCCCTGGAAGCAGACACTGAGCGGGCCATGTGCAAGGAGGAAGGTTACTGGAAGGTCCTGGTGGGAGATGCACCTTTGGGGGTGAAAAGAGGAAAGCAGAGCTGGGTAGAGAGAGCAGAGCAGCCCTACAGTCCCAACACAGGCCTCAGCACAGGCCACACAGAGCTCTAGAACTGGAAGAGCCCTGAAGAGTTGTCCCAAACTGAGGGTAAGAGGGCAGGTAATTATAGCTCCTCATCATCCAATCCTTGAATGAAAACTACCCCAGGGAAAGGGCCGTGACCTTGATCATGGTGGGTCCTTTTAGCTAAGGAGTTTCTGGAAATGAATTTTATCTATGACCTGTTGGCAACAAGGGGAATGAGTGCCCAGAAACTGCAGGGGTGGTGGTGGTCAGAGCAGCACACCAGAGCCTCCACCATGATGGCATTCTCACTCCAGAGTGACATGGGATGATGCTCCAAGCAGGGTTTGGCCACTCAGCTGGTATCCTCTGCTCCATTAGCAGAAACGTCTAATCCCAAAGATTCCCTCATGTGACATAATCCACCAATCCCTCATTTAATCACAAATGTACTCATGCCCTGACCAATAGGAGACAAGAGAACATCATACTGTGGGGGCTGTTAGGGTGCATCCAGGTGACAGCCAGTCCCTTTCTAGAGGTAGGTTCTTAGGTCTGGTAACCTGTGGGCAACAGCCCACTGGTTAAATAAACCAAGGTCCATCCACAGGGTAGGTCATTGAAATCGAAGTTGTAGAAGACTGTAAGAGAATAAAGCAGCGTGCACTGTATGATCTCATATCTGGGAAAAGATAGACATATGGAAAGAGTCTAGAAGAATGGCCATGAAAATTGAGTAGTGGGATTATAGATTATTCTAATCTTTCTCCTTTTACTTAAGTATATTTTCTGGATCAACCCAATATGTTACTTTGGTAACAGGGAAAAATTATTTTTTTCTCTAAAGATTATAGAAGAAATTTTTTTCCCATGAGATACACCTTGTAAGAAGTAGGCCTGTGGCTACATTAATTAGAAAAAAAGACTTTAAATGGTGTTTGTATATTAACAATGGCCACTTCAGAGCCTGGGAGATTGAAGAAAGGACAAGTTTGGGTAAAAGGAGGTTTGAAATACCTCCACAAAGTAAAAGCAATATGACAAAATAATTGCTACACAGGATCCCTGCTAACCTTACAGTTTCACTTGGTGCTTTCATACGACAACAATTGAAAAGTGCAGTCGGTTGACAAATGACAGCCAGATGAACTCTGGGTGCTGCAAGGCAAAAATGCACCCTACACAACTAATATAAGTATCAAATCTATATCATTGAAATCTATCAACCCCCCAGCAAGTTAAGGAAACACTGCATTTTTGTAGAAAGCCATTAATGCCTTCTTCTGGGAAAAGCCCTTGGACCTGTCACAGGGTTGCTACACAGGAGCTGCCCCACTGCACCTACACACTAGCTGGTGACTTCAGCTCAACTGAACATTTGTCAGGATTCTGACCTATTCCAAAGGAGGAAAATCAGTATATCTTAAGATAATCTTAAGAAAATCTTGTATCTTAAAATATAGTTTTGTCTTTGGTTAATTTGTTTCTTGATTTTCAATGCTAGTCAGTGTCCAAAATCAAAATGTAGTCGATGGTTGCTCCAACCTGAGAGGTTTGTACTGAAAAGCACAAACTGGTTTACAATTCCTGCAAATCAATCTAAATCTGCGTACACTTTTAAAATAATGTTGGGTGATATAGGGCAGCCTGGGTGGCTCAGTGGTTTAGCACCCCCTTCAGCTCGGGTGGTGATCCTGGAGTCCCAGGATAGAGTCCCAAGTCCGGCTCCCTGCATGGAGCTTGCTTCTCCCTCTGCCTGTGTCTCTGCCTCTCTGTCTCTTGTGGATAAATAAAATCTTTTTAAAAAATGTTAGGTGATATATACAGAACTTCAGAGAGCACGTAGATACATCTCAATCACGATTTTGTCTTCTTAGCAAGATATGAGGCATTTTTTCAGCAATTTATCAGCAATTACCAGAGCAAAACTTGGGCTTAAATTATGTCTAAGTCCCTAACAGTAACAACTTTTTGCTAGGCAGATTGCTGCCTGAAGACTGCCCCCCAAATCTAATTTCCAGGCTTCAGGAATTCCTCATTCAGAAATTCCAGGAGCGCCATCCGATGTCTTACTAGGAAGGGGCTCACAACGGATTGTAATTAGCACCATGCTTCTCAAACTACCCTCTCTGGAACTGTGAATTTATGAATATTTTTCAGAAGTTTTAGGAGAAAACTTTTCAGACGTTGTAGGACATACAAAATATAAAATGTAAATGGATTTTTGAGAAATCCCCCAAAATTTCAACTTCCACCAAATCTCCAGATCTTGAGGGATACAAGCTAGCAAAATGTTGGTATTTCTGATGTCTCTATAGGAAGTCTGAAAAGCCTTGACCAAGTTAAAGAATTTAGGACCAGATGGTCACTGCCATTTGGGAGACAAAGCATAGGATAAAGGGTAGTCCTGGGGAAACTGAAGTGAAAACCTCCCACAGACAGATGTCATGTCACCATCTTCCTTGGTATTAGATTTCAACAATTTAGTTCATAACCTGCTACTAGGTACTGTAACGCCAAAGAGGAGTCTTAGTTTCTGCTCTCAAAGAACTCAGTTTAGAAGCTAATAAATCAAGGCATGAGGGCATGTGACAAGCGTTTTTGGGAAATCCAAAGAGGGTCATTTTTGTCTGGGGAAAACAAGAAACACGACAGGACATAGTGGCATCTAGTCTGGGATATTAGTGGTAAAAGAATTAGCCAAAAAAAAAAAAAAAAATTAGCCAGGTTCAACTATGTGGCAGGGAGAGATGGAATGTGATTCTTCTGGGTGTTACTACTGTCATCAATGTCCACTCATCAAGATGGGACTACTTCAGTGCTGGGCCACAGACAGGAACCCTTACGGAAGCTGAATCAGCTGTCCACACCATCACAACAAGTGGGCACCTTTCCACCTCTGCTTCTGGACTAGAGTATTCTTCAAATCTGTTTCTTTCCCTGGGGAGATGTGAAAGCTCACCAGTATGGGCAAGGCTCTGCTCCACCCCTGATTTGCTTAAAAAAACAGTTGCTGCTTAAGGAAATTGTAAGGGCTGTGGGAAAAAAAATTTCTTTTCCATCATAACAACCATTATGACAAAACTTGGTTCAGCTCAGAGGAATTTTTTTCTTAAGGTGCTAGATTGTCTCTACAAATAGTATTTACCTTAAATACAATTTCTTCAAAGTATCAGCAAGCACAATTGGCCACATCCCTGCGTATTTGTAAAAGTTTCCATGCATGTGCTGTAAAGGGGCTCTTTGAGAGAGCAGTGGGCGAGGGAATAGGCTTCCCAAAGAGCAGTGGCCAAAAGTTAATGAGGAAAACAGATTATGAAGTTTACTCTTTGCAGGAAGAGGAGGGAAGCTACCTTTCCCATGTTTTGCAGAACTTCCCTGACACTTCTAAGTTCTAAAGCTAACATTTTGAAATTGCCCTGAACTTGGATTTTCTGGCCTACACCACCCTCAAACAGGTAACAGATAAACAGGAAAACTTGAATTCATGAAGATTATAACAGAAGTATTACATTTCAGGCTCTTTCCCAAACATTTTCAATTTTATAATTACATTCCTTTCATTACATAAAATAGAAATTGAATAACCATGTGGGTTTTTTTTTAAAGATTTTTTTTATGAGAAACACACAGAGAGGCAGAGACACAGGCAGAGGGAGAAGCAGGCTCCCCACGGGGAGCCCAGTGAAGGACTCCATCCCAGGCCCCCAGGATCATGACCTAAGCCAAAGGCAGACCCTCAACCACCAAGCCACCCAGGGGCCCTAACCATGTGCTCTTGAGCAAATAATATAACCATAGTAACTCACAACATTTGTAATAACTGGGGTAAGAATACCTAGCACCAGGATTATTTGAGGGCTAAATGCATAAAAGCATATAAATTATTTAGAATACTCTTGCCTGACACGTGGACAGTGCTATGTAATGGGAGCTACTGTTAGGTGAAGGAGAAACATTGACAGTGACAGGGTAAGTCGTTTCTTTTCACTGATAATTTGGGCGTTTTCACAAAAGAGAAAAGCTTTTCTTTCTTTATAGAAATGCACTCAGACCTTTGTCTTAAGTCATATTTTTCCTGTTCACAGTTGAAAGTTGACACCATTTGTATCTTTCAAACCAGGTGGAGATGAGCCCAGCTTGAAGAATCCCTTTCTCCACTATGTTTGATTAGGTGACAGAGACTGTAAGGGTAAACTGTCCAAGTGATGATGGATTCTGGATCTACTGAGCTGGGATTTCCAGTTCTACTCACATTTGGCATCCCTGAGGCAGAAGCAGTTTGGAAAGGAGAAAGCATTGTGGCTCCAGGGAGAGGCTATGTGCCATGCACAAAATGAGAGCAGCTCTAAAGTATGTTCACTGTAGCCAGCCCAGCCCAGGCAGAGTGAAGCCACTGGGGCAGCTGCCTGACCTTGAAATTGTTGGGCCCAAAAAAAAAATAAATAAATAAAAATAAAAATAAAAATAAAAATAAAATAAAATAAAAAAAGAAATTGTTGGGCCCAAACAGAGGTATCTTTAAATCAAACCATTGGAACAAAATTACCCACATTCCCCTGATCCTTTTCTCAGAGTTAAGACCCGGCCCAGGTATAGTCTACAGAGTGAAGAAAGTTCCAGTGATTCCCGTAAGAACATGTCTTGCTGCCTTTCACAAGTGAGGGCTGCAAATGACACTTTCACACCCCAAGTAGTATGAAGAAATCCTTATCTGTTACATAGAGAAATATTCCATTTTTGTTGTCTTTGAAAGAGTTCCACACAAAAAGATGCTCCATCAGATCACGTCATCAAAAGTACACTTTATTATAATGCCCTAGTAACACTATGAAGTGTATACACTGATAGAGCAGATGCCTCAAGAAAGTTTCTATACACTTATGTCTGGGGCTAGGCATAGAGTGGCACCATCTATTCCTTGAATGGAAATGTGCAATTTCAAAGAAACCCCCACAGGACTGAACCCATCTATCCCATATCTGGCCACAAAGACAACCTTCCCCTCCCCATCAAGAGACAGCCAAATGCTATATCATGAGGCCCTTGTTCTCAGTGTCTTTAGGGGGTGTCCATCTTTTACATAAAAATTCGCCTAGAATGGGACCTGCGGACAAGAGCAGACTTGTTAATGAATTAAAGCACACCTGTGGAATAGATCATTAAAATCAATGTTGTAGAAGACTGCGAGTTCAGAAAAATTAAAAGAAGCCTGTAACACACAATTGTACTAAGTGATCCTATGTCTAGAAAAAAAAATGTGCACGTGAGCAAACACTGTGAGAAAAATCCACTAAAATCGTACCAGCAAGTTGACTCTGGATAGTTGATTACAGAAGATTCTGATCCTTCTCTATTTGCTCATCTGTATTTTCCGAACTTTCCAAAACGAAGATGTGTTACCTCTACAGTAGAACCAACCTCTCTCCCCTCAAGAAAAAGATAATTCTGCTGGGAGACAGAGCTAAAGCAACTTAAAGTAGATAATAAACTTGATTGAGTCATCAATAGATAAAGACATCAAATGGCACTTCTATTTTTTTTTTAAGATTTATTTTATTTATTTATTTATTTATTTATTTATTTATTTATTTATTTATGAGAGACACAGAGAGAGAGGCAGAGACACAGGCAGAGGGAGAAGCAGGCTCCATGCAGGGAGCCCCGCGTGGGACTCAATCCCAGGTCTCCAGGATCACGCCCTAGGCTGTAGGCAGCGCTAAACCACTGAGCCACCAGGGCTGCCCTCAAATGGCACTTTTAAATGGAGTTAGCATATTTAATGTTGCCACTTTAGAGTCTGGGTATTTGAGAAAGGACAAATCAGGGTAAAAGAAAAGGCTTTGTACTCCCAGGAGGGCAGGAGTTCCCTGAAAGCTCAAGAAAAAATGAAAAGGCTGCGTCTATTAAGTGTCACTTTCCCTTGCTCCCTTACATGTCAAATGCTGGGCCCCTTGCAGAAAGAGACCCATACTACCTAACTGGTATAATATATATAAGAAAGTAATGCATTTATGTTGAAAGGGGGAAACCAAGAACCATGAGCCAGTGGGCAGACTACATCAGGCCCCCAGGGCTGCAAATGGAGCTAGCTGGGGAGGAGCTCAGCTGCATGAATCTGCGTGGGACAGAGCACTGGACAGACGCACTGCTGCCTGCTCCCCCAAGGAAGAAAAGCTATGTCCCTGGGGGATGTGCACATTAGCAGGAATGGATTTGAGAAATAATTTACAATGAACAACATGTCGCCTTGATTTTGGTTATTTCACTTCTTGACCTTTGAAAGTACTCAATGTTGGGGCGCCTGGGTGACTCAGTGGGTTGGCCATCTGCCTTCAGCTCAGGTCTGGAATTGACCCTGACACCATTGGGCTCCTCTCCCTCTCCCCCCTGCTTCTTCCCCTGCTTATGTTCTCTCTCTCAAATAAATAAAATCTTTTTTTAAAAATAAAATAAAGGTAGTCAGTATCACTATTAACATGCAGTCAGTGGTTACCCCAGAGGAGTTCATTAGGAACAACCACAAACTGGTTAAAATTGATCCAAACGAAGTAAAGCTAGGGAAAGCTCTTTGATTACCTCCAAATTTCAAATCTGCTTTCAGTATGGAAGCTCTCTCAGTTCTTTGTCTCTTTAATTTTATTACTTCCTGTCTCTCTCTCCCTCTCTAAAACATTCTAGACCCCCTCACTTCTTAAAAAGTGCTATAAATCTTCTAGTTCACTCAAATGGGACTTTTCATTCATATTTCAGTCTCATCAGTCTTTATGGCAACTAGAAGACCTGAGGAGGAAGACCAGATGGGAGAGAGGATGTTGAGAATGGACAAGTCAGTGTATTAGAGAAACATCATGGTAGAGAGTTCAGAGCCAGATTCCGGCCCACCACTGTAGGAGTGTCTTAGATAAGTCACTGAACCACGTGTAATCCCTCCAGCAACCTGCTGTGAGCAAGGAATTATTAGACAAGGAGAGAAACCCAGAGGATAACACCCTTAGAACAATGCCTGGAACAGAATTACTTCTATATTAGTGTCAGTTAAATGCACTTATGGGAGTGAGGGGACCCAAAATCCACACAATCAAGATCATACCTTGTCAGTTTCCAAAGAACTGTGTCTCAGCCAGTGCTGCTTCCAAACCAAGGAGCCACATCTTCCAAATTCTGAGAAAGCAAGCACAGTTGCCATCAATTAATTTCCAGATTGACATCCTCAGTTGCTTTTTCATAGGACACATTTTAATAATTATACTCTTACTGCAAAATTCCCAGTTTAGGGACCAGTAGTGCAGATGAGGAAAAGCTGCTACCTGTGGCTTACTTGAATCTGAGCCATATACAGTATATGAAAATGTAGTCTTTCCTTCGAAGTATTTTATGACAATATTCTAGAATGGGGAGTTGGCAAAGTGTTTTTGGTAAAGGGCCAACAGTAGATACTTGAGGCTTTGCTGGCCACATGTGCTTCTCTCTCTCCCTGCTGCTGCTGCTTCTTTTTGCAACTATACAGCCAACTCTATAATGATGTAAAAATCATTTTTTAGCTCAGCTGGCCAGACCAAAAATTATTATTTTTTTTAAACAAGATTGATTGATTGATTGATTGGAGAGTGAAAGCGAGAGAGATCACGGAGGGAGAGGGAGAAGCAGACTTGCCACTCAGTGGAGAGCCTGATGCAGGGCTCGATCCCAGGACCCTGGGATCATGACCTGAGCTGAAGGCAGATACCCAACCAACTGGGCCACCCAGACACCACCAGACCAAAAATATTAAAGGTAAGCTTAGTTTATTATTTTTTTAAAGATTTAGTTTATTTTTTAAAGACATGTTTTTAAAAACAGCAACAACAACAAAGAGTACATTTTGGCTACAAAGCTTAAAAGATTAAATGAAATATTTGCTACAGAAAAAGTTTGCTAACCCCTATCCTAGAGAATCACAAGGTCAGAGTATTATTCTAAAAACTCTAACACTCCATTCCCATCTTTCCTAGTCCACAGAGCTATTTTGTTTTTTCAAAACAACCACAACAACATATAATCACTCAGAGGATGCAGAAAATACATTTGACATCTGACAAAATCCATTCTGCATTGAAAACTTTCAGCAAACTAGTAAGAGAACCTCCTTAACCTGATAAAAGACATCTAAATAATCTATATACTACACCATATTTAATTATTAAAGACTGAATGCCTTCCTCCTAAGTTCAAAAAGAAGAAAAACATATTCCCTCTCACCATTTCTATACAATACTGCCCTGGAGGTTCTAACCAGTCCGATAAAGAAAAAAAAGAAAGGAAGAAAGAGAAAGAAAGAAAAGAAAGAAAAAGGAAAGAAAGAAGAAGAAAGAAAGAAAGAAAGAAAGAAAGAAAGAAAGAAAGAAAGAAAGAAAGAGAGTATCCATATTGGAAAGGGAATAAAACAAGGTTGCCTATATAGAAAATCAGATGTAGTCTTCAAAAGAACTTAGCAAATATGTAAGATACAAGATCAATATGCAAAACGCCAATAGTATTTGTAAATACCAGCAACAATCAATCAGAAATGGAAAATTTCAAGAATACTATTTATACCAGCATTAAAAAATATGCATTACTTAGGATAAATCTGACAAAAGATGTGTAAAACTTGTAACTGAAACTACAAAATGTTGCTGTAAGAAATTAAAGAAAATCTAACTAGAGAGCTATTAAATGTTTCATAATTCAGAAGACTCAGTATTAAGATGTCAATTCTCTTAAAATTGAGGTATAGATTCAACATAATCCTAATAAAAATCCCAGGAAGCATTTTTTGACAAGTTAACTCTAAAATTGATGTTTATTCTAAAATTCATGTGGAAGTGCAAAAGACCTAGAATAGCCAAAACAACTTTGAAAAAGAAGTCAGAAAACAAAGAAATACTATGTGATTTCAAGATTTATTATAAAGCTATAGTAATCAAAATACTGTGGTATTGACATAAAAATCAATAATCAGTGGAAGACAATAGAAAATCTAGAAATGAAAACACACATATATGGACAAATGATCTCTGACAAAGTTGCAGTGTAGAAACAAGTCTTCTCGATAAACGGTGTTGCAAAACAAACAAAAACTTTGAGCCATACTTTGAAGTACCATATATGAATTTTTGTACCATATACAAACACTGACTCAAAATGGATCATAGGGCTGTATATAAAATCTAAAACTTCTAGATGAATACAGAAGAAAACTTTGTGACCCTGAGTTAGACAACTTTTTTAGACACTACACCAGAACACAATCCATAAAACAAACCGATGAAACACACTTTTTCAAAATCATATATTTCTGTGCTTTTAAAAGATCTTGTTATAGAAAGCTGATAAAGTATTGAACACTACACCTGAAACTAATGATATACTGTATGTCGGCTGACTTTAAATTTTAAATAAAGACATTTATTTGTTAAATGAAAGGACAAGGGGCACCTGGGTGGCTCAGTCAGGTTAAGCATCTGCCTTCAGCTCAGGTCATGATCCTGGAATCCCTGGATCGAGACCCAAACTGGGCTCCCTGCTCAGTGGGGAGTCTGCTTCTCCCTCTGCTCCTCACACTGCTCGTGTTCTATCTAATAAATAAATAAAATCTTTTTAAAAAATGAAAAGACAAATCTCTTACTCAAAGAGCATATTTGCATATGATGTATCTAATTAAGGTCCTATATCTAAAACATAAAAACTCTAAAAAATCAATAATAAAAGATAGAGAGCAGAACAGAACTGCATGGACACTTCACCAAAGCAAATAAATGAATGGTAAAGCACAAAAAAAGATGCTCAACACCACTAATCTTTAGGGAATTGCAAATTTATAGCACAATAAATTATCTCTAAACCTATTACAAAGTGTAAAAGTTGTTTTTTTTTTTTAAAGATTTTATTTACTCATGAGAGACACAGAGAGAGAGGCAGAGACACAGGCAGAGGGAAAAGCAGGCTCCATGCAGGGAGCCCAATGCAGGACTCCATCCTGGGTCTCCAGGATCACGCCCTGGACTGAAGGTGATGCTAAACCGCTGAGCCACCCGGGCTGCCCTACAATGGATAAAATTTAAAAGACTGTCAAGTGTTGGTGAGGATAGACTGCTCTACTACAATGGTGATAGAATGTAAAATGGTACCACCACTTTGGAGAACAGTCTGATAGTTTCTTTGGCAGTTGAATATAAACCCAGCATATGATGGGCCAGCCATTCAACACCAAAAAAAAAAAAAAAAGAAAAAGAAAAACAAAAACAAAAAAAGAAAAGAAAAGAAAAAAACACCTCCACCCAGTTTTTAAAAAAAGATTTTATTTATTTATTCATGAGAGACACAGGCAGAGGGAGAAGCAGGTTCCATGCAGGGAGCCCGATGTGGGACTCGATCCCGGGTTTCCAGGATCAATGCCCTGGGCTGAAGGCAGCGCTAAACCGCTGGAGCCACCCGGGCTGCCCTCAACCCAGTTTTTAAAATACACACACAGATAGCAAACCTAATATAAACTATGGACTTTAGTCATAATAATATCAGGATAGTTGAGAAAAATCAGGATATTTCCCCTAAAATTCCTCTTGTGGGGTTGGGGATTCTAATACTCCTTGCAGTACAGACCTGATATGGGAAGAGGGAAGACTCCAGGCATTTGCTCCTATGAGAACTGGAAGTTCTGTGAGTGCAGAGAAGATGGGGTGTTGGCTCACTGGAGATTGTTCTGGAGATTGTTCTGGAGATTGAGTCTCTGGCCACCAAATTCCTGGATCTTCAGAAGTAGCCTCCCAACTCTCTTTCTGCCCCAATTACCCTGGCTCTTCACCGCAGCAGGCTCTTGTTTGCCATGTTTATCAAGAAGGGGGTTTCTTGGTTGCTCTGCCCCTCCTCCTCTCCCTGACACTCCCTCTTTTTCCTCTTACACAAAACCTGATTCACTTCTGCTATAACAAGGCTGCATCCAAGTCCAGCTTTGATCTCACTTCCCTAGAGAATTCAAACCAGGAACCTTGGAAATCTTCAAGGTCAAATCCTTCACTTTACAAATGAAGTAACAGACTCCATGAGATAAGGTGACTTTCTTAGGGCCACATAGCTAATAATTTGTTTTACCTCCACCTTCACACTATAGACAGTTGGATAACCTAATGGCTATCATGACCACTTGGCCAAAAATTTTCTGTCCCAATTTCAAATGTTTGGTACACCCAATCATTAGGTCACATTAAGAATTTCACTATCAAAAAAGCATTGCAACTACTACTGTAGACATGTTAAGAGGGATCTTCTGGAAGCAAATTTATTCCCATTACTGAATCTCACTTTTCAATCTAAAGCACTGGGTTTTACCTTTTTTCTGATAAGAGACCCCCTTTAGAAAACCAGTGAAAGCTACAGACCCTCTTCACCCAAAAATATTTATGTAAAAACATAAAATTTTGCTTCAGCGATTTAAATATGCAGTACATGACCATGAAAACCCTTGATCGGATAGCACAAATGTTGGCATGTCTGCCATGTGGCCAGGGAATATCTTTAAATGGCTCTTAAATCATAAAGAATTGCAAATATTTATATAGTACAACAGATTACAGAGCACATTTAATCCTCACAACAACCCTGTGAGGTAGGTATTTTTACCCATGACGAGACCACAACCCAAAGAAATCTGGAGACTTGCCAGAGTTCTCATGGATAATAATGGCAGTGCCAGGACTAGAACACAGGATTCTTGTTCCTTGTTCAAAATATCTTCACATCTAATATTTTCAGTTTTGAAGCTGGTATCCTTGCCAGCTACCCAGGAGAAACTCAATGGCATGGCCTTTCAATAAGTAGTTCTTCTAACAATTAAATAAGTGTGAGGGGTTGATGAGAGACTACAGATTGGAACCCATCATGCACTATTCCCAGG
Organism: Canis aureus; assembly: GCF_053574225.1. NCBI lineage: Eukaryota > Metazoa > Chordata > Mammalia > Carnivora > Canidae > Canis > Canis aureus. The sequence goes on from NC_135642.1 coordinate 31,662,645, forward strand.
CAAGGATACCAGAAAGTATGTCATTAGAATTGCAACCCTTTGGGTACAGAAACTAACCACCACTTAAAGGAAAACAAAACAAAACCAGATGCCAAAAGTGGTAAGACACACAGTTCTGGGGGGTTTATTTTGTTTGTTTGTTTGTTTTTCACTGTAGTTGTAAATTGGCCTTTTCCCAAAGAACAGTCCGTTGGGAGAAGAGCCAACATCATCTGAGAAAAAGGCAGTACACACAGCAAAAAGGAACTATGAGAAGCCAGAAAACAAACTTCCAAACTTTATAAAAGATCAAGATGCTATGAAATCTGCTTAAACGGCCGTAGAGAAGCACGTCCTATAGAAGAAAGCAGGGTGAGAACCCCTAATCAATCCATAAGCCAGAGATTTCAGAATCTTCACAAAGTCTCTGGCCATATTCTTGGTGATGCAGAACTCCTTCCTCGGCCATCTGCTCAAAGCAGCAAAGATGGGGAAGCTACTGACCTCACACCCTTGTAGCTGAGGCTATAGAGCAGAGATAGATCAGTGGGCATTAAATGCTGTCCAAGGACTGTGGCAATTTTGTGAAAGCTTTCAATGGCCTATGGCAAATGAGAAAAATGTGGTGCTATTGTTTAGTAAAGATATCCAAGAGCCCCGACTACCATTACAGGACCTCGGTACACCAAACACCCTTCAAAATATTTGGTAAAATGACCGTAATAAGAGTCAATGTCCTTCACCTGGCTTTCGTGTCTATGGGTTGGGGTATCTATCCAGCCAGTGCCTTAATTTCAGGTTCTTTCAGGCTGTGGCCAAGCAACTATACATCCCTCCTCCAGTGAGCTTCAGCAACAGCAAATACTTCCAGAATAAACCATGTAGGAAAGTTCTCCCAGGTCTAGCTAGGACCTTCCAATCTGGTTACCCCAAAACTCTGGAAACTTACAGCTACTTTTCAATGCCTGCTTTACAAATCAAACCTAGATTCATGACAAACGTGACTCACTCAGAAGGCCTACATTCCGGGAACTCTCTGACCCTACACCCATAAGAAGTTTTTAAATACCTGCACAAAACCACCTCCCCAAAAGAGGTCCTCTCATCAAAGGGTGAAAACCTAGGAGCTTTTTGTTCTGTTCCTCCCCTAGCCTCAGCAGAGACCCTCAACTTGTCCTTAAATGCTAGTAGAATATTCTCTTATAAGAGCATTGTTTGTTCTCTGATCCCTGGGCTGCTCCTTGAGGTTCCTGGACTCTGGGGACCCATAAACGGGTTACCAAAATGTTTTTCTTCAATTTTGCGGCTGTTGTTGTTTGGGGATAAGGATGTTTCTTCTTTCTTCTTTGTTTTGTATCTTCCCAAACTCCCACAACTTCCTTGTTCTCCCTTTTTGCACATAATGACCAAGAGAGAAAATTCAAGATGAGCTACAGCTGGACAACCCACAGCAACACAAAGGTACATTACCTTTGCCACAGTGCCTGAGTGTGGCACAGGGGACACAGGAAGCATCCTATTCCTGATTCTCTTCAGACCCCCGACCAGTACTTGTATCACTACCCAGAGAGAGGATGGGGTGAATCCTTAGCCTACATGTGTCAGCTGGTCCTCCACCCTCAGCTCTGTGGCAATTACAAAGGTAATGTCAGAACCCATTCTGAGCATCTCTATTTTCTTAGCTCCCTCCTTACCTACACAGAAAAGGCAGTCCTTAGAAACCCATTTCTCACCCTCATGCCCTACAGTCAGCCATGATTTTATCTTCCCACTACATATGAGCTCTCCCAGAGCAGGGAATGAGTCTTGTTCATCTTTTATCTTCAGTTCCTAGCTAGAACTTGGCATGCAGTAGACACTCAAGTGTTTGCAGGAAGGAAGGGAAAGAAGAAAAAAGCACAGAGAGAGAAGGAAGGAGGTTTCATTCTGGTTTTGTCTCTGGTTTCTGCCATGGCCTTCTCCTTCTAAGCTTTTTCTGCTTCCTCACTGTTAACTTATCTTTCATATAGTTTCTGCCCAAGTAGAAAGCTAAGAAGAGTATCATCTGACTACCCATAAAGGCAAGGTCCGCAAATCCAGTTAATACAAGTAATTCCCTTTCCCTCTTGACTTACCCCAAAGGACAAGCAATTTCTATTCCTATGTTTTCTAACCTATTCTCTGACTTCTTCAAAGTTACTCTAAAAGCTCTTCCAGTTACCATCAACCTAGGAACTGGCACTTTCAAGGGTATGTATCCTCACCTAACATGGGAACAACTGGCCTTTTGTCTTTCAGCATTCTGCTCTAAAGAGGCAGCTCTATGTCCTCTTGTCAGAGATTGCAAAGGATCCAACCGGCACCCAGAGCTTAGGGACAAGTCTTTTTACTCCACTGCCAGTTCAAGTCCCTGCCCATTTTCTGATCATAATCCAGTCTCCCATGGGCCTGATACCTCTGCAAGCTCCCTCTCACCAGCTGTAATCTGGGTTCTGGAGGCTTTTAGCTTCATCAGACAATTTCACAACTGCAGGGAGGGACAACATTTAGATACTTAGCAATTCAACCCCAGGATCCCATCAGAATCCAGCACTCTTTACCACCTAGTCTAGCATCACAGAGAGCAGTGATTGTTCAGTGTGGAACAAATAGCTTATCCTAATTTTAGGCACTTCGGTGATGTTAATGTGGAGGAGAGAGCTAAAAGGTGAAAGAAGCAAATCACCAAAAAAAAAAAAAAAAAAAAGATTTTTTCCACTTTAGAACATGATGTGTAACTCACAATATACATCTAGTACCTCTCCTATATTAAGAGCATCTAAGCAGACCATGGGGATGCCATTTACGGTGACTACTTGCCTCACAATATCTGTATCATCCTCCACCAAAGACTCCTGCTACTCTGATACCCCTGCCAGAACCTTGACTATTGAAGGGTATTCAGCCTCAAGATTAGATCCCAAATCCTAAAGGTCTTAAAATACAATTGGACCATTTTTTAGTTGTTTCTGCAATATTGTTTCTATGTTCCAGGGCCCTTACAGGGATAGGATGCTAATTCAGGAGAAAGGAAGAAGTAACTTTCTTCCTAATTCCCCGTGTCCCTTAGGGTCAGGAGTAGTGACTATCCAGTGATAGTTACTCTTCCCTCTGGGTCCCCGACAACTGGCTGGTCAGTCTTCTCTCATTACTACCACCATGGATATCAGCATTCCTATAGAGGCTTAACCTATTTTTAAAATGGAGTTTAAGAGTGCCCCCACCACAGGACCATAAAATCAGCCTTTCTTACCACCCCAGTTGGTATCTTATTTCCCGAGATTCTGACCTCAGGAAAAGACACCCACCTAACCCCACGAGAGCCCACATCCAGATTCGGCCTAATGTCCTTTCAGGGTTTCTAACTTAGGACTGCCACAAAGGTTTGCCTCCTTAACAAACTTTGTAGCTATGCTCCCCTCTTACACCCTACTTCACCTCCTAAGCCAGAGTGTCTGCACTAGGGAGGGAACTCCACCCCCACTCCCCCACCCCCCACAGCAACCCTTTTTTTTTTTTTTTTAGGATTTTTTTTTTTAACTTATTCATAGAGACACAGAGAGAAAGAGAGAGAGAGGCAGAGACACAGGCAGAGGGAGAAGCAGGCTCCATGCAGGGAGCCCGACACGGGACTCGATCCCGGGTCTCCGGGGTCACGCCCGGGCTGCAGGCGGCGCTGGGCCGCTGAGCCGCAGGGGGGGCCCCGGTCTGCTCCCCTCTTGCAGCGAGTCCGGCTACGAATCCTCAGCCTGAGCTGAAGGGAAGTTACCGGCCAGCGGGCAGCTCCAACCCCAGCCCTTCCCACGACAGGCTTTCGAGCTTCCCCGCAGTCCCCCCAAAGGCCGCCAGGCGGGCCGGCGGCGTCACCCACGAAAGCCTGGGCGCCTCGGACCCAGTCATCCTACAGGCACAAGTGTCTTCCCCATTGTTGTGCCCCAGATTGCGAATCCGAGAAACCACCGAGGAGCCGACACCGATGCAAACACACGAGGGTTTATTACACGCTCGAGCTCGGGTCCAAGCGTACCCGACGCAGCGAGCCGGCACTTGGACCCGAGACTACGAGGCCTAGCAGCTTTATGGGGAGCCGCGGCCAATGGGATACGCAGAAAGACGCACAGTCCCGTGGTCCGCTCGCAGGTGGCCGATTGAATCACATTTTACCCTAAAGTATCCGTTTGAACCGGCCTATCACTGAGCTGATTTCCAATTAGGGTGTGCCCTGGGCTCGACCGCGGTGGGGCGGCGCCCTAAGCAACAAGCAGGGGCACAAGGCGGGGGCAGCACAACATGGGGTCAGTCCTGCTCTGCTTGTCCAGGGGTAGGGGGTTTTGTTAAATTTCCTGGGTCCCACACCCATAAGGCCAATGTCACCACGAGGCCTGGGCGGGGCTGCGGGGCTGCAGGCGCACCGCGCTCCCCCCCTCCCCGGGCCTGCGGGCCGCGAGCCCAGCGGCCAACGCCTCCCAACGGCCGCCGATGGGGCCTCGAGCGCGGGGTCTCCCAGGCCACCGGGCAGGGGTGAGCCGCAGCCGCAAGGCTTCCGGGGCTTCCGGGGCTTCCGGGGCTTCCGGGGCTTCCGGGCAGGGGCCCAGCCAATGGCAGGGCTGCCTGGGGCCGCTGGGGCGGGCGGCCACGCCCCCGGGGCAGCCCCGCCCCCCGTGCGTGGTTGCGTCAGACGCGGTGCGCGCCCCCTGCTCCCCGCCTAGTCGGGCTGGCGCTGCGGCAAACGGGCGTGACCCGGGCAGCGCGCTGGTGGCCTCTAGCGCGGTGGCTGTCGCTGGCGGGCCACACGGGCAGGCCCCGAGGCGCCGCGCGGACCCAGGGGCCGCCGCTGGCCGCCGCCCTCCGCTCCGCCGGCCCTGCCTGCCCCTGCCCTTCCTCGGTCGGTTGGACCCCGAGGCCTTTCTGGGTCACGGGCGGGCCAGGCCCCGTCTCCCCGCTGCCCTCCTCCCTGCCTCCTGTTTCTAGCCCCCCGCCAGGGTGTAGAGGCCGTCCTGCCGCCTTCCCACCTGTGGCCCCCGTGGCCTGAGGCATCGGAGGCCTAACTGCTGTGACTCTGCCAAGTTCTAACTCTGCACCCTCTAGGTCTTTCTGGTACTTTCCATGCTGTCCTTTTACCGCCCTCTCCCAGGCGTCGCGTCACTTAACCCCAGATCCTTCACCTCTGCTCTTAAGATCCAAAGGGCTTCTGCTCACACAGAGCAATGCTCACCACTTTATCATGACCCTTTGCGGTTGGTTTATTAAACTTCCATGTTTCAAAAAAAAAAAACAAAAACAAACTTCCTCCGTTTCATACATACCATTTTTAAAAAACATTACTTAAGCATTTACTCACTGATGACAGTTTAATTTTTTAAATTATAACAAACTTAGGATAGTTGAGCCTGTTGAACGCTTCGATGGTTTAAGTAGCAGACACAAATTTCTTCCGAAAACTGTGATAATTTTATAACCAGCCCTGCCCTCCCCCCCCCCAAAAAAAACAATTAAGCTTTGTTCCTTACACTTACTCTTTTTCCGGGGGTGGAAGGGGAGAGAGAAAGGGGGAGAGAGAACGATGTCAAAATGGGGCCAGTGGGTATTTGCAGGTGATGAGATGAATGTTTTCCATTGTCCTTTTTATCAACTGTCTTTTCTACCCTGTACCTATATTTTAAAAGATATTTTCAATTTTTTTTTTATATTTTCAATTTTAAAGAGGATTAGAGACGTGAGGAAACTGGGAATCAGGAAGAACAGACCAACCCTTTTGACCATCTGATTAAGGGACTATCTACTCTTCAGGGGAACCTCCCCTAATACTCTTCCCACAGGGCGGTTCTAAGGGAAAGAAGAGGCATGGGCACCTTAGCTTAGGGCAGGGTGCAGGAAGCTGGTGCGCAAAAGATTAGTGGGTGTTCTGAGCATGGTTTGAGGGCAGAGGAACCTGACGATTCATTGTACCTTCCCAAGGGAGCGACTGGCCAACCCGCCTTGCACACCTGTGTGTGCATGTGTGTGTGTGCAAGAAAAGCCAGTATAGAGGTGAACTGGGAACACGTTGCTCTGTCACCATATTTGTTCACTCTTTGGGCTGCTTCCCCATTGGCGAGTGTAAGGTCAGATTCCAAATTAAGGCACTGTCCCCAGTGCCCTGGAGACAGGGACTTGATGGGGCCCCTGGAGTCCCAGTCTCAGGTCCAAGCCCACCCCACATGCTTGGCCCCCAGCCAGGGATGCCTGAGTAGCTGGGTGTGGTCATCTCTCCATGACAACATGTGTGGAATTGGGGTGGGAGGAATGGAAGATTATTTAGATTTTTTTTTTTTAATTCACAAGTAAAGAAACATGCATTTGATAGTGCATGTCAGGTACTGGCAGGTAATGACAGAAAAATGGAAAAATACCGGATTTCAAAATCAGGGGAAGGGGAAAAATAACATGCAAATAAAGGGAAACACGCAAAATACAATTATATAAATGGTAAACATAAAGTAGGATAAAAAGACTAAAAGGGAGTATAACAATTATTGTGCAAAGTTAATGGGCTGAATTTTCCTACCAAAATAGACTGTTAGTTTTTTAAAAATAACCCTGTGATATACCATTAAACAAGAAATCTACTTGAAACAGAATGCTTCCAAAACCTTGAAAATAAACGGACAAATGAAGCATTTATACAAGACAGAAAGAGCAGTATTACTATGCGCTAGGCTGACCCAGTTGTCAAAAATTTGTATACACTTAGCAATACAGCAGCTAAGTGTAGCAAGCAAAAACTATTAGACAAGGAGAACTTGATTTTTTTAAAAATACAATTATATGTGGGGAGTTGAAAAAATACCTCCTTATGAATCCTTTTGTTTGTTGTTCCAAAATTGGTTGCAATGACCCTAGAATTCATGTGGGGGAGTAAATGTTTTAAAAAGCTAAGGCAAACATTATATGGTCACATTCATTTGGGGAATATAAAAATTAGTGAAAGGGAATAAAGGGAAAGGAGAGAAAATGAGTGAAAATATCAGTGAGGGTGACAAAACATGAGAGACTCCTAACTCTGGGAAATGAACAAGGGGTGGTCACGGAAGGGGGAGGTGGGCGGGGGGGTTGGGGTGACTGGGTGGTGGGCACTGAGGGGAGCACTTGGCAGGATGAGCACTGGGTGTTATGCTATATGTTGGCAAATTGAGCTCCAATAAAAAAATTTAAAATAAAAATTAAAAAAATTAAAAAGCTAAGAAAAGTGCTCACTTTGGCAGTGCATATACTACAATTGGAACAATCCAGAGAAGGATAGCATGCACCTTGCTCAAGGATGACACACAAATTCGGGAAGCATATTTTTAGAAAAAATGAAAAATAAGTAACATAGCAAAGAAAGATCATGTAAAAGAAGACGATTGAGGAATTACCTCCATCACCATAGCTCATAAGTTCCTAAGAAAGCTACTAGAAAACAAAGGCTTGGAGCAGAGAGGAGGGTCCCTGGGAGGGCTCAGCCTCGGCAGCCCGGGCACCGCTGTGCCACAACAGAGACAACTGAGCTCTCAGCTGCTGGAGAGGGCATGAAGGCTCAGCTGTAGGACCCTGCCTCTGCCAGGAGGGCCCAGCCAGAGGCTCTGGTTGGTGGGGAGCCAGCAATGGAGAATTCTCCATACCATGGCTCACAGCACCCCACCAGGGTTGGGGAACCTGCAGAGAAATGAGAGGACGTGAACTGATTGGACGGTGTCCAAATATTCCGTTAATAAACAGATCCCGGAGGCAGAGTATCCTGTTAGGCCATGATGTATTTTTTTTATCTCTGGCAACAGCTGTCTGTCACCTAGGACCTATATCCTGTCCCTATCCTATACTCCTAAACTCTGTGTGCGTGTGTGTGAATGAAACCTGCATATGGGGACCCCTGGGTGGCGCAGCGGTTTAGTGCCTACCTTTGGCCCAGGGCGCGATCCTGGAGACCCGGGATCGAATCCCACATCGGGCTCCCGGTGCATGGAGCCTGCTTCTCCCTCTGCCTGTGTCTCTGCCTCTCTCTCTCTCTCTGTGACTATGATACATAAATAAAAATTAAAAAAATTAAAAAAAAAAAAGAAACCTGCATATGTCAAAGAACTACCTATATACATGTAGCTAGTGTGTATACATGCATGTACACACATGTACATACACACATACATATGAATGTGGCATTTCAACAGATGTTTCTCAGAGCACCGGACAAAGGAAAAGAATGCAATGTTGTGCTGGCCGGCGGGGGTGGGGGTGCAGGGGGGGAGCACACGCTGTTATTAGGGACAGCGGATAGGGTGACTGACAGGCCAGTGGTTTTCTACCTCTAAGTGGAGCCACCCACACATTTATTGGAAGGACTCCACAAAATCTCTACCTGATAACCTCGCTTTCTTCCATGATTAATAAAAATAAGAGGTTGACATGAGAAGCTCCAGAAGAAACCCCACCCCACCCCCAAGGGTATGGAAGTCTCCTGAGACTGGGTAGAAAAAGCCCAGATAGGATTTGTAGAATTTTCAACTTTGGCAAAGTTGCGCCAACATTTCAGAGGACGGTGTGGGGAGGGAATAGCCGTGAGGGAAGGCTACCAGCAGCAGCCTTTTTACTGTCCTGTGTGGAAAGGAAGTAAGTCTCGAAGTAAAGCTCTGCCTTCAAAGGTCTAAATCTAAGGAAGAAAGGTATAAGCAAAAGTCAAACGCAGTCCACGTAATCTTTGCTCTGGCAGTAGAAACACTGGGTGGAAGCACTCTTAGGAGAGAGGCCTCAGCCAGGAATGCCTCCTGGGGGAGGAAGCAGTGTCTGAGGCTTATCAAGAAGTGGGAGTTAGCTGAGCACTGGGTTCCAGGTTGTAGACTCTCCAGGAGCAGGAATGGCACCTGTGAAGAGCAGACCATATTTAGGGGAAAAAGTAAGTTCCTATGGCTTCAGCACCATATTGGAGCACAAGTGCCAGAGTTGATGCTGGAGACAGATACAAAGGCCTCTACATCGTGTTTAAAAAGAACAGATTTTATTCTGGGGTTGTGAGCTCCTGCTCCCCTCTCGTGGCAGGCCTGAAAGAAAAAAAGGGGGGGGGGAGGCGCAATAAAAACAGACACAGAGATACCTTCGGCAAGATATTGAACACATGAACCGAGAAAAATAGTATTCCAGAGATTGACCTGTAGCAGAAGGAAAACAAGGCCGAGAAAAACAGACACAGCAGCAAAAAAAGGAGGGAAGGACAATAGATGGGGTGGGGGGAGGGACAGGCCAGGAGCAACAATGAGGAAGAGGCAAGGGAAGGGACAGTGGAGAGCCTCCAAGAAGCTGGAGAGGCGAGCACACTCACACCCTGCTGACCACATAAGGCCTCTGGCCGTGTGGGTGGGGTCTCTTGCCCTTGCAGACTCTGCCTCAGTTCCCAGCTCCAAAGAAGGGGGGGAGGAAGGTGTCTGCAAGGCTCCAAGTTTGGGGAGGGGGTAGCAGACCAAAGGCTGCTAGAAGGGATTGACAAAATAGGCGGAAGATGGAAAATTTTGTCCCAGGAGGATGAGGGGACCAAGGGCGGGTCTTCAGCAGCTAAATTCATAGGATGGGGGAAATACCTAAAGGGAAGAAAAAGTAATGGGAAATAAGTCTTGTCAGAGAAATTCCCAGCCACCATGGAGAGGTGCGGCCTTAGAGCCGAGTCAAGAGCGGGACCACCAGCAATCAAGTCTTGCTACTATACCAACTGTGTGACGTCAGACAAGTTACTTAAAATCTGTTCCTCAGTTTCCTCAACAGTAAAATGAGAATGAAATAATAGATAGGACCAACCTCCAGGATACTGGGTTGGTAAAGTGAGTTCAATTTAGGGAATGCTTAGTAGAGTTAGGTGTTACACCACTGTGGACGTTAGCTGTTATTATTCCCCCACTGGAGCCTACTACCTACGATACCGGTGACCGTACCAGTATCCTCTGTGATGTCCTTCACTTTCAAAGACCCCCTCAGGGCTTTTCTTATCTATTGGATGGGAGAGATGTGGAAATACACAAGGCACGGAGATGGGTATCACTATGGATTTAGGGGTCCCTCTACTGGATATTTGGAGGGGAGAGATGACCTACTACCATTTCAGAAGGCTGCCTGCCATGCAGGTTGGGTCCTGGCCTTGCTGCTCTCCCGGAGTGTGTCGCCTGGTTGTAGTATCACTTCTAGCCCTCACTTGGATCTTGTTTTCAGTGTTGAACCAACAGCCAGCAATTCAACAGAGTAATCTACTTGTCTTTTCGTGCCCCTTTAAGCAGCCTCTTTCTTCTTCTCAGTTATCCACTGCAACTTGTTTTTCTCTCTCCCTTTCAAATGGCAAAATCTGCTTTCACTTGCCTCTTCTGAAGGGACCTGATCACTCACAGTAGGAGTGTGAAATAGTCTGATGGAAGCTGGACATCTTCCAGGGATTTTCATTTTAATAGGAGTCGGTCCCTTGAATAGAGTTGTGAAGCTGGCTGAAATGGAAGCTGGTATGAAAGAAGGTTCTGGCTGAGCAAAACTCTTGAAGATGGGAGGAGCTTCACCGGGGAACTCTCCATGTGTTTCCTGAGAGAACATATTCTTTTATAGGTGTGGCTTGTGGAATCTGTTCCAGGGAATAAGTATGAAAATGTGGTGAAAGGTGTTACTACCAGGCCAACAAAGTGTGGCTGGGTAGGGCTGGTGTTTGGCTTAATGGCCTTTTCAGATTCTTACTCTATGAAGGGTCCTACTGTTGCCTCAGAATACAGCCAAGAAGTGTGGGAGGGCCTAAGAATTGTAGTTGGTGGGTTGATAGAGATTTCCTCTCCAGGAGGAAACCATAGGAGGTTTTAGGAAGCTTTTTAAAAGAGCTTGGAACAACACTGAGGCTGGAGACCCCATGAATAGCTCCTCCCCAACCATGCAACTGAAAGACTAATAACCCTGAGCTGCTCAGCTTGGAAGAGAACCAAAGCTGCAAAGACCATGGGCCTCATGGGAGCTGAAGGCAGGCGGAGATGGTGGCAGCCCCGACCAGCAGAAGAGCCTTAGGAGCAGCTCTGTCTGTGAGCTCCTGGACATTGATGCTATGTGTCAAAAGTCTGACACAGCTCAGTGCCAAGCATGTGGTAGATACTCTCTAAATGTTTGCTGAATGAAAGAATGAAAGGAGGTGGCTGAGGAAAGCATATGCTGATAGGACCCTCTAGAAGCCTCCTTGACTATAAATATAATCCCCTACTCCCTTGAAGTAGTTTCTGAAGTAGTCCTTGAAGACAATGCTCTGAGCTGCTGACTGCAACTTCTGAGTAGCCCATAGAAGTCTATGGCCTCTTCCAGGGAGCCCCATAACCCCTGTGCAGAAGTTTGGAAACTGACAAGTCTTATAGTTCCTACAAAGAATTCCCTAAAATCTTCATATAAAGTCCTCAAACCTCTGAAAGGAAGTCTGGAAGCCCCCATCTGAAATTTTTGGAAACCCTGCCAGAAGGCCTTGGGAGCCCTGCCCTGCCCTGTATGGCATCCTGGAAATACTGCCAGGAGTGACAGGCAGCCTTTTGGGGTTGAGACTGCAGTATGCATGTTATCCTAATATTATCTCTGCCTTTGCAACAATACTTCTCATTGAAGTAGGGAATGGGAAGAAAGATTATTGTTGTTTTATTTTAAAATAAACCAGTGGCTGTGTCTTAGTTACCTCGACCCAGAGGGGCCAGCCAAAAAGGATAGAGTGTAGAGTTTCCAGGTTTTTGGTCAAGATGGTGGGACTTTGGGAAGGTTGGCCCTTGTCACTGGCCAAATATATTGAAGTCATTTCTTGATGTTTTGGGTTGAACGATGGAGGTCTTGTCTTGGCCTGTGTGGATTAGTGTATCAGGTCAAGATGTAGATCCCCTTTATAAATATTCACTTCATTGCTGAAGGTGAGTGAGCTTGCAGGCAGCGGGTTGGAGCACAGACATTAACAAGATGAGGTACTATCTACATAATTATTTCTCACCCAGTGGGGTCCAGCAGAGAATATCGAATTTTGTTCACAGAGAGAGGATTCAAGTACTTCTACTCATGCACTCAGAAACTCAGATGGTTTCTTTCTCTAGGCTTCCCTGGAAAAAAAATTCTTTGAAATGTATTCAGCTGTGTGAGAGGAAGACACACACCAACATTCAATATTGAGACTGTGTCAGAGATACAGATTCTGAAGTGACCAAAATCATAGATGGATGCTATAGGAGAGGGGAAAGGGAAAAACAAATTTAAAAGAGGGCAATTAAAGTAAAAGGAGGCAGTAAAGACTGAGAAATCAAGGCTCTTGGGATCAGGAACCAACATCCAGGAAGTACGCTTCTGTCAACTGGAAGATAGTCCCCCAGAAAGAACAACACCTCAGGAGTCTCTGTCATGATTGTCAAGCTTCCTTAAAAGAATTTCTTTCTGTAATTTTGAAAGGAGGTGTAAGAAAAGATAAGTGGATTAAGGGGTTTTGTCTGAAGGGAGCAGAAATGGAGAAAGGGGGAATATATTGGGATTGAAAGAAATATTTTTGTCTCCTCCTCTCCCCGCCCCCACCCCCCCAACCAAAGTGTTTCTAGGTATAAGAACTAATAGGAAAAGAAGATCTGACTGGATGGTGTATTGAGGGTCCTCAAGACCAACTTCGGGTTTGATGAACTCTCTAGGACTTGCAGGACTCAGCATACAGTTGTACTCGTGGCTGTGATTTATTACGGCCAAAGGATACAAAGCAAAATCAGCAAAAGAAGGTGAATGCAGCACAAAGTCTGGAGTTTTCTCCCAGTGGAATCACACAGGATGTTTTTAATTCCCCCAGCAATGAATTGTGACAACACATGTGAAATATTGTCTATCAGAGAACCTCATTAGAGACTCAGGGCCCAGGGTTTTTATTGAATGCTAGGTGTATAGACACCCTCTGCCTACTGTGTACAAAAATCTCAGATTCACAGAAGGAAAGCAGGTGTTCAGCACAAGTCACATTGTTTATACAGTTTAGGCAGAGTGGGCCGCTCTTAGCAGTTAGGGTGGTGGGAACCCCAAATCCTAGTTCCCAAAGCATACATTCCTATGTGCCTGCCAAGGGCCAACCTTGCACACAGGCCTTTCTAGAGTGCAGTCTTAGGCCTGCTATGTTAACTCTTTTCTGTGCAAGTTGCTCTGGGTGAGGGGTAACTGGCGTGCTCCCCACCTGCCTTCTTTAGTCAAGCTACAAAGCTGAAATCTAGCCCTCACTTTGGGCACCATTTAAATGACCTGAAACGATGCAGATACTGCTATGTGGCTCTACTGTGAAGAAAATGAGGCTTGGAGATCATTAGAATGTTCCCAATTAGGCTTAACATGGGAGAAGAGTCCTGGTGTCACTTCTGAATCCTGACACCCTTCCCTACCTGTATGGTAGGTTTGAAATAGGCCTTGGTCTTGGCTGCCTTAGGGAGGGTCTCCTCTGGTTGTTGGTCGTACCTGCTCTGCATGAATGGAGGCTTCCTCTTGGTGTCATCAGCAGATGGGTCGGAGAAACTCTGTCAGTGTCCTCCTGCTGCTTCCTTCAGCACCCTCTTTCCACTTCTTAGGTACCCATGGCCAACCCTTTCCTCTAGATTTCCATTCTCGATCATCTGAAGGGATCTAAAATCACACTGAGGTAGACAACAAGCTTGAAGACTGTGTGAATTTTTTTTTTTTAAACACTGAACTAAAAGCTATGTTAGAGAAAGATTCTCAAATCATGAGCTCTGGAGGTGGCTTACCTTCAAAACACAGGGATTCAGGCCCTCCAGTTTCCTACCTGAAGATCACACATATGCATGGATGGGATCATTTTGGTTTCTCCATCTCTCCTTGTGGGGATGAATGTTCAATTCCCTGGTTGACAGGGGCTTGGCAGAGATGGAGACATTGTGGCATTTATCACTAAAGTCCTCCTTGGGACCAGATCCAATTGCCAGCAGAAAAGTAGCTCAATAACCTAAAATCAGACAAGGAATGACTGCAAATTGGAAGGTAAAGGCAATTTCAAATAGGAAAACTTGACTGAAATATTATCTTTCTGATATTTTTTGCAGCTGATGCATTTGGTTTGGAGGTTAGTATTTCTCAGGACATGACAATTTTATAAGAATTTGAGAGTTTTTGATGAGACCCACATCAAGTTTTAGGAGAAAAAACATGGACAGGAATTTCCCATAAAGTCAAATCTGTAGGGGTGTAAAGTAGGACCTCGGATGGGAGCCAGAAACACACTCCTTTTTTTTTTTTTTTAAAGATTTTATTTATTTATCATGATAGAGAGAGAGAGAGAAAAGCAGAGACACAGGCAGAGGGAGAAGCAGGCTCCATGCCTGTGGGACATGGGACTCGATCCCTGGACTCCAGGATCACACCCTGGGCCGAAGGCAGGTGCTTAAACCTGCTGAGCCACCCAGGCTGCCCCAGAAACATGCTCCTTGATAGGTTTATGTTGAAAGGCTGAGAGGTGGTAGCACTATGGTAGGTGAGAATTCAGACTCTTGAAAATACTTTCAACTCCTTCCCTTGTTAATAGAAACTGAAAAGACCTTAGTGTAACTTAGCTGGAACCTAGCAACTGAATTGTAATTCATTTGGAAGAGATTTTTTTTCTAGTCTGTTCTAAAATCTGTCTCATGACTTGTCCTGGACAAATCTGGGCATTTATGTTCTTTAAGGGGAACTCACATTCTGATTATAGAACCAAACTTCTGTCTTTTGGATCCTTTTCTCAGAATTCACCCTGGGCCCATTTGTACGATGGGGGAAATCTGTTTACAGATTTCCCAACTTACTCTTTTGTACACTCCCCTCCCTTTTCCTAGAACCTCTTCATATGTACACCTGAACTTCTTGCTCTCTCCCCTTCTTTGAATGTGTTCGTGTACATTTATAAAATATCTGATTTGCCAGAGCATTAAATTTCTGAGAAAGGCCAATCTCTTCACCTAAGAAAATGAAGCTCCAATGCTACACTCTAAAGCTTTATTAGCAGGGGTTGGTCTAGTTGTTTCAGGGAGTGAGGCTTTCCTAATGCTTCTAAACTTCCCCAAATGCTCTTATGTAGACATCTTCTCATGGGTCAAGGAGACTGTCAGTAGTCTATAATAAGACCCTAAAGATGGTAGCTCTTCCCCACCCCACCCCCATTACTCTAGAGCAAAACCTTAAAAGATTCCAGTTGGATCAACATTCTTGATCCATAAGGATTGTGCATGGGAAAGACGGACATTGTGACTTCATCCTGACTTAGGCCAGTGGGCTCTGCCCCTGTGATTGGTCAACAGTGTCTTCTCTCTTGAGTCCTTCTGCCCTCCATTGCTAATTTGGTTCTTACCTGTCTGTGACAATGGAATATAAGGCAATTATTTGAGATAATGATAGCAAAACATACAAGTAATAAGAGATAAACAGAATAATGACTGAGAGAGTGATAAATGTACAGAAAGATGGATGCAGAAATAAAATACAAACATACAACTGGAAATAAATAGGAGAAATATAAATGAAAGATAAACAGATTAGAATATTAAAAGTATATAGAGACTTATCCCAGTAATGCTAACATTTGTCAACACACAAAACTCAATGTAATATACCACATTAATAAAGGGGAAATGTTCATAATCACTGCAATTGATACAGAAAAAGCATTTGACAAAATCCAACACCCTTCAGTGATTAAAAAAAAAAAAAGACATTCAGAAAAATAGGAATAATAGAAGGAAATTTCCTCAACATAATAAAGACATTTATGGAAAAACCCACAGGTAACATCATATTCAATGGTAAAAGACTTAAATCTTTTCCACAAAGATCAGGAATAAAACAAGGATGCTCACTTTTAGTACTGCTAGTCAACACTGTACTGGAAGTTCTAGCCAGAGCAATTATTCAAGAAAAAAAATGTATCCAAATTGAAAAAGAGGAACAAAAACTCTCAATTCACAGTTACATGATCTTATATACAGAAATTCCTAAGAAATTTACACACACACACACACAACCAAAAAACAAAAACTCCACTCTAGAAGAGCTCATAAATAAATTCAGTCAAGTCCCAGAGTACAAAACCAAAAATCAGGTGTATTTCTATACACTAGCAATGAACAATCCAAACAGGATTTAAGAATACAATTTAATTTACATAGTATTAAGAAAAATAAAATACTTGGAAATAAAGTTAACCAAGATATGGTACAGGACTTGTACCCAGAAAACTACAAAACATTGCTAGTATAAAAGAAGACATCAATAAATGAAAAGACATCCCATGTGCATGGATTGGAAGACTTAAGATGGCACTACATCCAAAGCAATCCACTAATTGAATACAAATTTTATCCAAAATCAAGAATATTTTTTGGCAAAAATAGAAAAATTCATTCTAAAATTCATATGGAATTGGAAGGGTTCCAAATAGCCAAAAAATCTCGAGCTAGAAGAACAAATTTGGAATACTAATGCTTACTTCCTGATTTCAAAACTTAGTACAGAACTTACTTCAAAACAATGCAGGACTGGGCACCTGTGTGGCTCAGTTGGTTAAGTGTTTGACTTTTGATCTCAGCACAGGTCTTGATCCTCAGAGTCATGAGTTCAAGTCCTGCATTGGGCCCCATGCTGGGCGTGGCACCTACTTTTAAAAAAATGCATTACTGGAATAAGACCCATATAGATCAATGAACTAGAATCGAGGTTCCAGAAATATAGCCATAAATCTAAGGTTAATAGATTTTGACAAGTATGCCACAGCCATTCAATGGGGGAAGAATAGTCTTTCAACAAATGGTTGTGGGGCAACTGGATAGCCATATGCAAAAGAATGCTGTTGGACCCTTACTTCACACTCTATACAAAAATTAACTCAAAATGGATCAATGCTCTAATAATGAGCTAAAACCATAAAACTCTGAGAAGAAAACACAGGTAAATTTCAATTACCTTAGATTTGGCAGTGGTTTCATAGTTATGATGCCAAAAGCACAAGCAATAAAAGAATTTACAAATAGATAAATTGATTTCATCAAAAAATTAAAACTTTGGTGCATCGAAGGACCCTATCAAGAAAGTGAAAACACAACCTATAGAATAAGAGAAAATATTTTAAAGCTATATATCTGATAAGAATCTATTATTCAAAAATATATATAAACTCTTATATAACTCAATAAAAAAAAGACAAGAAAATTTTTAAATGGGCAAAAGCCAAAGGATATATACAAATGGCCAAAAAGCACATAAAACAATGCTCCACATCATCATTCATTAGGGAAATGCAAGTAAAAACCACAATGAAGTACAACTTCACACCCTTTAGGATGGCTATAATTTTAAAAAGAATAACAAGTGTTGATGAGAATGGAGAAATTGGAACCCTCACATATTGCTGGTTGGATTGTAAAATAGTACAGCCTGTGTGAACAACAGTTTAAGGGGTGCCTGGGTGGCTTAAGCAGTTTATCATCTGACTCTTGGTTTCAGCTCAAGTCAGGATCTTAGGGTCTTGAGACTGAGCCCTGCACAGGGCTCCAAGTCCAGCAAGGAGTCTGATTAAGATTCTCTCTCTCTCTTTCTGCCCCTTCCCCCCCCCCAATCGCTCGTGTGTGCTCTCTCTCTCTCTCTCTCCCTCTCTCTCTCTCTCAAAACAAATAATCTTTAAAAAAAAAGAAAAAACAGTTTGGAAGTCTCTCAATAAGTTAAAGAGAGTTACCATATAACCAGCAATCCCACTCCTAGACATCTACCTGGAAGAAATGAAAATAGGTGTTCAAACAAAAACTTGCAAACCAATGTTCATAGCAGCATTATTCATAATAGTCAAAAGTTAGAAACACTGAAAGGCCCATCAATTGGTGAATGGATAAATGAACAAAATATGGTATATCCATACAATAGAACACTATCTGCCATAAAAAGCAAGGCAATAGTGATAAATGCTGTAACGTGGATGAACCTTGAAAGAAGCCAGACTCAAAAGGTCATATTGCATGATTTAATTTTTATGAAATATCTAGAACAAGCAAATTCAAAGAGACAAAGCAGATTAGTGGTTGCTGGGGGGTGAGGAGGGGGAGGGAGAGGAGAAGAAGGGAGGCAGGCAAAAGGGAGGTGGTAGGGAGGAGGGAGAAGCAGCGTATAATAGGGAGTGACTGCTCTTAATGAGTACAGAGGTTCCTTTTGGGGTGGTGGAAATGGCCTGGAACCCAATGGTAGTGGTAGTTGCATACCACTAGGAATGTGCTATACGTCACTGATGGTCACTTTTATACTATGTGTATTTTACCATAATTTTAAGAAAGGATCTAGTAACACAGGGCAGAAAAAAAGTTAGGCAAGGCAGGAACTTGGTGTTGTTCAAAAAGTCTAGAAGGTACAGTTTCTGGGAACTACCTCAGACAGAAGAAAGCCCTGGGTGCTATTGCTAGTGACAACCATTTGCTCCTTTGTTTTGTCCTCTTGCATGCCTGCTGCCAAGTTCAGGGACAGGCATGTCGTAGGTACTCCCATACACAGCAAGCTTTAGGAATGACAGGGTGAACTGTTAGAGGGGCTGGGCCTGTCTTTGCTGAATGAACCAGCATGCCCAGAACTAGTCAAGAAGCCCTGTGACCCTAAAAGGAAAATTTGACAATACCTCTTAGACATTTGATGTTCTTGCCAGGAAACCTGCCAAAAGATCATGAAAATTCTGGACTCCCACCTTGTCAGACCTTAAGGAGTGGTGTTCTCCAGAAACGTGTCTGCTACTTCAGTTTCTCTTGGTTCAAAGGGGATGGTAAAGATAAAGGGGATCCTCTAGAAAATAGCAAGTTGGAAACCAACTTGGTTGGTAGCTGAAACCTTGAATTGCAACGGGCCCCACCCTTTGCTGTGTCAGATGTGGTCTGCAGGTGAGAGTAAGTATAAGCTGCTCAAATCTGTGAAACCGCTTGGAGTCAGTGTATGGTGGCCTCAAATGTAACCTCCAAACTCAAACTTTATTATAGAAAAAAAAACTGTATAACAGAATTTAATAGATGCTGACTATAGGTCACAGGAAAGGCAGATGATTTGTTTAATTCCATATTGAGGCCATTTTCTCCCTGAATAAGAGTTCTCTTAAACATAAAAGAGTAACTGGGGAAGACCTACTGCTTGTTTTTTTAGGGACCTTTAGGTCACAGATTTCTTTATTCCCAGATGCAGCTGGGGTCATCAAAATGAACATCTGTGTCCACTCACATTCTGCTGCCAGCATGAGTATTTTCTGTCTGGGGTTCATCTGTTTTCCCTTCTCTCCTCTCACTATCTAACCAAACCCCACTCATTCTACACTTTGGATCACGTAGCAGCAGCATATGCTTTCCCTTTAATTTCTTACCAAACTTAGCTAAAACACTATAGAAAACTTTGAACTTTTTTTTTTTCTTATGTATTTGGAGAAATCATTTCAATCAATTACAGAAAGTTTACTGGGGTCATTGCAAGGCATAAGGACTGAAACAAAGGTTTTGGCCTCAAAGAATTCCCTGTCCAGTGGAGCAACAACTTTACTCTCTAATAGGATAAGGGATTTTGGCCTTAGAGTTCACCTGTGGAGCCCGTTCCTTGATCTTTAGGGGGGAAGAAAGGAAACTTTGTTGGTCCTTCTAGGAGCTGGCCGTCAAAAGCACACTCACACTCCGTACAGTGCCCAGACTGAACAGACCCTTAGGGATCTAAGGAAAGGTCAGGAAAAGTTTCAGACCCAGCCGACTTGAAGGGAGCTATTAACCGATCAGAAAAGAGCCCCATGTGCGCCCAGCCCCAGTGTCTCCCCTTGCTCTGGGGTTCAGGGCCAAAGAGCAAAATGACTGAAGACTATTGGAGTCTCTTCAAAATAGAAGCAACTATGAAGAGGATGGAAATGCAGAAGGCGCTGAAATTCCAATAACAAATGACAAGAGCTAAGCCACAAGAGTCTGGGAGTGGAAACTGAAGAGATAGTTGCGTCATTCCACCCTATGTCTGCAGGGTGCTGTGGGACCCCCCTGCAAGTCAGTAGAACCAATGTGTGACAATGTAAACAACAGTGCGAGAGGTAAACCCACAAACATCATTTCAGTTGGAAACAAAGCTACTCAGATGTCTCCTTAAGAGCTGGGAAAATGCTGAACTGTCAACTCTTTTCATGGGGTTGGAGCCTGAGCAGCAAGAGTCATGGGCTGAGGGTAAATAATATCAGGTGGGTGGTGACTCTTGGTGACATTTTTCCTATCTGCTGAGGTCCTCTTCCCAGGTACACATCCAGGATTCTGAAAGGGGAAAAGACCCCTTTGTGCACCTTCCTCCACGTCATTGGAACCCAGACTCATAGGTGTCACCGGCGACCACTGATGGCAGTCTGAAAATCTGTCATTGGAGCCTCCAGATAAAGCCATGCCTTTACCTCCATCTGGGACTAGTAGCCACTGTCCCTGCCTTCCCCTGCCTCATTCTGTATTATAATGCTTCAGAAAATGAACTTTAAATGTTAATACCTTTCGGGAAATTGTATTATTATTCTTAGAGAATTTAGCGTGGCGAGGAACTCCCCAGTGAGGCTGGGATTCAAAGATGAACAAGACATAGCCATTACTCTGTCAGGGGTCTTCCAAGCCAGTGTTGCTATCTCAGGGGGAAGCTGGACTTGGAAGCTGGAACTCAGAGACACCCCCTGGGGGGGAGGTAGCCTCTGCGCAAGTCTGACAAAGTTGCCTAGAAACTTCTGAACCAAAGTTAGACGTGAGGATGTGAAGTTCTCAGATGTCAGTTTCTGGAGAAGAAGACTGGAAAAAACAGGGAGCTCTCTTGGCTTTTGTGGGATATGGGTCCTCATGCTGCTCAGAAACAGGGCAAGGGGCTGCCTCCCCGAGGCGGTGCAGCAGAAGCCAGAAGGCCAGGTTGTTGTGGCTGGAAGGGTTAGCTCCCCTGTTGATGGTAACTGGTGGATCCCAAGGGCAGCCACACAGAGCCCAGAGGGAGATTGAGGTGGGACAAGCCTTGAATGGTCCTTTCTGATTCTACAGGACGAGACAGGGGGAGAAGGATGAACTGGCTTTGCATCTTTGGGAAATGATTAGATGATGCCCTTCTCTGAGCCTTTCTTTTCCCCTCCTTCACTCTCCTGGGACCCCACCGCTGCTATTTAAAAGAGAGGGGGGAAAAAGTCACCAGATGATAAGGTAAAAGCTCAAAGAGAAAAAAATTCAGAGAAACAGACAAGATATCTGGAGAATAAAAAAGAGAAAAGTAGGGATCCCTGGGTGGTTCAGCGGTTTAGCACCTGCCTTTAACCCAGGGCATGATGAGTCCCACATCGGCCTCCCTGCAGGGAG
The DNA here is from genome assembly GCF_053574225.1 of Canis aureus. NCBI lineage: Eukaryota > Metazoa > Chordata > Mammalia > Carnivora > Canidae > Canis > Canis aureus. The sequence goes on from NC_135642.1 coordinate 31,683,989, forward strand.
CCTGCTTCTCCCTCTGCCTGTGTCTCTGCCTCTCTCTCTCTCTCTCTCTCTCTCTCTCCCTCTCTCATGAATAAATAAATACAATCTTAAAAAAAAAAGTAGAACTATCTAGAATGCAAATAGGGGTAGAAATAAAGCAAACACAGGAAGAGATTAAGCAACATGGAAAGTTAAGAGAATTTGTTACTGGAAGAAGGATAAGGGTGAGAAAGAAAGAAAAAGGAGGCACCCAGTCAAAGAGGGGAAGAGAGGGGGAAAGCGCACTTAGCCGAACCCTCCCTCCCTTTGTCATTTCCATGTCTCTGTCTGTCCTCTGCCCTCCCAGCTCTTCCTTCTTCCCTTTATTCCTTAATAAATAGCAGAGCCCAAAAATGCCCTGCTAGAAACAAGGGAGGGAAAGATGATGAAACCATCTCCTTGTTCTTAAATTCCCCGCCAGGGAATTACATGGTACCCTGCAAAAGGCAGGGGGTAATGCTGGTGTACTTGGAGTTGGGCTGGCTGAGGGGTGGGGGGCAAGGCAAGGCTTGGTGGGAGCAGGGCATTCTGTGTGTATACTAGAGAGAGATTGATTTTGATCACCCCAAACTGCCTTGTTGGTTGAGACTGTGCTGCAGACTGGGGAACCCAGTGATGTGGGTGGCAGCTAAAGATTCAGACCCTTAAAGTTTCCAGCTCCCCTCAAAGTGTTAGGTTAATTGAGTATTTTAGGAGCGCTGGGCAGGTGGCTGTGGCCTCCTCACAAACATAACGTTGTGGGAGAAATTAAGAGATTTCCTCCACTTCTCCTGAATCAGTAACTAGTAAGAGGAGTAACCCCCCCCCCCCACACACACACACACAGAGCCCTGTGTGCTGTCACTGTCATTTGATAGGACATTTCAACACCAAATTGTGGTGTGCACCCCATGTTCTTTGGAGCTCGCCTGCTCTGCTCTGCTCTGAGTGGGTTCCCTAGGGCCTACATTGGAAGCTTTTCCCAGAGGGCCCTGGAGTCTATGAGGTTGGGTGTTGCATTCCAGCTCCTGCTCTGCCTCTGTTATGCAGTCAGCATTCTCCACAGCAGGCCCCTCTGTGGAGCCCATTCCTTGATCTTTATAGAATCCCTCCTACCTCTCCTTGGCCAGAGGCCACATAACTCACAGTAAATGAGATTTAAAAAAAAAAACAACAACAACAACCCCAAAACCCTTCCTTGTTGCTGCCTTTTCAAGCCACTGTCCCATGGGGGCGCAGGGCCAAAGATGGAGGTGTAGGCCTCACAAGGACGTGGCTTCCCCTGCTCAGGAGACGGGCAGCTAACGTCACTTTGAATCACTGTCTTATGAAGTGTTCTCATTCTGCCTGCGTTTGGATGTGCCGCCTCCTGCTGTTGACATCTTGGGGCCAGTTACGCACGTACAGAGGGTCTTTTTGTCTTGAGCTTGTGCGAAGTGTGGCTGGTTATTACTTGCTAGTTCTCCCGGGTAACTTTTGAATGCTGGAACGTTCTTCAAGTCTTCCTTTTAGTCAACAAGTGCCTTCACAGTCTGTCTCCTGCTCCCCTATCAAAGCCAAAGGTCGGGTATCTTTTGCAAGGGACAGGGTATGTCATCACACCAAGGGGAAGAAGACCCACAGTCACTCCTCTGACATTGAGCCTAGGGCCCGAAGGAGGGCTCCGTGGCCAAGAGGAATGTTGCCTGGGTTTATAGGGATCCACACATTTCCCCTCCCCGGAGAGACGGGACAGATGCGTTTTTGAAATCTCTGAAACACAGATGGACTGTTCTTATCACGCCTGCTTTGTGATATGCGGTCTCATATCCGTAGAGTATGGTTAGATCTTTCCCCCAGGACTTTCCCTAAATCTCTTTCAGGAATGTGCAAGGCTGTTTTCTTGCTCTTTCTCCTTCCCTCTGACCTCTCTTTTCCATCTTCTTAGCAGCTTCCTCCTTCACGCCCAGTGTCTCGATGTCCTCCAGAGCTCCAAACTGTCAAAATCTACTGTACACCAAGAGGCTAGATAATTAGCACGAGGGTCAGAGAGACCCACCAGGCTTCCATTTTTGCTCACAACCTGTTTCCCAGGGTAAGAGTTCCCTGGGAATTAGGAATGTCACCAGCCGTCTATGGGGATCCCCATGTTTTCCCTTTTCCTAGAGAGGAGTAACTGTCACTTCCAAAACCATTGACTTATGGGTGGATTATGGGTTCTCATCCTTTCTGCTTTGACCCCTGTCCTCTGTGGCAGATGGCACCTCTCACGGCTATGTCTGGAGCATTTCCCAGGGTCAGCTGTAGACCTCCATGAAGTTTGGGTGTTTGTCTTCTGGCTTCCCCTCTCCCTGCCCCTCAAAGGATCTTGCTGAGATCCTCTCAGGTGTCCAGAGCTTTTGTGTTCTGTCTCTGCCCTTACTCACACCAGCTCTTGGTCATCCTCTGGGATGCAGTCATATCACTCTTAGAAAAAAAGTTAGAAAAAAAAAAAAAAAAGGAATACAGCTTCCTTTTCTTCTTCTTTTGTTATTTTTTTGTTTGTTTTTTGACCAAGATTGTGGCTGGATGTCCACCCCACCCCCCATCTCAGGAAAGGGGCAATGTATTATTTCTGTAATCTTTGGCTTTTGGATGGCTTCAGGCTAAATTGAGAATAAGAATGTGGTAGAGGGAGGGGCCTCTTCCAAGATGGCCTCTTTTGTGTGTGTGCGTCAGAGGTGGAAGAAGGACTACGGGTTAACCACATGCTAGAATGAAGCCTGTGTTTATCTTCTTAGGTGATAGAAGAGTGTGGGCAGGATGGCAAGTGATAATAGGTGTTAATTGAAAGGTCAGACCTCTAAAGGTGCTGATGTTCCCCTTGGGGTGACTTTTCAGGCTGTTGTGTTAGGGGCCCATGTGGGGGACAGGGTGATGGTTGTCTCCTGCTCTCACTTCCAAATCTAAAGACTGAGATGGAGGCCGGAGGGTGCTATGCTGTTTCAACTGTATTTCTTTCCTAGGGGGCCTGCAAAGTTCTACTTCTCCTCTGGTCCTTTCTCTTTTGGCCATTCTACTGTCTGGTCTTTCCTGAATGAAGGAGAATAGGGGAGGGAAATTTTGGAAAACCTAGTGAATACAAAAAAAAGAAGAAAATAAAGATTAGTTGAACCCAAACTCATAGAAAGTAGTACTCTAAAGAGAGAAAGAAGAAACTACGGATATACACTTGGAGCCCTATTCCCAGGCCCCTAACCTAATATATGGACCCTTGGTCAAGAATCTTTGCTCTCACAGGGTCTTGTATGGGGTTACTAATACTCTTATTAGGGTGAAACATGTGGTGGGCAGTCAGTTATCCTTGATTTCACCCCTCCAAGAGAAGGATTTGGGGGTATGGGAATGTTATTGTGAGTCTCCCTTGTAGACATCCATGCAATTTCATGGATGGGTTGGGACTCTGTGAAGGTGTTCAAACAAGTCAGTCTCCTGAGAGATTCAAATTTTGTGTTACATTTTGGTTTGAAGCAGATACTGGCCACAGTCAGGGACTGGGGTTGGGGAGGGGGCGGTGCCTAAAGAGGCACTTTTGAGAAATAAAGTTGTAAAGTCAGGCAGTCACATCAGTAACTCCTTCCTTAGCAATCTCTTGATGTTATCTGCTCCCGTTGACAGTATTTGAAGGCACCTCAATGCTCTGAGCCTGGCCTGCACCCCAGCACAGCTGGATGTGGATCACTCTCTGGATGAGCCCTTCAACCCGGGAACAAGTCCAGGGAGGGAAGGAATGGGCTCCACAAGGCATCAGGGAACTATTCTTGCAGGTAGTTGGTGCTTCTCCTCCCCTTGGTTCCTGTTTCTTTTTATCTCAATCTCCAAATTATCCCATTGTCCCTGTGAAAAGAGAAAAAATGTTAAGCAGCATCCATCTACATATGAACTGTAGAGAGAGCAATGATGAGAGGGCAGGTTCAGGAGAATAATTTGGAAACGCAGTACAGTTTGTTGCGGCAAGGGAGGGGAGGGGTGGGGTGAGTCCATGCCTGGGTGGCACCCCGGGTGTCTGAAGGACCAGCAGACACTTCCAAACCAGTCCTGGGCTCACGAACCCATTCCCTACGGAAGGGGAAAAACAAAGGGAAGGGCAGACGCATGTTGATATGGGAGAAGTTGTCAAATGTTCCCTGATCCCCACAACCCTTGTTCTGATGTGATGTTAAAATTCAGCTGAAGATGCTGTGAATTAGCTCAATTGGTCTCAGAGTTCGTGGACAAATGAAACATAAAAAAAAAAAATAGAACGACTGTGGGCCTGACAACTTTTTATCCAGGAAGAAAACTGTAACAAAAATTGATGAGGCAAAGCCACTTTGCCTTATCGGGTCATTTGGTTTAAAAAAAAAAAAAAAAAAAAAGTTTGATAATAAAAAAAAAGAGAAGGCCTGTCCGAATACAGGAAAAGCCTTCTTTCCTCCTTCGCTTGCACCGAGGGAAAATGCCTTCCTGGGTCCTCTTCACTCTTTGGATCGGGATGGCCTCCGCTCCACTCATCCAGCTCTAGCCCCTGGGAGCCACCTGGGTGTCACACAGCTCTCTCTGCCTCCCGCCGGAGAAATCCACGTTCAAGTTCACAATAGGCTTACACAGATCCAGGGTTTCTCCTCTCTGGGTGCGAGGTAGGGGGCGCCCCTTCAAAAAACCTGACTGATAGAACAGATGTCCTGCGTCCCCCTCCCCACCTGCTTTGGAACACACCACCCTCTCCCCTGTGGGAGGTATTTCTGGGGTGCTGGAATCTTCGGTCCCATGACTGTCTCTGGACTTTGCTAGGAAACACAGGAGCCTGGCCGCTTGCTCTCCCAGCTACTGCCTACGCGCCCCCTGCCACCTTCTTGGCAGTCACCCCCTCGGTGTAGTCATCCAGTCCCTTGATATTCTCTCTCTCCTACCTGTGCAAAATCAACTCCCCAGTTATTTTTTCTAAGAGGCCAGAGGATTCACTAAGGTGAAGACCGTAGCTCCCTCCCTGACCACTCGTGATTTGTTGAGCTGGTTCCCAAAGGAGAGATGGATGGATGGATGATAAGCATATGGCCTGAGGCTCTTGGGGGGGTCTGCGTTTTCTCCCATTCTTGAGGAGGGGCGGTTAACTGGGTCATTTTTGAGACAACCTGACTTATTCATGGATTATAGGATCCTGTCCTGCAAGCTTAACGCTTTGCCATATTCTTTGTAGGGGGCATTTCTAGAATTCTGGGTGGGGCCTTCCTGCGGCCTGCCCTAGACCTATTGAGGAGGTTTGACTAATGGCTTTCCAGCTTCTCCACCTCCCATTTTGATGCTGCATTACTCTTCACAGCCCTCTTCCGGGGGCCCAGAGCCTTCACGTCTGCCTCCTCCGCCCCTATCAAAACCAATTCTCGTCCCTTTTCAGAGAAGGGACAGGATAACTAAAGTGAAAAAGACTGTCAAAGTCCCCCATCCCTGTTCTTTCTCCCTTTCCAGGCTGTTGCCAATGGAGAGTGCAATCACCGAGAATCCCGCCTGAAGTATACAGGCATCTGTGCTTTCCCCCTTTACCGGATACAACCAATGTATCACTTCTGAAATTGCTCACTCTGGGTAAACTTTCTGGGTCCTCGCCCTCTCTACTTTGGGACTTGCCACCCTGTGCAGGAAGGGGAATCTCTAGGCATAGAATCTTTATTGAGGCACCACCCTTGATCTCTTTCCCAAATAAGGAAGCTTTGCGTCTTCCACCTCCCCATAGAGTGCTGCTTTCCATTCTCCTAACAAGAGCTTTACAGTAATTTAGTCTGCTGGCTTCTCCCTGATAAAACTCTCAGCTGTCCTTTGGCATAAGGCCAGAATAATTCACACTAAGGTGAAAAAGGCATATAGCCCCCCATTTTGTCTATTCAAGTTATTGTACAAGTGACAGGTCCAATGATTATAACTTGGACAAACCTTTGAGACCTGAACTTTACAAAGGACTTGAACTTTTCCCACTTGCCTGGGGTGGGTGAGCAGTATTCTAGAAAAGGTCATTGGTACCACTTTTGAAATCTCTGACTTAATACATGGACTTCTATGTTGTCCACTATCCTATTTTAGACTCCTTTCCCTCTAAGAAATAATTCAAATTTATATTCTTGTTCTCCTGCCTCACCTTCTCTAAGATTGTGGCAGTTGTTCTATCTCCTCTCCACTTTTAAGCCCATCTCTCATTTTTCCTTTGGAGAAAAGAATGAGATAACTCAGAATATGATAGAAAAGTTCTGACTTTTTCTTTCAAAGCAATGACAGTTCTTTGGACCACAGTAACAAAGTTCTAATGATTGCATGTCAGACACCACTGCTTGGGATAACTCTTGAGGAAGTGCAATTGTGAGTCGGATCCTCAGTCACTCTCCTTGGTGGAATCTGCCCTGGTGATCATGAGAACTCATCCTGAGTCATAGACAATCTGTTCTGGGAACTGCCCCAGAGTCTTAGAGAAAGATAGCCACAGGTTTATTGTCTGTGGATTGTTTTATAAGCCTCTTTCTGATACTGCTCTTCCAAGGATTTTTAAAATGAGACTTTAAAGATCTGTATCTAAAAACAGTTGGTATTCAATTGTTCAGGAAGGGACTGGAGACAAAACTGCAAGTAGTATAGCTGAGAAAGTGCTAGATTGGGACAAAGATCTGTTTTGTTTCTGGTTCTGCCATTTCCCAGCAAAAGGGAACAGTTCCCTGAACTTTTTGATCCTCTTTCCTCATAGACAAAATTGGTATACTACTACCCACCACACGGTGGTGGGAGGTTAGAAGTTAAAAGGCTCATTGTGGGGTGTGAAGCAAGTAAGGTTACTTGTTGGTGTAGTACATACGGCTTGAGTGCTGCCAGCTGCCGCTTGCACACCTTTGTCTCTTCCATTCTTCCCAATCATTAGCTCAATGTCTACTTGTAGGATCAGACATTCTGAACCGGTACTTTGTAGACAGGCATATAAAACCCTTGAAATTGTATGCAAAAGTGCATTTGCATGTGTGAGTAGGATTTTTCTAGGAAGAAGATTCATAGGTGTATTCAGATTCCCCATGAGATTCCAACATCTACAAAGTTTCAGATTCAGAATTTGAGAGTTAAGCCTTTGATTTCATCATCACCCTCGTATAGTGGGTCTAAGGTTCTAGCAAATTTAACAGTGTTGGCTGATGGTAAGATAGAGTTTTTGAAAATGAAAACATTAGAGAAAATCAGTGACGTGCTCACTGGCAAAAATTAACTGGTTGCCTGCAAGTTGAAGGAAGACAGAGCGGCAACTCGGCCAAAATTATATTATTGTCAGCTGTTTGACACTGAGAAAGCCCCTTCCCCTCACTGACCTTCAGTGACCTCATCTGTAAAATGAGAAGATGAACTATGGTTTCCCAAAGTTCCTCAACAACGCTAACATAATTCTCTTAGGAAGCAAGATGACGGTAGATCTAGATCCTTTGAGTAAATGAAAAAGGATTGGGAGAAAAAGGTTCTTTGTGCCGATGACTTCCAGATTCCAGGGACTTCATCCCTGATAATGTTCTGAGAGTGAGTCTGCTGCTCAGAAAGTTCCAAAGGGAAGGAAATAGAAGAACTGCTCCAAGAAACTCCACTAAACCAGACTGGACTTCCACGATCAAATTGTCAGGATTACATCTCTACAAGGCATGGCCTTTCGTGCCCTGACTCTCCTCATACATCACCATGCAATTGGTGCCAGAACCACAAGAGATGCCTGCTTGTGTCCTCAGACTCACATGATCAGTAGAGCAGCTGTGGAGCATCAGTAAATCCCTGCAAACACTTCAATACTCATGTAAGTCTACATCCAAGAGCACTACTCAACATAGCGGGATGAGAGACTGGGGAAAGAAAGCAGAGCTTGTGCCTTTCAGGATCTGCCACGCATCTTAGCTCCCCAGGCTGGAGTGAAAGGGATGCAGAAACCTCTGAGAAATGTTCATTCATACTGAGTTGGGTCAGTTGAATTTTCTAAGAGTAGCAATAAGTTACCTAGCTTATTTCATTATTTACCTTTTCACAAAATATTCATGGATTATTACTATTTCTGAAAAGCTTCAAGGTAGTCTTTGGTATATATTAGTACCTATCATTACTTAATAAGACATAAATTTTAGGGGAATAGAATAAGGGCGGATAAACTCTACTAGAAGAGGTAGTGGTGGATCTTACCCTCACTAATAGGACATCAAAATCAATGATTTTTGGATGCCAAAGACAATTGGAAGAGTGGTGTGTTGGCCACAACTTTTCTGAAAGGGAATATGCAAAAGAAGTTGGAAGGTCTTTTGAAGAAAGGAGAAAGGAGAATGTCTACTCCATAGTGTTGCCATATGTGCTGTACCTAGACTAGAGGTAGGAAACACCTTTATCCTCCACTTTTGAAGGCCTGGCCATTTTTTTAAATAACAAAGAACAGTATTTGTGTGGTTTCATATAAACATCCAAGAAAATAGGAAGGATTCAGAGTAGCAAAATGTCCCATTTATCACCCACCTGTCTTTTCGAAGTAGCAATTGCCAAAACCTTTTGTTCATCTTTCAATTCTTTTGTCTTTACATACATGCATGAATGTACATGTTTCATTTTCACTCATATTTTTGGGATGACTGTATGTTTGTATATACGGGTCTTTCTCCTTCTTTCTTGGGAGATGCATGCTATTCCATAAGCATGCTGATGGTTTGTTAGGTTGTCACTCTATTACAATCAACACAATGGCCATCCTCCTATGTAGTCTATTTTTTTTTTGCGCATGTACAAGTCTATTATCTCTTAAGAAGGAGTGGGAAGCTATGTGAGTTTTATTTTTTTTAAGATTTTATTTATGTGAGCTAGAGAATGCATGAGCTGAGGGAGAAGGGCAGAAGGAAAGGGAGAAGCAGACTCCTCACTGAGCAGAAAGCCTAACATGGAGCTTGATCCCAGGACCCCAGGATAATGACCTAAGCCAAAGGCAAACACTTAACCTCTGAGCCAGGCACCCGAGAAGCTCTGTGAATTTAAACCAACTGCTCAATACATACTTTTCCCTTATAAAGGAAGAACTCTATAAACTATTCCACTCAACACATGCCCTTTGAATTAAGAACATAGAACTTTCCTTATTTTCAGTCGTTAAAATAATTTTAAAAATAGAATTAATTTTCTGGGGATCCCTCAGTGGCTTGGCAGTTTAGCGCTTGCCTTCGGCCCAGGGCGTGATCCTGGAGTCCCAGGATCAAATCCCACATCAGGCTCCCTGCATGGAGCCTGCTTCTCCCTCCACCTATGTCTCTGCCCACCCCCTCTCTCTGTGTCTCTCATGAATAAATAAATAAAATATTTAATAAAAACATAGAATTAATTTTCTTATTTCACATAAGGTGGACAGAAGATAAATGAGAGAGGAAAACAGTCAAGTGGGGGGAAATCTAGATTTCTAAAGATCTGTGAGGCAAAAGTCTAGTATATTACTACTAATCACAAAAATATCTTCTCAACTTTTAAATTTAAAGATAGGTAAATTTTAATAGATATACAGTAACTCTGTTCATTGAAAAACGAGAGAGACCACACCACTTTGTCCTTGAAACACTAACAAAATTGACCATCTGTAATACCATAAAGAAAACCTCAGTAAATCGGGACGCCTGCGTGACTAAATGGTTAAGAGTATGCCTTTGGGCTCAGGGTGTGATCCCCGGGCCCCGGGATCAAGTTCCACATCAGGCTCCCTGCAGGAGCCTGCTTCTCCCTCTGCCTATGTCTCTACCTCTTTCTCTGTCTCTAATGAATAAATAAATAAAATCTTAAAAAAAAAAAAAGAAAACCTCAATAAATTCCCAAAAGTAGAAATGTTATATTGAAAATTTTATAGACAGTATTCACTGGGTGTGATTAACAAAACTTAAGAGACTAAAAAAGACTATTACTTGGAAAAAAATTGAACTTTCTTACCTCTTGAGCACAACAGGAAATGAATACTAAAATTGCAGCATATCCATAAAATAATAATCATGAAAACATCAAATATCATAACTTATGGGGTTCAGCAAAAACCTTTTTCAGAATAAAATTCCTAGCCTTAAGTTTTTCTATTAAATAAAAAATAATTAAAATAAATAAAAATAAAAATTATCTAGTGCATTCTGCTCAAAAATCTGGAAAGCAGAAAGAGATAAAGAGATAATTCATTAATAAAGATTAAAATGGGAAAGCATTGGGCCTTGCTGGCTAAGTTGGTGGAGCATGTGACTCTTGATCTTAGGGTTATGGGTTTCAGTCCTATGTTGGGCATAGAGCCTACTAAAAATAAATAAGGCCACCTGGGGGTGTGTCTGCCTTGGGCTCAGGTCATGGTCTCAGGGTCCTGGGATTGAGCCCCACGTTGGGCTCTGCTGAGCATAGAGTCTGCTTCTTCCTCTCTTTCTGCTCCTACCCCATTCATTCTCTCTCTCAACTAAAATAAATATAGTCTTTAAAAAATAAATAAAAACAGGGCAGCCCAGGTAGGTCAGCAGTTTAGCGCCACCTTCAGCCCAGGGCGTGATCCTGGAGACCCGGGACCCAGTTTGGTGTGGGGCTCCCTGCTTGGAGCCTGCTTCTCCCTCTGCCTGTGTCTCTGCCTCTCTCTCTCTCTGTGTCTCTCATGAATAAATAAATAAAATCTTAAAAATAAATAAATAAATAGATACAATAAAAAAGCATTATATTAAAACAGGAAAAGGATAAATATAAAAGCTGGTTATTTGAAAAGTAGAGTAACTCTTTGAAAATTAAATTCTATAACCTGGTCAAGAAAAAGGAGGGGCACAAATATCCAAAATAATAAAATCAACCACCAACGGAAAAAAAATGATAATAACTAGAATTACAAGTGATTCTTCTTGCCTGTAGGCAAACATATTTGAAAATGTGGGCAAAATGAACAATTTTCCATGAAATTGTCAGAAAGCAACTACTATCTTCCAAAATCACACTGGGCCTAGATGGTTTCATAGAGAAATTCTGTGCAAACTGTAGAAAACTGTTTTAATAGGTCCACAACTTAGAAAAAGAACAGCTACCATTTTTTTTTTAAAGAAGCATCATTTTAATGGCAGAGAATCTAGGATGGCTAAAATTATTTTTCAAATGAAGGATAAAATTGGAGGACTTCCTCTGCTGGATTTCAAGATCTAGTGTAAAGTATAGTGATCAAGACAGTGTGGTATTTACAGATCAATGGAATACAAAAAAAAATTGACATAGTTTCACATATATGTGGCTGTTTTTCAACAGATTTCCCAAGGTAATCTAATAGGGAAAGGAAAATGTTTTCAACAAACGGTGCTGAAACAACTAGACATCTATGTGGATAAAGAAAAAAAAACTCATATCACATCATACACAAAAATTAATTCCAAACATATCACAAAACTCTAAGAGCTAAAACTGTAACACTTCTGAAACCCACAAGAAAACATAGGAAAAATTTTTTGTGACCTTGGACTAGGCAAAGATTCCTTAGGTACGTCACAAAGAATACTAACAATACATGAACATTCTTGACAAACTAGACTTCATCAAAATTTCAAACTTGAACTTCTCCAAAGACACCACTCACAAAGCAAAGGTAAGCCACCAACTGGGAAATATTATTTGGGAAATATAACATCCAACAAAGGACTTGTGTATAGAATACGTAACGTACTTTTACAGCTCAATAAGACAACCCGATTTTAAAAGTGGGCAAAAGATAGTGATATATGGAAGTGTTGAATCCCCATATTGTACACCTGAAACTAATATAACACTTATGTTAACTAGCAGGAATTAAAACTTAAAAAAATAAAATAAAAGCGGGCAAAAGATATAAGCAGACACTTCATCAAAGAAGATACACAAGTGGTAAATAAGCATAGGGGAGCAGCTGCTTGGCCATGGCATCTTACTAACCCCACAGAGGCTTGAACCACAACCTGAATCTTGACAAAATGCCTCATGGTCCTCTCAGAAAAGGAGAGGGTGAGAGGCAGATCCTCCCAGAAAAGGAGAGGGTGAGAGGCTTGTGAGGGGCTCAAGGCAGTCTCCCCTGAGAAGCTTTCATGAGATGGCTTCTCCCCTCCTCCTGGGATCTGATCTGGCTCTCTTCCCCCCACCCCACCCTCTACCCCCCAGGATGGAGCTGCAGAATATAAAGCTTAAAGCTTCCTAGCTGGAGTCTAGACTTGGCTCCTCAGCCAGGTTTCCCACATCTCGTGTTGTAGTCATCTGGCCTCTTTTGTTTCCATGTTATCCTTTCTGCTGTGTGGGGCAAGAACCATAGGGAGCTAGCGTCTTTGGCTTATTTTTGTATTCATTGTATGAGAACTGGTATAAACTGAAAAGTGGCTCATTGTATCTTTATAAGCTGAATCATCCAGGTCTGGGCTTTGTCGCCTGTGTGTGAGCTTGACAATAGCACATGCAAAGATGCTCAACATCATTAGTTATCAGGAAAATGCAAATTAAGACCAGAGGTGAGATACTACCACCTACCTATTAGTAAGTCTAGAATGAAAAAAATTGGCCGTACTATACTCACTGCTGGGGAACAGATGGAGCAACTGAAAAGCTCAGACACTTCTGGTGGGAAGGTAAAATAGTACAACTAATTGGGGGAAATATTTTGGTAATTCTTTAAATTTAAACATATACCAACAATATGACCCTGCCATTCATTCCACTGTCCAGTATTTACTGAAAAGATATAAAAGCATATGCCCACACAGGTCTTCTACATGAGTGCTATAGCAGTTTTGTGTGTAGTAGCTAAAAACTGGAAATAACCCAAATGTCTGTCAAAAAATAAATGAATAAACACAGTGTGGTATGTCCATATAAAGGGACACTAATCAGCAATTAAAAGGAGCAACTATTGATAGCAGAATATTGTTAAACCCTACCAGATAGTACAGATTATGCGATTTCCCTAGAATTTTATGTAATAAAATTTTATGTAATAAAATTCTAGAAAATGCAAACAAGTCTATTAGCCACAGAAAGCAGATTAGGGATTACCTGCACATGGGATGTGAGGGAAGTTTAGAGAGCAAAGGGTCATGAGGCAATTTTGGGAGGATATAAATATGTTCATTATCATAGTGATGGCTTTCTGAGTAGGTCCATAGGTCAATACTCATCAAAGTTTACACTTGAAAATGTGCAGTTTATTGTATGCCAACTGTAATTCAATAAAGACATATAAAAATGTAACCCGATCTAATTTCATGTGTTTTTCTTGTGCAGTCTAGCTGCTGTGTGAAGGGACTGGGGGGGGGGGATAAGAGGAGAAGGTGGGGGTCCTTAGGATCCTGAAGCAGTCATCTGGGTAAGAGATGCTGGTGGCTGTGGTGACAGTGGAAATAGAAAGGAGTGGATAGATTTGAGATATATTTTATGATCTAAACAACAATAGTTGCTGGCAGTTTGGGGTCTCCTCTTGAGGAAATGCTTCCTTGGGTCTCTGGTCTAGGTCATACAAATGTGTGATATAATTTCTCTGGCTCCCTGTACGCATCAATGTTCACAACTGTGTACTTATTTGTAATAATATTCTCTTAGTGGTTATCTTCACCACTAGACCTAAGTACCACCAGGGCAGGGTCTGTGGGACTCCGCATTCTGTCCCAAGTGCCTTGTCCAGTGCCTGGCATGCAGAAGGGTTATATGGTAGTTTTAAAAACATGCCTGCATATTTTTTCATTTTTCTGCCATCAAGAAGTGTCATGTATCTTCCAAAGCCAGGTCTTCAGAGGTAATTGAACTTTTACCCAGCTTTGTTTCCTGGGATACTTAACTTCCTAAACCAGTCACCTGGCTGCGAGGAGCCCTTTGCTACGTGAGTGGTTCGAGCTAACAACGCCAGCCAAGGTTCTAGCTGATGATATCAGCCGCTAGCCATCAATCACATCACGCTGGGTCTTCGAGACAACTCCAGCCACTGTGTGACTGCAACCACAAGAAAAATCCTAGGTGAAAACCATCTAGCTAAGCCCTGTCACCAGCAGAACCACGAGAGATAAAAATAATTGTTCTGGTTTTAAGTGATTATGTTTTGGGGGCAGTTTGCTATGCAGCAAGTTTAGTAAATAATAATTAGAACAATTTTAGTAAATATTTTTTTAATGAGCAACAAGCTGTTTTGCTTCAGCTCTGTGTGAGTCTTTAGCCAGCAGACCTGTTTTCCATTCTCTATCAGGTCCTAAAGATCCTGGAAGTTCTGATCCAGAAACAAAAGTCTGTGCTCTTCAGACCTATCAAAAGGAGATGTGAAAACTCTCTGCACTCACCCCACGGAGAACACGGCCGGCAAGGCTGTGGAAAGGTGGCCCTGGCAGGCATCTCCGAGAACAGCTGGCTCCTGAGTTCTTAACCTTGAATCAAGGGAACACATGTGCACACGCTGTATGGGGGGGGGGGGGGGTGCATATTTTCCTGGAAGGAGAGTCAATCCCAGACCCAACTTCTTTCAAATTTTCAAGAGTCTATCTCCAAAACGGTAGGACCTTCTTTTCCAGTCCATGGACCTCAACTTCTAGATAAGAAGCTGAGCATACCAGGTACCCTGAATAAGCTTCCTTCTGAAAACAAATTCTGAATAAAATTTTTAAATTTTCTTAAATACACTGATGAGTTGGGAAGAAAAGAAGAAAGACTCCGGCCCCAAACCCAAGAATCTGGAGACACAAGCTAAGCCTCGAAATTGCTTTTAAGGATTTTATCAAGTCAGCCAAACGGTGATAGAGCTCCCAGTCTTGAAGGTGAACTTGAACTTCAGTCTTCACAGCTTCATGGAGATGAGGTGGTAGGAAAGAGACCAGGGCACTCAAGGTGGAAAGTCTAACATGAGACCCCAACCCCTCCCCCCATAAGATAGGAACCCAAAAGGACTATACCTACCCTCGGCAAGTGGATGAACTGCCCAGAAGCACTGCTCTTCCCAAAAGACTGCAAAGGAAAGGACGTACCTTAAATTGTCTATTTCCAAGGGGAAATAAAATATCCCTTGGGGGTTCATAACCACAAGGTTGGAAGCCCCTCCTAAGAGTCGGGAGCCCCTACTCAAGGCCCCCCCATCTCCCTCCACCCCACCCCCCCAGGCCGGAGCCGGGCACACCGGGCCGCGAGTGCCCCCCAGAAGTACCGCTCCTCGGGGCGGGGGTGCCTGAGGCGAGGCCGCCGCTGCTCCCCGGGGACTCGGGGTCCCCCCCCCCGCCCCCCCCCCCCCGCCAGGCCCGGCGCAGAGCCTCCGGCCTGGGGCGCTCAGGGCTCTGGCCTCCGCGGGGGGCCTGGCGGGGCTGCGCTGCGGGCTGGAGGGAACCGGTCGGTCCTCCGATGGGGCCTGGGCGGCGGGGGAGCCCGGGGGCGCGGCGAGGGGGCGCCCTGCCCAGCGCCCGGCTCTCGGGGCGCCCTCCCCGGGCCGCGGGGCCTTGCGCGGACGCTGCGCCCTCGGGAGGGAAGCAGGGGCGCCCTCCGCCCCGGGCCACCGGCCCTGCCCGACACGCGGAGGGGGGCTCCGGCTCGCTGCCCGCCCTCGGGGCCGGGGTCGGGGCCGGGGTCGGGGCCGGGGAGGACCGAGGGCGGGGCGGGGCGGGGCGGGCCGGGGCGCACCTGCCTTCTCAGCGCGCGGCCCCGCACCCGGCGGCCTGGCGGGGAGCAGGTGCAGCGGCGCCGGGAGCCGCCCCCGGAGCTCGGAAAGGCGGACCCCGCGCGCCCGGTCCCGGCGGCGTCTGGGACCCCCGCGGGCGCACCCAGGCCCCGCAGCGCCCCGGCAGCCGGCGGCGTCCTCCCCAGCCCGAGGGCCGCGCCCGTGGGAGGTCACGGCAGGGGCCCCGCTCGGCGGAGGCCGGTCCCCGTGGCCGGGAGCTCGCTCCTCCCGCCTCGCTCTCGGAGCCCCGTCCCCTCCCTGCAAAGGCGCGCCCTTCGGGGGGGCAGGATGCATTTTTGAGGTGAAACGTTGTAGGACGGCCAGGAGTGGAAAATATTAAAAGCCCACTGGCGCCAACAAGGTTCACTCGAGGGCCAGAAAGTCCAGAAAAGAGGAAGTGCACCGTCAGTGGAGGCCCCGGGGGGGCCCCCCTGCCCTGCGTCCCGGGCTGTCCCCCGTCTTCAGGGTTACCGAGAGCCTGGCCTGGGCCAGGGGAAGGCCCCGGCCCGTGGCCCCAAGGGAGGGCTGCCGGATGTCCTGAATATGAAGATATTTCCCTGTATTATTTCATCTCCTATGTTGACCTTGTCATAATGCCCTGAATGTCTTGTATTCAGTTTTTTCAATTAATTACAAAATTTCAGCAAAGCTTTTTTTCTCTGCCAGTTATTGTTGCATACAACCCCCAAATGGTAACACTAGCTGAAATCCTAACCCCCTCACCCCCAAATGAGCATATGGACAATACCCTACAGTTCTCCTGCAACTTTGGCGAAAGGAAGACCAAAAGAGGAGAACAATGAGTAAAGAACTTATTTTTCATATTCACAAGTGGGAAAAACTATTATTTTTATTAAAATGCTTTTTTAAATGTTAGTATAGTTGACACACACTGTTACTACATTAGCTTCAGGTGTACAGCATAGTGATTCGACTTCTCTATACGTGCGCTGTGCTCACAAGCACCGTATATACAATGCTATTATAATATCATTGACTGTATTCTCTGTGTGGTGCCTTTTATTCTCATAACTTATTCATTGGGGAAACTATCCTTTAACCAAATTCCGAGGTCTAGAAAGTAATCGCTAATTAGAAATGACTCCAGATCAATACGCAAGGAAAGTCTGAGACACTTTCAGTTAAGAAGGGCTATGGAGACATGACAGCTAAATGTAACGCATCTTGGATGAGATCCTTGAACAGAAAAAGGACATTTGTTAAAAATTAAGGTAAATTCGAATAAAGTATATGTTAATAAGAGTGTGTCAGGGGCAGCCCGGTGGCTCAGCGGTTTAGCGCCGCCCTTGGCCCAGGGTCTGATCCTGGAGACCCAGGATCGAGTCCCACGGTAGGCTCCCTGCATGGAGACTGCTTCTCCCTCTGCCTGTGTCTCTGCCTCTCTCTCTGTCTGTGTTTCTTATGAATAAATAAATAAATTATTTTTAAAAAGAGTGTGTCAGTATTGGTTCATTAATTGTGACAAATTTACCAACCTAGGGTAAGATGTTAATAAAGAATAGGTATGTGGGGAGTCTCTACTATCTTCATAATTTTTCTGTAAATCTAAAGTTATTCTAAAATTTAAAATTTTACTTAAAAAAAAAAAAAAAGAAACCATTGTGCACTGAGACACCAATGGCCTTCCCTGGACAGAAATGTTGCATTTGTGTAGGTAGGGGAAGGGTATATACTCTGTGTGGCCCCCAAAAAAGGAAGAGAGGCTAAGGAAGTCTGTGTGTGGATCCTTCCAGCCTCTATTGGTGTCTTTTTTGCCATATGATCTGGCTATGTCGCCTCCGTACGTCACTATATGTCTTAGTAATGAATACAACTGTATGTGGAGTCCCAGGAGTTCTGTGAACAAGTTTCTGAGAGTAGGGGTGGTCTTGCATACCCCTGACACACTTGTCATTCAGTGTTCTTCAGTTCTCCAGGATTCAAAGCCCCATTGACTCTCCTAACAAATGTAGTTGTGAAGGCACCAGTTTATTTAAAACACTGAAATAATAGTTAAGTGCTAAAGGCTCCAAAAATCCCGAGCCTACTTTTTTCTTGCTCATAATTTTCAATATCTCTTTAGCAATAGAATTATGCATATTGAAAGAAGAGCAAACAGCTTTATTATAAAACCCCATTGCTGAATGCATTGTTGAACGCATTGAAGAAAATATTGGCAAAATATCAATCCATTTAAATGTCAGTGCTTCTCTTAGAAGGAACAAAAGTGTATATGAATAGGTAAATTCCTACTCGAAGTGGATAATTATTATGTGAGTTGCCACAACTCTTTTAAAAAATGATTTCATCTCTTGAAGAATTTTATTCTTTTTCATAGAGCTACTGAATACTCTTTCAGTATGGGAGCAAGTAAAATTTTCATGTGTTGAAGAAGAATGGAATACAATTTGATGACAATGCTCTTTTTTTGGTCAGTGAACATTTTTGTTTAAGTCTTACTTATTTGAGAGAGAGAAACAGCAGAGTGAGACAGCACGAGGTGAGGGGGAGCAGTAGAGTGAGAGGAAGAAGCAGACTTCCCACTGAGCAGGGAGTCAGACACGGGGCTCAATCCCAGGACCCTGGGATTATGACCTGAGCCAAAGGCAGACATTTAACTAACTGAGCCACCCAGGTGCCCCTGGGTCACAGATCAAAAGATGTGATGCAATCCTGAAGAATGGAAAAGCAATTTATGGCAGAAAGGATGGTATTATGTGTTTCACCAAAATAAATTTGAAGGGCAGTTCTCAGAGTTATTAGTAACTCTATATGCTAATATCTGCTCAGTAAACTGGCTCATAACACATACAGAGTGGATTTGCTCTTTAATGTTCAGTAATGTTCAGAAGACAAAAGAATGACAGGAGTTAACTGTGACCACTGAGGAAGCTATGTTATAATGCAGTGGACTTAGACTGTGCCTGTAAGGAATTATTTTAAGATTTTATTTATATATTTGAAACAGTACAAGTTGGGGGAAGAGCAGAGGGAGAGGGAGAAGCAGGCTCCCCACCAAGCCAGAGCAGGGAGCTCAAGGCAGAGCTTGATTCCAGGACTCCAGGATCACCACGTGACCTTGAAGGCAGCTGCTTACCAACTGAGCCGCCCAGGCATCCCCCTGTAAGGAATCTTATAAGCAAATTCTACAAAAAAAAAAAAAGATCCACCAGAGAACAGTCAAATCATCAGGAAAATATAATTAAAGAGGTATATAATTCAGATACTTCATATACTTCAGGTAGATTTTAAAAATTTTGAGTTTCAATACACTCCAGGCAATATTTTTCTTTTATCTGAGTGTACACTGCATAGGCAATTAGAAATGATTTACATGTAACTAGGCATCCTGCATTTTTATTTGTTAAATCTTGGAACCTTTGACGCATGGTGTTCTTGTCTAGAGACACAGCTGATTAATGAATGAGCCAGGATTTGAACCTTGAAAATCTCACTTCAGAGTCTGTCTGAACTACTACACTCTACTGATGAAAATTTTCAGCCTAGAATTATAGAGCTGACTAAACTCTCGTTGAAGTTTGAGAATAAAATAAAGATGACTTTAGATGTGGCAATGAATCCTTTGGCTACAATTTACAGAGACACTGATTCAGGCTAGATTAATCAAAAATCACTTTTCAAAAAGATTATCCTATATAAAGAAAGTGTAGAAGTAAGGTTGGCTCCAGCATTCATGAATTCACTAGTTCCACATGACATCAAGGACACAGGTTCTTTCCATCTCTCCACTCATATCCTTGTTATTGATTTTATCTTCCATCTAGAAGCAAGATAAACACAGGTGCTCCAGGCACATTAGTATCCAGAGGAAGTTGGTACTCTGTCTCTTCTTGTGATTCTCTATTAGGAACAAGAAAACTTTCACCAGAATCACCCCGGAAGACTTCTCGTTACATCTTATTTACCTAGCTTGGGTCCCATGTTCATTTTTGACCCAGTCACTGACACAAGGGTAGAATTTGCATTACTGGCTTGGACTAATTATCCAGAGTAGAATGGATGTTTGTCTAGTCAACCACAATATCCATAAAGCCTAAAAATTTTTATTTCTCACACTCCCACTTTTTCTCAGGAAGCTACTCATGTAGAGTTCCACCAGATGAGGGTGTGAGCCAATGAAGCACTCAGGATCCAGGCAGGAGGCAGACTGTACACTCACACCAAGCAATTTGAATAGAATTTAATGAACTACTTGCAAGTGTGATTGCTGAGTTTAAAGAAATTTGCAAGGTACAGTGCAGTAGCCCTGGAGAGTTATTACTCTTGGATCTGAAAGAACAAAGCAAAGGAACAGGTCTTGGGATCTTGAGAGAGAATCGTTATGGAGAGGGCCACCGGATAGGAGCCGTGACCTTGGTGGAGAGATGCATCCAGTCCACAGCAATCCATACCCTACTTCACTCTCCTCCTGCCTACAGTCTCCTACCAGAGCTTCCCACTGGCTGAATCCAACTAGAGTCCGGAGGTTGAGGAGGCATGTAGTCACCATTCTATTTCCTGTATTGATGAGTGTGACTACCTTACCTACCTCATGTTAGTGGGATCTTTCTGTAACTAGTTTATTCCACTTAGCATAATGCCCTCAAAATTCATTCATGGTGGGGCACCTGGGTGACTCAGTTCATTAAACATCTGCCTTGGGCTCAGGTCTTGATTCTACGATGCTGGGTCCCTGGGTCCTGGCTCCTTGTTCAGCAGGGAGCCTGCTTCTCCCTCTCCTTCTGCTGCTCCCCCTGCTTGTGCTCTCTCTCTCTCCCCATTAAGTAAATAAATAAAATCTTTTTAAAAAACTCATCCCCATGTTATATCACATGACAAAATTTCTTCCTTTATAAAGCTGAACACATTTCAGTGTGTGTGTGTGTGTGTGTGTGTGTGTGCATTACGTTCTGTTTATCCATTCATCCACTGATAGACATTTGGGTTGCTTCCACTGTTTAGCCATGGTGAATAATGCCGCTATAAACATCTATAAATATCTCCTTAAGATTCCACTTTAAATTCAGAATAAGATTCCACTTTAAATCCCAGAAGTGGGATTGCTAGATCATCATAGTTCTATTTATTTTTATTTTTTGAGGAACTGCAGTAGTTTATTATTTTTTATTGCTGAATAATATTCCATTGTCTGGGTATACCAAATTTTGTTTATCCACCCATCAGTTGATGGACATTTGGGTTCTACTTTTTGACCATTATGTGTAATGCAGCAGTGAACAATCTTTGTGTGGACCTGTGCTTTATTTCTCTTGAGTAGATACTTAGGACTAGAATTTCTGGGTTATATGTGTGTTTATGCTTAACACTTTAAGAAACAAACTGTTTCCCAAAGTGGCACCATTTTACATTCCCCGCAGCAATGTATCAGGGTTTCCCTTTCTCCACATCCTTGCCAACACTTGCTGTTTTGTCTTTTCCATTAGTGGCTAAAAGTCTTTAAGGTGTAGCAAAATCCCAGACTCCCTTTGCTAACCAGACAGAAGATGGAAGGACCAAAGATGAATGCTCCAGAAAATGTAAGCCAGAGAGAATACATGCAGAGCCACCTTTACACCTAACTTTGAAATTTCTAGGAAATACAGGAAAACAGTGGAGCAAGTCTTAGAACATCAACAGGATACCATAAGATGAATCTAGAAGTCAGGATATTCCTAATCTGTAAAACAACTGGTGTGTTCTCTTCAAAAACTCATTTGTTGTTGTTGTTGTTAAAAAGGAAGACTCTCCTTGCTTAAAAGAGACTAAAGGGACATAAGCAAAGGCAATGCATGAGATTTAATTGGATCCTAGTTTGATGGGAAGCATCTTTAAAAGACATTTTGGAAATATACACAGAGATAAAGCTAATATGGTAAAATGTTAGCAAATGTTGGAGCTTGGTATTGAGATACATATTCATTGTACTATTCTTATATGTTTAAAAAAATTGCTAACAAAAACTGGAATGAAAATGCCATTTGGAAAAAGGCAACATATTTCTATATCAAACATCCTGTCCTGCTGGACAATAATACCAAGAAAACGTCTCTGATCAACCAAAATAGCAGCCTACACTTCTGTCACTTACATTTGCTAAGTCCTCTTGTAGATATTATTAGCTTTTTGTCAGTAATATCCTTCTTGGAACCCTGAGGATCTACAATGACACAAGCCCTGATCCTCCTGTCCCTCTCTATTTGAGAACTTGTAGACAATGTAAAAAGGTAAATGGTGACTGAGCACAAATAATCCTCTGGGAGTGGATTTTAGAGAAATCTCTTCCACATCAGGATGCAAGATTCTAGTTTAGAATTTATAGGCTGAAAGTTCCATATTCAGCATCTATGTTCTCTCCTCTTGGACCTTCAGCTCATAACTTGCTCCCTCTTATCTATCTCACCTCTCCCAGCCTCCATGTCAAGGGAATTCATCTTCGAATATCCTATAGCACTTAGTGTATGTGCTGCACATAGAATATGGGCTAAATATTTTGAATAAATGAATGAATGCAATCCTGAAAGTAAGAGAGGACTTGAAAGAAAGGACAGAGTGGGCAACACAGAAAAAAAAACTGATACGAAAAGATAGATTTTTCTGGAGCTATGTGAGGTTATCATTCACAAACATAAGACCTTAGAATAAGCAACCACAGGATACTGAGAGCCCTTGAAAATCATTCACCCTTCTTGCCCACCAACAGCACAGCCCACAGAGGATCTTTCAACCCAGTGAGAAATATCCCTTTCTTAGCCTTGAGGACAATTATTTCTTCCATTCATTAGAAATGCATACACCTGCAAAAATCAATTCTTCAAAAACGGTGCAATCAGGATTGGAGCACCATTCAATTGCTCCTGCTGCTGCTAATTAAAATGAATTCATCAGGATGGAGGGTTAAGCCGGAGGTTATGATGCAAAAGAGCTCAGTGCCAACAGCTCTGGCTTCCTGCTTCAACATCTCTTTGTTCTCAAATATCTGAAGGGAAATGAAAATATGCTTAGTTGGAAACAGTTATTTTCTCAGGAAAAAATCTCTTGCCAGATTGCAGGTGCTTTGCTGTTCACTGACCTAGAAGAAGAATCCCATTAGTGAACTCCATGGAAATTTATCCTCAAAACAAAAACTAGGACAGAGAATTCCAGCTCTTACGACATTCTTCTGCAAACTACCCATTTGAGTCGGATGTCGATATTTCTAACTTAACCTGCGTATGCAACTAACACCCCAGTTTTCTGGGTCTCAGCCCCCTTTGTAGTTCAGACTCAAACCCTTCCAGTACAAGACCCTTGCGTGGCAGAGGCTGGGAAGTTGCTTGAAGGCTTCTTTTTGTAAGACAAGCAGAGACACCTTGTGGTTGGTTTAGAAAATTATGTTTGCGGCTGCAGTCTCCACATTAAATGAGAATGACCCCCACAGGAGGAGACAGAAAAACAAGGAAAGCAGGCAGCATTATCAAGGAAGATGAGATACTTATTTGGCTAAAGAATGTAGTGTTTCATTAGCAAATAAGTTTAGGAAATTCTGAATTCAAGTTAAAACAACTTTCTTCTCACATCCTCTAATATATTCTGTATGATTGTGAATTTCTCAGAGTACTCATATGAGGCAATATTTTAGAAATTAATTTGATCAGGGATCCCTTTTTACATAAGCATCTTAAGGATTGGCATTCTGTGATCTAAATCTTTTTAAAGATTTTATTTATTCATTAGAGACAGAGAGAGAGAGGCAGAGACACAGGCAGAGGGAGAAGCAGGCTCCATGCTGGGAACCTGACACGGGACTCGATCCTGGGACTCCAGGATCAGGCCCTGGGCTGAAAGCGGTGCTAAACCGCTGAGCCACCCAGGGATCCCTGTGATCTAGATTTGATACACAGTTGAGAGCCACACGGTGACATAGTGACACCTATCAATATTGGAAATATTCCTCCAATCTTAGAGGAATCTAATGATTACAAAACACCAATAATAATCTTTAATGATGACACTGACTCAAAGGATCAAGGTGTGGAATCTTTTAGATGGACAGTTCCTTCAAGTACATTTGTAATAACTCAAAGCAGGGCATGCCCCGCTAGCTTTCCTAAAAGATAATCACAGCCAGTGTTGGGTGATGTCCTGGACCTCACCATCTTTGCACCCCACAAATTTGAGAGAACTCATTCCTTCCTGTTCAAGCCTATAAGAAAGTGCTTTCTTAAAGTGGGCTAAAGTGAGCCTCTACACCCTCCATGAACTGGTGTTAGTTCTGCTCTTCGGAAGTCCTCAGAGTGACTCAGCTTTTTCTTCCAAGTCTTTCACAAATTTGATGAGTTGTTATTTCATCTTAAAATCTTCTCCAGTAACTTCCACCACCTTCTACCGTGATATGGTTTTCAGACCCCTCAGGCTCATCATGGTCATCCTCCTAAAAACCCTTCCTTTGTATCAATGTCCTGTTCTAAAAGTGTGTCACTTAGAATTGCATCTAGCACTTACGGATCAGCTGGCCAGGGCAATGGGCATCGGGACTATCTGGATATTGTACAGATATAACAAGGTCTAAAAATTTATCAGGGTGGGGGCCCTGGCTGGCTCAGCGGTTGAGCATCTGTCTTTGGCTCAGGGTATGATCCTGGGGTCTTGGGATCAAGTCCCATATCAGGTTCCCCCGCAGGGAGCCTGCTTCTCTCTCTCCCTATGTCTCTGCCTCTCTCTGTGTCTCTCGTGAATAAACAAATAAAATCTTTTTTAAAAAATTTATCAGGGTTTTGAGCTTTTTGAGCATTAATAGCCTCAGGCTGTTTACATTGCTGTTAAGCCAGGAATCCCATATTCTATACATTTGTACATGTGTTGGTTTTCTCTTGTAAAACATAAGTATCACACTTCATTCAGTCCTAATAAATTTAAATTATTTGGAGCAAGCACATTATTTTAGTTTGTTGAGATAGTCTTTCCTTCTACTCAGCTGTTTGTTCATCCCTCCACTCATATGGCAAAAATTTCCTGAACAACTTTTATGTGTCTATCATTTGTTAGGTTCTGGGAATTCAGAGACATTGTCCATGTTCCAAAGAAGCTTACCATTTAATGAGAGGGAACTGATAACTATTTTCATAATGTCACAGGGTCCTATGGTTGTCACTAGAAACCTTCCTCTAAAATTACATTAACCCAGATACCAGGTTGGCTCAGTGGTTGAGCGTCTGCCTTTGGCCCAGGGTGTGATGCTGGAGTCTCCAGATCAAGTCCCACATCAGGCTTCCTGCATGGAGCCTACTTCTCCCTCTGTCTAGGTCTCTGCCTCTCTCTCTCAATGTCTCATGAATAAATAAAAATATTTTTAAAATAAAATTACATTAACGTACACTCCAACATTATTTGGTTGCAATGGCCCTATAGATGAAACTCTTTCTGGGGCACCTGGGTGGCTCATATGGTTAAGTGGCTGCCTTAGGCTCAGGTCAGGATCTTGGGGTCCTGGGACCAAGCCCTGCTTCTATCAGACTCCCTACTCAGCGGGGAGTCTGTTTCTCCTCTGCCCTTCCCCCTCCCCTTGCTCCTGCAGGCACATGTGCTCTCTCTCTCTCAAATAAATGAATAAAATCTTTACAAAAAATTGTCTCTGAAGTTATCAAGAGAAATTTAGCAGCTGTTATGTTGAAAACAAGGCCTATATTATCAAACCAAGACAATGTCTTTCCACATTCAAAAATAAAATAAAATTTAAAAGGACAAACGAATCAAACTCTAAAATTAAATTTAGACATAAATCAATTTAACCGTATATCAAATTGCTAGCATAATGCTAGAGAAAAAGTAATTCAAATGATTTTTGAAAACAATATAATCTGACTGAGTTGAAAACATCCTGAGGGCAACAGAATTGCAAAAAAAAAAAAGAAAGAAAGAAAGAAAAAAGAAAGTCGCGAATTTACTTAATAACTTTGTTGTTAGTGAAACAATCAGTGTGAGAATTGTGAAACTATTTTGTGTATAACTGTAGGATAGAAAAATAAGTAAATCTATTGATATTTTTGGGAACCAAAATTCTCACTGTGGGAGAATTAGAAATGCAAGAAGGTGAAAAAAGACCCCTATGGTATTAGATTTGAATTAAAGGTATCAATATATACTCAATATTATTACTATTTTTAAAGGTTTTATTTATTTATTTATTTATTTATTTATTTATTTATTTATTTAAGAGAGAGGGAGAGAGAAAGTGAGGAGAGGACCAGAGGGAGAGAATCCCAAGCAGACTCTGTGCTGAGCATGGAGTCAGACGTGGGGTTCCATCTCAGGACTCCAAGATCATGACTTGAGCTGAAATCAGAGTCCAATGCTTACCTGACTGAATCATCTGGGTGGCCCTGTTTTTTAAAATACAGTATATATTCCACAGACCCGTCCACTGAACAGCCTTAGAAACAATGATACTTCCATAACTAGGATATCCAGAATTTTTTTAAATAGGATTCCTCACTAAAAGAAACCAGGGCTCCTTAGAGAAATAGCTAGTTCCAGGAAAGAAGATGAGTCTGGAAGGCTTATTGTTCTAGAAAGGAAGGGCATGCTCAAAAACTGGATGGAGACATGTCAAAAGGACACAGGAGCCAACTTGAAGAGGCTCTTATGGTCAAATCCAGGACAATGCGGGCATCAAAATAGCATCAGTAATGAATTAAAATGGACTACATAACAAAGAATCTGTGTGTAGATACTGAAACTTAAGGGGTGGGAGGAAAAGGGGAGAAAATCTTTCTTCCAAAGAGGGTCAGCTAATGTAGAAAAACAATTTTTTCTTAAGTCATTATTTTGCAATTACCATCTTAAAATTTATTCAAGAAAATTTTATCACTAGATGCCAAAACAATCGAAGGAAAGAAAATACATGCAAGAACTCAAAGCATCATGTAAAAATCATGTATTCATGACAGAGAAACCAAAAAGAATATTTACAATGGACAGATGGGATGCGCACTGTCTTACTACATAATTACACCTAGCGTCACCCTATCATGAGATTTTACTATACATCGACTAGAACAGCTAAAATTACAAAGGCTGACAATATTAAGTGCTTCCCATATGTAATGCAACTAGAATTCTTATACATTGTTGGCAGACGTACAAAATGATATAGTCACTTTGGAAAACAATTTGAGAGATTCATATAAAGTTAAGCATACACTTAACCATATAATCCAGCAGTCCCATTCCTGGGTATTTACTGGAGAGAATTATAAACAAGTCCACAAGAATGTTCACAGCAGCTTTATGCATAATAGCTAAAAGCTAGAAATAACCCAATGTCCATAACAGCTTTTGTTATATCCATACAATGAAAAGCTAATCAACAATAAAAAGAAATGAACTATTGATAGTTGCAACAACAGGATTAAGGGGATCCCTGGGTAGCTCAGCAGTTTATTTTTTTTTTAATTTTTTTTAAACTTTTATTTATTTATGATAGGCACACAGTGAGAGAGAGAGAGGCAGAGACACAGGCAGAGGGAGAAGCAGGCTCCATGCACCGGGAGCCCGACGTGGGATTCGATCCCAGGTCTCCAGGATCGTGCCCTGGGCCAAAGGCAGGCGCCAAACCGCTGCGCCACCCAGGGATCCCAGCTCAGCAGTTTAGAGCCTGCCTTCGGCCCAGGGCATGGTCCTGAAGTCCCGGGATCAAGTCCCATGTCGGGCTCCCTGCATGGAGCCTGCTTCTCCCTCTGCCTGTGTCTCTGCCTCTCTCTCTCTCTCTCTCTCTTTCTGTGTGTGTGTGTGTCTCATGAATAAATAAATAAAACCTTTTTAAAAATTATTTTAAAAAACAGGGTTAAATCCTAAAAGCATTACACTAAATGAATGAGGCCAAACACAAAAGGCTATAGAGTGTATGATTCCATTTCTATTACATTAATGAAAAGGCAAAACTATAGGAACAGAAATCAGATCTGTGGGGCTCCCAGGATTTTGGGGGTAGGGGAAGAGACGGAGGACAAAAAGGCATAAGGCAACTTTGGAAAATGATGGAAATATTCTATCTAGATTGAAATGGTGATTATATAACTGTAGACATTTATCCAGAACTCATGTAACTATGTACACTAAGATGTAAATTTACCTTAATAAGCCTAATCAAAGAATTAGCATCGCTAGTAATGGCAGAAAAAGACAGCATGTGCTCCCAAATATCAAATATGGGAAGTATTACCTCTGTGGTATTCTTGCTAAAAATATCCTACATCTAGCATGGAGAAACATTCTGACAAATCCAGCCAACAGGACATGCTATAAGATTCTTAAAATGTTGATGTCTTGAAAGACCAAAAAGAGGGTTGGAGAAGGGAGCTGTCTTAATCAGAGGAGACCAAGGAAATATGGCAACCAAATGCAATGAGGACTTTAACTAAATACTCAGGTTTTCAAAATAAAAACTAAGTACAAATGTCATTTGGGGGTTTAATTTGAGAAATGTGAATATGACTATATATTAGATGATTCAATTGATTATATTAAAATTTTAGATGTCATAATGGTATTGTGGTTCTTTAGGAGAATATCTTTGTTCTTGGGAGACACATGCAAAATATATAGAGGTGAAGAGTTATGAGGTCTGCAATTTAATTTCTAATGGCTCAACTCAAAGAATAAATGTGGGGTGAGGGGGAGGCAGATATGACAAAACATTAATAACTGGTGAATTTAGAAGAAGGGTGTACATGCTTTATGTGCTTTCATTATGCTGTGTTTTCAAATTTACATAGATTTGAAATTTTTCAAGATGAAAAGATGGGGAGGGAAAATAATGAATTTTTCAGGAGGTTTAGACATTTAATTGGCCCGAACTTCAGTTCTGTCGAAACTCCAGATATTCATATAGAACAACTTATTACAGACAAATGAAGTTTTCCTTACCTGTTCACCGATTACTTTCTTTAAAAAGAACTAGCTCATCAGAAAGGATAATCTATCATTTGCATCAATGTGGATGAAACTGGAAGGTATTATGCTGAGTGAAACAAGTCAGGAAAGACAATTATCATATGGCTTCACTCATATGTGGAATATAAGAAACAGCACAGAGGATCATAAGGGAAGAGAGGGAAAATTGAATGGGAAGTCAGCAGAGAGGGAGAAAAATCAAGAGAGACTCTTAACTACAGGAAACAAACTGAGGGTTGCTGGAGGGGAAGGGCATGGGGGGATGGGGTAACTGGGTGATGGGCATAAAGGAGGGCATGTGATGTGATGAACACTGGGTGTGATATGCAACTGATAAATTGTTGAACACTAAACAAAACAAAACAAAAAGAACCCCAACTAGCTCAGCCAGGTTTACCCTGTTCTGTCCTTTTCAAACAGCCTAGGAGAATTTGAAAAGCTGAAGCAGTCATTTTCTTAACCTCCACTACATTCTTTAGACCTGACTAATCTTTCCTGACTGTATAAAGCAAAAATACATATAGCAAAAATTTGCTGCCCAAGAAAAAATGACAAACTTGCCACCATAGTAGGAGACATTAACATCCTTCTCCCCTAATTGAAAGAATAGCCATGCAGAAAAACCATCAGCAAGTATACAGAAGATTTAGAAAGAACAATAACATAGAACACTGAAAAAACGAAACTGAAGAAATGGCTTTAAGTACCAGTGAAACACTTATAAAAATTAACCCCGCAGTGAGCCATAAAGCAAGTCTCAATAAACTTCAAAGAATCAATGTCTAACAGAACAGATCCGTTAAAACACAATGTGCCTGAGCTAGAGATTAATAACAAAAAGATAACTTTTTAAACTGTACAACTGAAAATGTAAAGACACGTTTATAAATAATTCACAGGTCAATGACAAAATCATAGTGAAAACTGGGGAAGTCTTAGAATTCCCTTGTTCATCTAAAAAAGATCTGCATATTAAAACATGTTGAAGGGCACCTGGGTAGTTCAGTAGGTTAAGTGCCCGACTCTTGGTTTCCACTCAGGGCAGATCTCAGGGTGACAAGGGGCTCTGCAATCACAGGCAGAGTCTGCTTGGGATCCTCCCTCCCACTCTGTTCCTCCCTTATCATAAGTGTGTGCTCTCTTTCTCCCTCTATCTCTCAAAAAAAAAAAAAAAAAAAAAAAACCCAAAAGACAAAAAAACACCAAAACATGTTGAGATCCAACTAATGAGGGTACTCAGAAGAAAATTTATAGCTGTAAAAGTTTATAGTGGAATAAAAGTGTCTTAGCCTGGGTTTCCCAGAGAATACGGGTTGCTTAAACAGAGCATTCAATGGAGAGGGTGGTGGGGGTCGGGGAGGGGGAGAGGGAGGGGGGTA
Organism: Canis aureus; assembly: GCF_053574225.1. Taxonomy (NCBI): domain Eukaryota; kingdom Metazoa; phylum Chordata; class Mammalia; order Carnivora; family Canidae; genus Canis; species Canis aureus. The sequence continues at coordinate 31,713,956 of NC_135642.1, forward strand.
ATGGAAGCAGGAAAGGAGTTAGAATGGGTAAGGATACATTCTGTGCTGCTACTAGAGGTGCTCTGGGTCCTCGCTGGAAAAGCTGTATGAAATGTATCTCTGATTATACAGGTGAAGAGAAAGGAGGAAGCATTTTTCCATTGGCTTCAGCCACCAGCAGAAGTCGGATGGCTTGCCCCAGAAGGTGGTGCCTCCCCCACATTTCCAAGGGAAGCATCCAAGAAAGGAGGTAAGAGGTAGTGCCACAGTCCTGAGGCTCACACTGTCTGTTTCACTCGTCATAAGCTGGCTGGAACCCACATATCGTCTATAAAGATGCACACACCTGGGACCCAGTATTTCTACTCCTATGTGTCCCCTAGAGAAGCTAAAAATGTGCACCAGGAAAACTCATAAGAGCCAATTTTACGATTTCACTAAATTGGAAACAACGTAAATCTGTCAAGAGTAGGATGAATTAAAATTGATGGTATAATCACAATGGAATAAAATAGTGCACTACAACGAAAATGAATGAACTGCAGCTAACATATCTCAAAGGCAACGAGGAAAGAAAACAAAAGCTGGTAACAGAAAAACACTGTGATGCCATTTATAATAAAGGTCTACAACATGCAAAGCTTAACGTATTATTGAAGTTTCCATGCCTATTTGTAAAGCTGTAAAGGAAAACAAAGGAATGATTGATACAAATTTTAGGATGCCTATTATGTCTTAAAGGAAAAGATGCAGTGGAGGAGAGGGGAGGATTCATGGAGTCTTCGAAAGTGTTAGTACATCCCATTGCTAACGCTGAAGGCAGTGTACACAGTGCACTGGGTGTACGGGTCATTAATTCTTCACACTGAACACATGCATCACCTTCTCTGCTCTACTATACTTCACAACGACAATTGTAGAATATAGTTTCTACAAAGATTTCACATACTGTTAACACCCATGTTCTTCCCCAGCCTCCTATTAAGCAAAAAAAGTGTGAGTAATCATGTACATTTAGGACTTTCAGATAAACTGAGGCTAGATTTCCTCATATTAAAAAAACAAAACAAAACAAAAAACCCCGGGCAGCCCGGGTGGCTCAGCAGTTTAGCACCGCCTTCAGCCAAGGACCTGATCCTGGGGACCCGGGGTCGAGTCCCACGTCGAGCTCCCTGCGTGGAGTCTGCTTCTCTCCCTCTGCCTATCTCTCTCTCTCTCTCTTTCTCTCTCTCTCTCTGTGTTTCTCATGAATAAATAATTTAAAAAAATTTTTTTTAAAAACCCTATATTTTCAGCCCTAAGAACTTAATGCCACGTTCTTGGTACATTGGTCCCAGATTATTTAACATAAATGTAAATTGATTCCATTTATTTAGACTTTTCAATTCTATCATATTTTCTCATTTATGCCTGAAGGTGCATATTGTTTACATTTCCTGCCCTGCTCCATCAAATGGTTCCTCTCTATATCCAGTAAATGGTATCTGTGTACACATAGCTTTTCAAAATACGTAATGCAGCAATATATATAGTTAAGAACAGAGTACCTGTATGCCTAGAGGAAAAGATCATTTGAAAGGATTTTTTGAAAGATTTTTAAAAATTTACTTAGTCATGAGAGACACAGAGAGAGAGGTAGAGACAGAGGCAGAGGGAGAAGCAGGATCCCTGCAGGGAGCCCGATGCGGAATTCGATCCCAGGACCCTGGGATCATGACCTGAGCCAAAGGCAGACGCTCAACCACTGAGCCACCCAGATGCACCTGAAAGGAATTTTTTCATTATTGCTATAGGCTATGCTTTTCAGATAATGGAAAACATTGCTAAAATCATTAATACAGCCCGATTTTTCTCCTAATCTGCCTTCTCGTTATATAGAGAATTGGAGTAGTGATAAAAAGTTGCCAGAAATATAGGTAGCAAATGTTGCTTTGAAATCCTAGCCTATGGGGCAGCCCGGGTGGCTGAGCAGTTTAGTGCTGCCTTCGGCCCAAGGCCTGATTCTGGAGACCAGGGATCGAATCCCATGTCGGGCTCCCTACATGGAGCCTGCTTCTCCCTCTGCCTGTGTCTCTGCCTCTCTCTCTCTCTGTTTCTCATGAATAAATAAATAAAATCTTAAAAAAGAAAGAAAGAAAGAAAGAAGAAAGAAAGAAAGAAAGAAAGAAAGAAAGAAAGAAAGAAAGAAAGAAAGAAAGAAAGAAAGATATCCTAGCCTAGAAGCCTGACTGGCCAGCCTAGTTATCCCCAGATTGCTGCTGAGCCCCTCGCCTGCGTCAGGACCCCTGCACAGAGTTCAACACCCCCCTGGGCAGAGGCAGCCCTAGGCAAAGGTCTTCTTTTGACCTCCAATCCACAAACACAGGAGAGCCTTTGGCTATCCCCTTACCCTAAGACTTTTTCCAGGTGAAAGAAAGCTGCAACTCAACTGTGTCAAGCTCAGTTTTGCCAAAGGCAGCTCTTCAGTGGGACTGTTCTTACTAAACCATCAGAGCCAGCCCACTCAGGCCTTAAAACCACTACTCCTCAAAGCACTCCTCCTCTCGGGAACGCCTGGATTTTACACAGTGCATGGTTTGAGTTGGTTTCTCCAGAAGCAGACACGGAGAGGAGAGATCCGGTGCAGACGAATTCGTAACAAAGTGCCTCCAGGGGGTACTGGGAAGGAGAGGGGGAGGCAGGTAGGGAAAGGTGTGATGAAGTTCAGAACACGTACCCCAAATATGGCACTTAGGCATCCTGCGTATCTTAAGCAGGAGTTGGAGAAACTAGCAGAAACAGGAAAATGCTTCTGCCCTTGCACCCCTGGGAGCAGGAGATAAATCTCTGATGCGAAAGGCATCCCCCTGGGCCAAGAGGGAGGGAGACTTCCCTATTAGCAGAGACAGGAAATTTAGGCCCAAAAGGTTGTACAAACTAACCTTGTTCTTTTTTACCCCGTTACTACCCCTGCCCTAAACCCCCTTTGCCTTGTCAATTGTTCACAAATGTATTGTTCTACCCACTAGAAGGTACAAAAGTTTCCTGCTCTGGTCATTTCTTTGAGTCTCACGTCTTTGCGGGCCTCCCGTAAATATTCACATGGATATGCAACTAAAATTGCTCTCTTACTGATCTGCCGTTTATCACAGGGGGTCCCTGCCGTTTATCATCTAGAGTGATAGAGGGGAAATTTCTCTTGGCCCCCACCCCCCACCCCCACAGGAGTGATCTCAGTTGGCTTCGATCTGATACCGACTGCAGGACGGCCCTGGAGGGTAAGTTGTGCCTCTGAGTCAGGCCTGAGCGTAGCAAGGGAACCGGGGCCCCGAGGCTGGCTAAGGGCACGGGAACCTCCCAGGCCTTCTGGGCTCTCTGCGCAGGTGGCCGAACGTGTCCAGTAGCCCAGGGCAGTCCCCCCAAAGGAGTCACACGTCCCTGAAGTGCCAGCTCACCCGAGCTGGGCTGCGTGGTGGCAGGTGGCATAAACTGATCACAGCGAGCTCCAGAGTGTTCCATCCTGCCCGGCGCTTCGGGAGCCAGAGTCTGCTGGGACTGTCCCTTACATCTGCCGCCCGGGCTCTCGGGGTCCCCCCACCCCGGGGAGGCCCAGAGCCTGCTGGGCGGTTGGGCCTCTGCACACGGCGCCCAGAGGGAGCTCGCCCGAGCCGGGCAGCGCCTTGCTGTCTGCCTCTTGCCGGAGTCCGCAGAGCTGCGGGGTTCAAACTCGGCTCTGGACCGCGGGAGCAGAGGATTCAACAAGACTGCCTCGCTGGCCTTGTTTTCCAGCGAGAAGTGTTGATTCACAGATGCTAAGTGATGCCAGCAAACCCCCGGGGGCAGCCAAGCCCTGAACACCGGCGCCTCTAACCCCTCCAGCTCTGTGCCCCTCCCCTCATCCCCGGGTTTGTCTTTCGGCCCCACTGCCCTTCTCCCGACCCGGTGGCCAGTTGTGGGAGCTGGCACCACTCTTCCGGTGGGGCCACCTGTCCCTGCCAGGCCTTCCTGCCCTCCGGCAGCTGTCACCCAGCGCGCATCTCGGAGGCCGAGCAAACGGAGGGACGCAGGACCCGAGAGAGCGGCCTTTGCCAGGCCAGGCCTGAGTGCTGGCCAGCAGCCGTCGTTGGCCTGTCCCGGACACCAGCAGCAGCCGTCGTTGGCCTGTCCCGGACACCAGCAGCAGCCGTCGTTGGCCTGTCCCGGACACCAGCAGCTGCCGTCGTTGGCCTGTCCCGGACACCCAGCAGAGGTGTCATTGGCCTATCCTGGACACCCAGCAGAGGCGTCATTGGCCTGTCCCGGACACCCGGCAGCAGCCGTCATTGGCCTGTCCCGGACACCCAGCAGAGGTGTCATTGGCCTGTCCCGGACACCCGGCAGCAGCCGTTGTTGGCCTATCCCGGACACCCAGCAGAGGTGTCATTGGCCTGTCCTGGACACCCGGCAGCAGCCATCGTTGGCCTGTCCTGGACAACCAAATTGGCAATTCTCAGCCCAATCCACATCACAGATCTTATTAGGAACCATCCAGATTTAAATCCCAATTTGTGTTTACATCTCCGGAGCCACAGGACATACTGAAGTTTGTTTGTACATGAGCACATTTGAAAAATCTACTTTCCAACATTTGATTCACTTTAACATAAAAAGAAGAGACCCCTTTGCCCTGTGGTTGGTGCTGCTGCGGTGGTTCTCTACCTTAACCTGGAAACCTGACAGCTTCCCGCAATCTGAACGGGGTCTGGTTCAGGTTTGCTCCAAACATGGGAGGCCAGTTGGCGCACAGGATGTTGTACTACTCCGATTATTATCCTGCAGCTTAAAGCACAAAGATGTTAAGCTGTGCTTTTCTCTTATTCCCTTGAGGACTTTGATTATTTTTATTTATCACGTTAAGAAGAGTGTTACATTTAAACAGGAATGTGGAAACCACCAAAGAAATCTTTATGCCTACATCATTCTCTGACTAAATCCCAGGATATTTTGTGAAGAAATCGGCTTCTGGGTAACTATCATCAATCATATTATGCTGCCAGCCTTGACTAAAGGAAATAATATATTTGCTATGTGTGCAATTTATATTGAACAAGACAATGTTTATAATTAAAATACCAAGAAGTCAAATTCACTATGAAGTAAAATGTATAAGGAGTAAGCATAATATGTGATGAAATCTTTATCTTTTAACCTAACATTTCCTTTGATCTAAAGAACCATCAACAGATTATTCAGAGACCGTGACAAAATTGTGTGTGTGCACACACATACAGTCAACTAATATTTGGCCAGGGAGCCAGGAAAACTCAGTAGAGAAAGGATAATCTCTTTAATAAATGGCATCAGGAAAACTGGATGATCACCTGCAAAAGAATGGAATTGGACCCCTACCTTACACTACTCACAAAAATGAACTCAAAATTGGCTAAAGACTTAAATGTAAGACCTAAAACTGTCTTGAAAGAAGAAAACATAGGGGTAAGCTTCCTTGACTTAGATCTTTACAATGATTTTTTTAAAATATGACGCCAGAGCACAAGCAACAAAAGCAAAACTACTGTGTCAAGCTGGAAAGCTTCTGTACAGCAAAAGAAACAATTAACAGAATGAGAAGGCATTCGACAGAGCAGGGGGAAAAGTATTGGCAAACCTGATATACAAGGTGCTGTATATCTGATATACAAGGAGCTCATACAACTCAAGAACAACAACAGCAACAAAACAATAATCTGATTCACAAATAAATGATCCGAAGACCTGAATAGACATTTTTTCAAAAGAAGACATCCAAATGGCGAGCAGGTCGTTGTTCAACATCACTCATCATCAGAAAAATGCAAATCAAGGGCAGCCTGGGTGGCTCAGCGGTTTAGTGCCACCTTCGACCCAGGGCCTGATCCTGCAGACCTGGGATTGAGTCCCACATCGGGCTTCCTGCAGGGAGCCTGCTTCTCCCTCTGCCTGTGTCTCTGCCTCTCTCTCTCTCTCTCTGTCTCTCTCTCTCTGTCTCTCATGAATAAATAAATAAAATCTTAAAAGAAAAGAAAAATGCAAATCAAAACCATGAGGATATATCACCTCACACCAATTAGAATGACGATTATCTAAAAAGGCAAGACATAACTGGTGTTGCTAAGGATGTGGAGAAAAGAGAACCCTGTACACTGTTGATGGGAATGTAAATTAGTGCAGCCACTGTGGAAGACAATAGAGAGGCTCCTCAAAAAACTAGAAACAGAACTACCATATAAATCCACAGTAGGGCAGCCCCGGTGGCGCAGTTGTTTAACGCCGCGTGCAGCCTGGGGTGTGCTCCTAGAGACCCGGGATCAAGTGCCATGTCCGGCTCTCTGCATGGAGCCTGCTTCTTCCTCTGCCTGTGTCTCTGCCTCTCTCTCTTCCTCTCTCTCTGAATAAATAAATAAATAAATAAATCTTTAAAAAAATAAATAAATCCAGCAGTATCACTTTTGGGTATTTATCCAAAGGAAATGAAATCACTATCTCAAAGAGGTATCTGTACTCCCATGTTCAGGGCACCATAATTCACAATAGCCAAGACATGGAAACAGCCTAAGTGTCCACAAGTGGATGAATGGATAAAGAAAATGTGTTATATGTATGCAAAGGGATATTATTTGGCCATGAGAAAGAAGGAAATCCTGCCATTTGCAACAACGCAAATGAAACTTGAAGGCATTATGCTAAGTAAAATTAGTCAGACAGTGAAAGACAAATATGATCCCACTTGTACATGAAGTCTAAAAAAATGGAAATCATAGAAAGAGTAGAACGATGGTTGCTGAGGACTGGGAGGTGGGGATGTGGGGAAGAGTTGGTCAAAGGGTACAAACTTTTAAAGATGAATGAATTCGGGGGATCTGATGGACAGCATGGTGATTTTAGTTAACAATACTGTATTATATACTTGAAAGTTGCTAAGAGAGTAAATCTTGAATGTGCTTGCCACTAAAAGAGAAAAAAGGTAATTACATGTGGTGATGGAGATGTTAGCTAAGCCTACTGTGGTAATCATTTTGCAATATAGATCAAATCATGTCGTACACCTTAAACTTAAACAATGTTATATGTCAATTATATTTCAATTTTTAAAAATTGTGCATGGTGTATGCATGTGTGCATGCATGTATGTGTGTGTTTGAAGCAGTGGAAGAATTATTAAAATAATTTGTATTAGATTTTATTTGTTTGAGAGAAAAAGAGAGAGAGTGAGTGGGGGAGGAGCAGAGGAAGAGGAACAAGCAGACTCTGTGCTGAGGATGAAGCCAGATGCAGGGCTTGATCTCAGGACTCTGAGATCATGACTCCAGACAAAATCAAGAGTTGGACATTTGTCTGACTGAGCCACTCAGGCTCCCCTAAAGAAAACAATTCTTGCAAAATGCCTGGCCCATCATAAGTTCTAAAATATGGTAGTTTACTATTGATAAATAGAAAAAACTGCCATGGTCAATTAAACTTTGAAAAATTTTATGGAAACAAACCTAAGCAAGTATTTTTTCTAAGATTTTTAAAAATTTATTCATGAGAGACACAGAGCAAGAGAGAGAGAGAGAGACAGGCAGAGAGAGAAGCAGGCTCCATGCAGCGAGCCTGTCCCCGGGCCTCCAGGATCATACTCTGGGCTGAAGGCGGCGCTAACCCACTGATCCACCCGAGCTGCCCTAAGCAAGTATTTTTATATAGCTCTGATGTCTCAGAGCTATTTATACATGAATTGCTATGGTCTGAATGTCTGTATCCTCCCCAAATGCACATGCTGGAATCCTAGTGCCCGATGTGATAATGTTAGGAGATGGGGTCTTCGGGAGGTGATTGGGTCATGAGGTTGCTGCCCTCATGCATGAGATTAGTGTTCTTACAAAAGAAGCCCAGCAGAGCTCCCTAGCCCTTTCTGCCCAGTGAGGACACATTGAGAAGTTGGCAGGCTGCGACCCAGCAGGGGGCCTTAGCCAGAATGCAACCCTGCTGGCACCTTCCAATTGGACTTCCAGCCTCCAGAACAGTGAAAGGGAATTTCTACTGTTTATAAACTAGCCAGTGATACTTTATATAGCATCCCAGAGAGATTAAGGCACTAATACACATTGTGAATCTTGGAAAGGAGAAGTTTAATATGCTCTCAATCCCAGACTTACATTAACCTAGAATGCCTTCTTTTTTCTACATAAAGACCAGGAAACTATTATCCAACCCATTCAGAAGTGAAACTATAGGGAAAGATATTAAGTAATACATTTTAAAAGTTAATATCTGTTGGGGCGCCTGGATGGCTTAGCATTTGAGCATCTGCCTCCAGCTCAGGGCGTGATCCTGGGGTGCAAGAGTCCCACATCAGGGTCCTGGCAGGGAGCCTGCTTCTCCCCCTGCCTGTGTCTCTCTGTCTCTCATAAATAAATAAAATCTTTTTTTTAATTAGTATCTGTTCTATACATTCTATGAAATTCAGATTTTCACTCCGATTTAATATTAGCTATCTTTATTCTATTTCATTAGTTTATCATCAACTGCAGTTTTGTACAATGTTTGGTAGAGGGATTTTAAGATATATTTTCAAGGACAGTCCACTGAATAATTAAACATAAAATATGTGTGTATATATAGATAATGCATTATACTGTATAATTATTATACATATGTATACATTTATATGTATATACACACACTCTGTATCCATAGGTAAATAGGGTGCCAATATCATCTGTTCTTTATAATGGTTTTCTGATGAGCAACTTGCTAGATATTTCAGAGACGATTTAATAAGGGCAACTGGTTGCTAAATGCTTGAAAGTGCTGAACAGGGGATCCCTGGGTGGCTCAGCGGTTTAGCACCTGCTTTTGGCCCAGGGTGTGATCCTGGAGTCCCGAGATCGAGTCCCGCGTGGGGCTCCCGGCATGGGCCTGCTTCTCCCTGTGCCTCTGCCTCTCTCTCTCTCTCTATGTCTATCATAAATAAATAATCTTTTTTTAAAAAGTGCTGAACAACTAAGGAAAGGGAAAGACGACATAAGGCAAGTGTCAGGTGCTCCATGTGCAGGGGAGTCAAAGCCCCAGGAGGGATTATCAACGGTGTTGGGGGGATGGGGGTGCCCTGGAGCGTGGGGGCCGCCAGGGAGGGACCCAGGGGGAAAAACGGAACTGCCAAGTCCAGGATGCTCCCGGCAGGTGCTAAAAGCTTACAGGACGCGGCCCGAGGGCTGAGCATGAGGGTTGGGGTCCCCGCCGCAGGAGCCAGGGCCCAGGACCGGAGGCCCGGGGGGAGCGGCTCCCCTCACGCTCTGGCCTCCGGGCCTCTCTTCTGGGGACAGGGCCCAACCGAGAGCCACCCGAGGGGACAGTTTGGGAAATGAACCTCCCCAGAGGCACAGCAGTAACCGCAGAGGACAGGAGCTGGAGACTGCGAAGGACCAGCCCACTGACCGAGGCATTTAGAAAGCAATCATGTGGGTGTATTTTTAAATAAAGCCCTTCCTTCTCCTTCGCATGATCAACAGAGAAACTGGGTTCTTTTAACTCTGCAAATTTGAATTAATAACGAAGAGATGAAATTAGCACTAAAGTCAGGTGATGTGGGAGGAAATAAGGACTTTTTTTTTTTTAAAGATTTTATTTATTTATTCATGAGAGAGACAGAGAGAGGCAGAGACAGAGGCAGAGGGAGAAGCAGGCTCCATGCAGGGAGCCCGACGTGGGATTCGATCCTGGCACCCCAGGATCATGCCCTAGGCCGAAGGCAGACACTCAGCCGCTGAGCCGCCCGGGCGACCCTTAAGGACGTTTTTTGTTGTTGTTGTTGTTGTTTTTTGTTTTTGTTTTTTTTTATGATAAACACACAGAGAGAGAAAGAGGCAGAGACACAGGAGGAGGGAGAAGCAGGCTCCATGCAGGGAGCCCGACGTGGGACTCGATCCCGGGACTCCAGGATCGCGCCCTGGGCCAAAGGCAGGTGCTAAACCACTGAGCCACCCAGGGATCCCAAGGACGTTTTTAAAAAAGAAAATCCTTTCGACTCAGATTTAAAGGAATGATAAAATGAAATAAAAATTTCATAACTTATATTACAATCTTAAATTTCTTTAAAATATGAGTACTCGATTTGACTAAGCATGAAATTTTAATTGGCACTAAGTACTTCACGTTTCTCCTTTTTGAAGCGGTTTTGCTTTTTTTTTTTTTTTTTTTTTTTGCAAATTTTCTCTGTTGTTCATGCTGTCAGAGACTGTCTCTGCCATTAGTATGCACCAGAGGTTGGCTCTTCACACAGCAAACACTTAACCTGGTTGCTTGTGTGGTGTATGTGTTAGGAATTGAGGTTACAACTCAACTGTACATAACAGTAAAAATTGTTGATCTGGATAAGGAATTTGAGATGCTCGAAATCCTGAAGTGCTTTTGAAATGATTAAAGATCGAATTAGGTCTGGTTAAATTTTTGCATAACATTTCTCAAAATACACTGTGCAAGGGGTGCGTGGGTAGTTCAGTTAACTAGCTGCCTTCTGCTCAGGTCATGATCTCAGGGTCCTGGGATCCAGCCCCATGTCAGGCTCCCCGCTCACAGGGAACCTGCTTTTCCCTCTCCCTCCCTGCTGTGCTCTCTCTCTCTCTCTCTCAAATAAATAAATAAATAAATAAATAAATAATAAAAACATACAGTGTGCAAAACTCTTAATTCTTTAAGCTATTTAACAGGGTAGCCTATATTAGGGTTTCTTTGGTCAAATAGATCTAGAAGAATTGATGTAAGTCAAGGCTTCTCAAACTCTCTGTGATGAAGGACCAATTTTTCTTTGATTTCCAATTTGTCTCAGACCATTTTTTTTAATAAAATACAAGAAAAACAAATTACCAAGTAAATGAAATAAAAAGGCACACAAAAAGACACTCTTTAATAATTAGGGTCAACAAGCATTACATTACTCTGTCAAATTTCTCTAAAGTTTCTAAATGCTTACTCAGTTCATTTCAGGATTTATTATAGGCCAGTAAGAAAACAACCCAACAAGCAACAGTCAGCAGACCAACTCTATAGACCCTGTTCAAGTTTAAACAAAATTTAAAGTTTTGTTACTGAAGTACTTCTCAGACATTTTAATATATTAATGAGCATGGTCAATATCTAAGAGGTAGATTCCAAGTGCAACATTTAGGACATTTCCCCCCATTAAATAAGAGTGTAGAACTTCTTCTTTTGGTTAGTTGGTTTTACCAGTCTATTCTATGAAAGCCGTGTTCCATGGGACATACTTTGAGAAAAGCTGTTTTGTTAAATTTTAATCCTTAGAGCACCTGGGTGGCCCAGTCGATTAAGCGTCTGACTCTTGATTTCGGCTCAGGTCATGATCTCAGGGCTGTGAGATGGAGCCCGGGGTCAGGCTCAGTGTGAGATTCTCCCTCTCCATCTGCCCCTCCAGCTTAGGGTTTCTCTCTCTCTCAAATAAACAAATCTTTATTTTTTTCTTCAAATAAACAAATCTTTAAAAAAAATTCTAATTCTCTAAAAATTATAGCTCCATGCAAGTTATATAGGTTAATGTTCACTATATAGCATAGTTGTATTTCCAGACAATTCCAAATTTCCTAGAGATAGACAGATGGGTGGATGGGTAGATGGGAAAGAAGGAAGAAAGGAAGGAAGGCATGGTATTTATCTTGTATACTGTAGTCGCTTAATTATGTAACTGATAGTAACAACCTAAGGGCTAAAAAATTTTTGGAGGTTGCTTCTATCTTAAGGCAATTTGCTTTCCCCAGTATCTTCTTGTGACTTCAAAAACCAGCAAGGACTCCTTTCATAAAATAAAATGATATTGCACAATTGTTTGCTGAGGCCTCAAGCTCCTTTCCCAGAGCACAGTGCTCTCATCTCACAGAGCTCAGGATGGAGCTGACGGTATGGTGAAATGCCTGAAAGACAGTGTTCCTAAGGTTTTGTTGTAGGACCTAGCTTAGAAAAGTTAACACAGTATTCATCTAAACTCAGCACTCAGTAGGTCAACCAAGAACCAACAGCATCAGCCTCTCCTGGGAGCTTGGGGGAAATGCAGACTGTCAGGTCCCACCCCAGACTTACTACTGACTCAGGCTCTACTTTCACCAGATTCATGGGAGATTTTTTTGCACCTTAAAGTTCAAAGAGCCTGGATCTAACTGTGTGCTTTGCACATACAATTGTGAATAAATATTCATTACTCAGTCTTAAGGGATTCTGTTAAATCAAATTGAGGCTGGTTAGGGTGCAAGCCAGTGAATTTAGAGAGGTGGGGGGAATGCAGAAAGAGACCCTGAGGGTGAGCAGAGATAATTCATCTGTTCCTTCTATGTAGAATTGGATTACTCTTTATGATTTTTCTTCAATTTTATTTTTAAATGGAACCATTATGACTCTGATCTAAGGGGCTCCGAGTCATCAACCAAAGTGTGCTAAGAACTAAGAAGGCACCTCTCCTTTAACATTTTTCTTGGGGTTTTTTGTGGGGGAAGAGGGAGATGGACAAAGAAATTTCCAAATTTCCCAGGTCAGGGGTCCTCAGCTGGTGGTCTGTGACCTGGATCTGGTGTATCAGGAGATGTCAGGTCTTCAGCATCCAAGTAGCCTGGATTCTAGTCTAGATTCTGCAGTTTCCAGCTATGTGGTTTTAGACACGTAATGGTTTTAATCTCTGAAAGTCCTCATTTCCTCTTTCATAAAATGAGAGCACTGATACTTATAATATCCTCAGGAGTAGTTGAGAGATATCAAGACTTGAAAGCACCTCCTTTGGGGGAGCCAATGTGAATACCTTTCTCAGGCCTAGTGTTCCAGGGAGTCTCAGCCCAATCAGTCCTCCACATCCCCGCGATCCTACCCTATTCCCTCCCAACCTCCCCAGCTTGGTGACCAGCGGCTTGACAAATATACATTGAGCACCTTGGGTAAGCCAGGCAAATAAATGAGTGACAGAGCCTTCCCTGGGATGGCTTCATCCAATAAGAGATTCCTACTGAGTTCAGTGATTCTGAGAGTTCTAGATTTCACAGGTCATTAAAATTTCAAAAATAATTTAGGACATTGATAAAGGATTGCCAACTTTTTTTTTTGCTATTTTTAAGAAAATGGCTCTCTCCGTTTCCTAAAAGAAAAATCTATTTTAATACCATAAAGTAGGACATTATGAAAGATAATCCTTTTATATTGAATAAATTTGACTCTTTGAAAATATTGCAGTGTCTTTTTTTTTTTTTTTTTTTTTACTTCAGTATGAATAGATAAAACCTCTTCACAGACCTGTGCTATTTGGTAACCACTCTCTCTCAAAACCCTAGAAGGCTAAGGAAATAGGTTTTGTCTAGAAGTTGCTTAAAGTTGCCAGAAAGTCCTGAGGTTTGCTGACCAGACCCAAAGCCCCACCTCCATTCCCTGACCTCCTCTGGCTGATGGAAATGTTAGTTGAGAAGCTGTAATAGGATATGACAGCAGAAAGGTTGGATTTACTACCCCAGGCATCCCCAATGCAAATATTGTTTTATTTGTGTGAAACAAAGCCTTCTTTGGGCCTTGGCTACTGCTGGGCTTTAGGAGGAGGCTGAAGGGGCTAGCAGATGGGAGTAGAAATGCAATTAGTTAATGCAATTGTGTTATTTAATGCACTTAGCAAATATATGTGTTTTTAAAAGAACTGAAAGGAGCTACATCCAAATGTAGGCAGATGTTATCACTAGTTGGCTGGGATTATGGTTTATTTTTGTACGCTTTGGATTTTTCAATATTTTCCACACTTTCCCTAAGAAGATACATCATTTATATAATAAGAAAAAAGTTTATCTTGAAAATATAAATACATAAAAATTTTGAACCATGGGAATGGGGTTTCATACCCAGATGTAATGTGCCTGCATGAAATAAACTAAGCACCACTGTATACCCTTTTGTACCTTTTGAATTTTGTGTCTGAAGCATGTGTTATCTATTAAAATAATAATTGATCTAGAAAGAGTGCAGAAGGCTGGAGGAGTTCCTACACATAAGGCTTACATAATTTTCTATGCTTTCCACCTCAATGCAACCCCATCCCACCCCCATCCCATCTTTGGCCTTGGGGGTGGGGGCTTCTCCCATGGCCACCCGACTGGTTAGCAGATGCTATCTAATTAGGTATGAAAGAAGATGTGGTCATTGCCCGGCTTGATTGCTACAATAAGGATCGCAAATCATGAATCCAAACAAAGACCACTTCAAAAATCCAGTGCCTACCAAAAACATGGTGCCATATGAGAAACTGAGATGAAAAAGAAAAAAATAAAGATGAGCTGTGTGAAATCAGACTTTGGGTGGACAGAATTCTGTGGTCTTCTGGGACCTGTCTCGGGTCTTTGAGGTAGGATGAACATCTTACTCATTAGTAAATATTTGAGATGAAAGCTTTTTTCACTCACCTCCTAATTATCATTTTTCCAAAGCATCTGCTTCTGGGAGAAGATTAATTAGTTGGCTATTCCTAAAGGATGGATTTGGCGAGATCAAAGGACCTCAAAATGTAATGGAGAGAGAACTAAACTGTGGAAATTTTCTCTTTGGAGGAATGAAGATCAAAATTCATTTGGGGAGTGTCACAGTGAACAAGATTTGCTCTGTTCTTCTTTCTTTTCTTTCAGAAAATAAAAGCTCCTGCCAGGATGCAAATATTTAACTTATACTGCATTTTATTAGCCTTCTCTTTGTAGGGCTGCCACTTAAAATTTTTCTCTTTCCCTCATTGGGTAAACACATCAAAGAGGTGTTTATCTAAGACTATGTACAGAGACCTATGAAGTACTCTGCATAGAAAATGAAGGAAAAAACTCAAGGATGGTTTCCTTATGTTCACTCAGACATCTCCCCATTTGATTTTTTTCTTGTAGATTTAAACAAGTCAACCAACAAATTGATGTTGATAAATTGTGCGAATTTATGTCTGTGCAAAGACATGTTGGCTTGCCAATATCCTTGTCCCTCACCTGCCATGAAACTCTACTTCTCTACAGCTTTTCACTTCCTTTTAGAAAGGTCACTGCTCTAGGCTGTGCCATCCCATCTATGCCTGAATATCTCTGCCGTCCCCAGAATTCATACATCAAAACCTAGTCCCCAAAGGTAATGGTGTTAGGAGGTGGAAGTTGATGAGATCATGAAGACAGAGCCCTCAGAAAGGAAGTGTCCTCATAAAACAGACTCCAGAGAGTTCCCTTACCCCTTCCACTGTGTGAGGACACGGTGAGAAGACAGCCATCTATGAACCAGAAAGCTGGTTCTCAACAGACACCGAATCTTCCAGCACCTTGATTTTGGACTTCCTGGCCTCAAGAACCATGAAAAATAAATGTCTGTTGTTTATAAGCCATGCAGGCTGCGGTATTGTTACAGTGCTCCAATAGGACTAAGACAGTCCTTGTACCTTTGAGTTTTAATTTGATGACTAAATATATTTGGTAGAAACTTTAGAAAATGTAGATTAGCAAAGAGGAAATTTTAAATTATTCATAAGTCTCACACTCAAAGAAACTGCTATTAGCCTTTCATTATTTAATCTACCCTTCCAGCCTTTTCCTCACTACATACTTTTCTACACAGTCAACTCTTACAGTTCGCACTCTTTTCTATTTTGTTTCTTCCCCCTCTTTGCTTTTCCACAACACCGCTCTGTAGGATGAGAAGAAAACAACTCTGTTCTGACTGAGGTGGGTGTTGAGATGGTTCTGATAACACATGCCAATCATATTTCATCCAAGAATTGCTCTACACTTAGCTAAGTGTGTTCATAGACGTTGCCTTTCGAAATGGCTAATGGCTAATGGTTGCTCTGCTCTACACCCTAGACATGTACCTAGAGGTGATCTGCACACTGTAGACGGGCCTCTGCCTGGGCCCCTGGGACCAACTAATGGATCTGCAGCAGCTTCTGGCCTTGGAATTGGCCTTGATTTAGTTCACTGGCTCACTTCAGGAAACACTGCTTTTCATACCATCCCCCCAGCAGTGAATAAAGACACATGGGATGTTGGCCTCTTGGACTCAGAATCAAAGGGCAAGGGCTACCTCATCCTTCCCCTCCTCAGCCTTACCTCCTTGGCTCCCCCTCCACACACCCACACTGGGTCATTTCCAAGATTGCGCTGTTGATTGTTCAACTTATCAGCACTTGCAGTTGGGGAGAAATTGGGTCCCCCAGGAGCTGAAATCTGCCCTAACTGCTTCAGCCTCAGGTTATGGGGGGAAAAGCCACCACAGAAATGTTTCCCTTAGTGAAGTGTGCAGAGCCTGCAATGGCAAAAAGTCAGGGGGACGTTGGGACAGCCCGGGAACGATGTGCTACAAAGACGCAGGGTGTGTGGAGATGTATTCGAATGAAGCCCAAATGCAACACCAGGACCTGTTAAGCCAAGACTGATACTAATATCAAGAGGAATGTTTAAAAAGTTAGGAACTGTGCTTTCCCTGCAGCATTTCCCACTCTGGCTGACCACCAGAATCACCTGACATACTTTTTTAAAACTCCAGCCATATTGTTAAGATTCTACAGACCTGGGAATAGATCTGGGCAAGGGCATTTAGTATTTACTTATTTCTCATTTTGAACTGCTTTAGGGAGGTGTTGCATGCTTTTTCTTCCATTTTTCTTTCTTTTTCTTAAGTTAAGCAAAACTGACCATTACCAATGATTTATTTATTAAACTGACCATTTTTAAAAAATTGGGTATTAACTCAGACAACACCAGTTCAAACTGATTTGTTTGCTTACAGCAGCAGTTCTCAGACCTGGTTGCACCTCAGAATCACCTGGAAGGCTTTTAGAAATCCTGATGCCCGGCTCTACCTACCTCCCTTCAATTCTATCAGAATTTCTGGGGCAGGTGGTGGGCTGAAGTGTCAGCTTCTCAAAGGTCCCTGAACAATTCCAAGGTCAGACCAGGCTGAGGATCGCTGGGTGAGACCCAGCTGAAAGGATGCTGGCCCACCAGTGTGCCAGGTGTGCTCACTGCCAAGCTCTCGGGGTACGCTGGAGAATCCAAACACTGATACCCACTCAAAGAAGAAAGCCCACGCGTGGCCTCTGCTCACCGCCAGGTAATCAGTGTACCCAAAGTAGGCACATGGGGAAGCATCACTGCTTCCAGACTTCTGGCAGGTTTTCCTGCTCTCCTCTCCCCTCCCATCACTCCTCACCCTACAACTGACTACCAACCACCTCCCACATGTGAGTAAACAATCTGCATGCAAGAGGAATGCCTCTCAGCTATTCTCTGACACGGGTTTCACTGGCATACGTCTTGACCTTCATGTGATTTACCAACAGTACGCCACCAAAAATGGAGTGCTTTAGAGTAATTATCTCTTTGTCTTCCCACAAGTTTTTGAGGTAAGTACTCTAATCATTTCTAATCTATTGGGTTTTTTTTTAAAGATTTTATTTTATTTATTCATGAGACACACACACACACACAGAGAGACGGAGACACAGGCAGAGGGAGAAGCAGGCTGTATGCAGGGAGACCAATGTGGGATTCGATCCCTGGTCTCCAGGATCACACCTCTGGCTGAAGGTGGTGCTAAACCGCGGAGCCACCTGGGCTGCCCAAGTTTCTAATCTATTGTTGAGGAAGCAGAAGCTTAGAGAAGGTGCAGGCCACATGCCCATCCTCTGCCCTGCTTCCTTGACTCTGGGGCTGGGACCCTGCAAAGTTCCTTTCTGCTTTGCCCTGACAGGCTCTGCCTGGGGGTGCCCTTCTTGTTGCCTCCAGCCTCGTCAGCATCCTCCAGGCAATGGCCCTTCACTTCAGGAATCTGGGTTCCTGCTCTGTGAGTTCCTTCCTTCCAGCTTCTAGATCCTGAGAACTGCAGCTCCCTCTCTCCCTAGCCCAATGCAAGGTTGGGGATGGGGGTCAGGGGAGGGGGTGGGGCGGTAGCTGCCCTTGCACTTCTACTCTGGGGTTATTCTGCATTGCCTTCTGGCATTTACCGTCCTCCCACACTGATGCAGCCAATTCCCTGTCTTAAATTCTCTCTGGTAAGATAGCCAGTGGGTTTCTATTTTCCTGACAAATAAATTAAATAATTCCTCAAGGACATGCTGCAGGAAGTGGCAGACTTGGGACCCAAACCTAACTCCGTCTGACTCTGGAAGGCCCACTCTCCCTACCTCCTAAGAGCTTCGTGGTAGCGGGCGTAGGCCTCTGAGAGAAGAGAGACTTACCTGGCCTGAATTTTAAGAACTCCTCTTTCAAAAAGTGAAAAATGTCTTTGTACCCATGAAAAACAAATAACTTTAAGGACAAAATGACTACTGGTGTGTGAAATGGAAAAATTTATGGTACATTCCAAAAGTGTCTGAGGGTGATTACTTTTAGTGCTAATTAAAGTCCTGGATCCTTGAAGTAAGAGTACTTTATCTAGGCTAGCACCATCAACAGAATGAAGTTGAATTTCCATATTTTAAGAGATAATTCATAATTTCATATGAACGAATGTATCTGTAGAATATTCCAGGTTGTAATTAGTAGTCTACAGGGGAAATATCTTTGTGAAATATGTAATGCATATCATGCAGCTTATCTAGTCCACACCCAGTTCATATAGTCTAGAATATGGGGAATCTGGTAGAGCTCAAGCTTTGTATCATCTGGATCCGGACTGGGAGCTCAATTCCATCCTCCCAGAGAGTGTTTCTTCCTTTATAAACACTTCATAGTATTACAAGTGAGACCTATGAATAAACAGTGGCTAACACAGAGAAGTCACTGGATGTATTTAATCACACACACACACACACACACACACACACACACACACCAGGATAACCAAATGCTAGTGGAAAGTACAAAAAGGAACATTGAATAAATGAAGCGTTCTGTGTACAGGAAAAGGAGATAAATTATTCTAGAGATGACAACTCTTGATCAAATAAATGTAGACATTTAATGCAACCCGAATCAAAATTTCAAGGGGTTCCTACAGTATGTGGTAATATCGTATTTTTTATGATTAAAAGCAGTGTAAGCATTTTAAAAAGCATTAGCCAAGATAGAAAATATACAAAGTAGAAAGAAAAAGTCCTCTCTAAATCCATGTGCCAGAGGTAACCACTGTTAAGAGAATGGCACATGCTCTTTTAGACTTTTTTCTGTCTATACAAATATGCCCATAAACTCCATGTTCTGTGGCTAGTATCGTGGGAGGGGTTTGTTTAGTCTGCAGCCATAGGCTTAGTGCTGGGCATTAAGCACATATGCAGCATCCAGAACTATGTGTGAGAGCCCTGGGTGTGAGGAGGGAACCCATAAACCTAGGAGACTGCACACAAATACACACATATCACACACACAGCATGTCTGGCAAGTAGGCATGCCTGGATACTGGGAGGAAAGCCATCAGTCACCAGCGTGGGGCCAGGTTTTGGCTTTCCTGTTCCACTAATAAAAGCCAAAGCTCACTAAGTCTACAGGTTCATTTGTCTGCAGAGCCCAAGTAGGAATTTTGGGATAATATTTTCCTCTAAATATATTGGGTGCCAGTGTCACATATGCTCCCAATAAGCCTTACCACTGTCTAGATCAAGGTCCTGGTGAGGAAGAAAAGGCATGTGCCACAGGTAAATAAATGTGTTTAGCGAAAGAGCTGTCTTCAAAGGTGTGGCCAGGCTACAGGGAGAATGGTGAGGGTAGTGGTGGTGGTGCAGGGCTTTATTTTTCTTTCATACTGCTTCTTGCTCTCATTCTCCTTTCTTTCTACTCCTCTTTCTCCCTCAGCCCTCTCCTGCAGCCTTCTGCACAGGGATTGAATTTGTTGAGTCAAATACTTACCTGATGTAACTCCAAGGCACCTTAGAGCTACCTTATTGGTATCCTTTTCAACTCTCCCTCTACTCCTTGGTTCTGGAGAAGCTCTGGATTTAAGCTTTGTAGACCTGATTCTCTGACTCCTCCCTACCAGGTTAGTGGAGATCTGAAGCTGCCTGTCTGAGCCTCCTGGAGCCTAGAGCACCAGCATGCCTGACTCAGGTTATGAATGTTATGCGATAGTGCTCTCGGCCTGCTGGATCCAGTGACAAGCTAACACTTGGGTAACCTTGCACGCTTGGCTGGGGTGAGAGCCCAGAGCTGCCTCTCAGGGTTTGAACCTACTGGTGCCTGTGGACCCCAGACTCTTTCCCCACCAGTGCCCTGCAGACCTGCATCTCCCCCAGCACCACAGAGGCTTTTATCGGAAGGCAGCCATGGACTGTCACCTGCTTATCCTGCTCACATTCACACAGAAGGTTAAAGAAGCCTGTGAGTTTGGCCTGGATCTTCACGAGCCCTGCTGCCTTAGCATATGGCCAATACTTTGTCTGATTACAGCTTCCTCTGATTGGCTTTAGATATGTGATTCCAGGTCCAAGAGCAGCTAGAATGAATTTTATCATCCTCCATCTTAGCTAGCTGCCTTGACGAAGAAGATTCCATTGGAAGGGATGCCACTGAGTTACCTGGACAGGCCTCCTGCCAATGCTGTGTACACCACAACCAGTTTCCACTCTAAGATCCCCTTGTTCCTTGTTTTGATTGTTCAAATCTCATTAAATGAGTAGAAATTGCTTCACCCACTACTCGTCAATTGGTCAAGAACTTGGGACCCTGTTTCGCTCTTTATCCTCTGAAAAATGCCATCCAAAGCCAACCCCAGACACACAATAAGTCAATGAACTCACTCACCATTCAGCAGAATCCTGTGAATTTTCCAGAGTCCTCAGACGCATTCTGTCTCTGTAACTTTTCCTTAAATGAATCTAACTCCTGCCACCTCCTCACTTCACTCCCCACGCCACCTCTGCATCCCACAAAAGCTTCTCTTTCCTGGAAGCATCTGATGTGCCCATCACCTGCTCTGACTCTCATCATAGCACCTCAGAAGTGGCTGCCACTGTAGCTTTTGTCCACTTTGGTTCTCCTATCGGTTCCATCACCTTGCTTGTGGATCTGCCTCCCCCGCTAAAACTAATCCAACTTTCCCATATGCCCTTTGCCTAGAGTCACCAATTGCTAAAATTTTGTCTCATTCTGCTTTCTACATATATATGAACATTTTGCTGAACCACTGGAGAGTCAGTTAAAGACATCTTACACCTTTACTTTGGAATACACCAGAGAGTATCTTAACAAGGATGTTTTCTTATAAGCATAATATAATTAACAAATTGAAGAAGTTTATTATCAATATAAATACCATTGTTTAACATATGGAGGATATTCAAATGTTATTGATTGTCTCAGTAATGTCCTTTGTAGCATTTTTTCCTGATCCTGGTTGGTTCCAATTTAAGGTCCTCATCACATTTATATGTGTGTCTTTCTGAGTTTTCGGTATTCCAGAGCAGTTCTTGGTCTTTTTCTTTCATGACAGTAACATTTTTTGAAGAGCACAGGCAGTTGTTTTGTAGACTGTTCCTCAATTTGTGTTTGTCTGATATTTTATGGTTAGATTCAGCTTAGGGCAAGTTGGCAGGAATTCTCCAGAAGTGACGGAGCTTCTCAACGTGCTTAACACTGACAGGAGTAGTTTTGGAGAAATTATATTTTCTTCCTATAGTTCCTCTTCCCCCATTTGAACAGGTAGGAGACTCTGAGCCTTACTGCAGGGAGATGTGAGGCAGGGCAGGAAGTGGTAGTAATCTCTAGGCACCCCTTCCCATTTTTTATTTCCAAAATCATGTGTTCATTGAGAAGAAATGGGGAAATTTGAAGGAAGAGGCAAAAAAGACAGAAGGACTTGCCTTAGACTCATAGAAAACTTAGGATAGAAGGGTTTGAGATTCCCAATAAAGAGACAGAACCAGTGTCCTGCTCCGTGGAAGATTCTAGAGCATGGCAGGAGCTCAGAGGGAAGCATTGCATGGTGCCCAAGGAGGCTGACTCCCAGGCCTGTGCCCTGGGCTTGTCAAAGACTCCCCACATCCAAATAGGGGAGGGACCGGCAGGGCAGACAGACCTGAAGACATGATACAGACTAGAACAGCAGGAGCCTGCTGACTATACCTGGTGGAGGCGGGGTGGGGAGGACCTCACCCCAAGAATGACCCAGAACCTTCGTCCTACCCTGGAAAAGTGGCACAGCCCTAGGAACGACTGGTCAGCAGGAAGTAGACTTTGAAGTAGAAGTAAGTTTATTTAAGAAAAGCAAAGGATTGTAATATTTCTCCTACGCCTGAGTTTGTAGCTGAGATTCAGGCCTGGTGGACACTCTCTCCCTACCCCAGCTCCTCTAACAGATGTGAACCTAGCTCTCTGCTCTCAAGGACCTTTTCTCTTGAAACCACTCCCCTACTTTCTCCTCCCTCCCCTACAGCTTCCTCTTGGTTTATTTATCTCCTGTGCTCCTCCTCCTTTCAAAGAATCCTGCTTCTCCTTACGGTCAGTCACTGGGTGGGTCATTGGTCGTCTATCTCTGTCCATCCATTGCTGAATGGAGCCCATGCTCTGGATCTGCAGACAAAGTAGAAGGGGAAAGAAGCCCTCAAGGTGTCTGTATTAGCTATCTATGCTGTGTAACGAATTACCCCCAAACTCAGAGGCTTACAATACCTATTATTTCACAGTTTGTATATACATCAGGAATTCAAGTGTGCCTTAGCTCGGTCTTCTATAATCAAGGGGTCAACCAGAGCAGCAGATGTCTCAAGACTCAGCTGGGAAGGTGTCTGCTTCAAAGCTCATTCATAATAAGGCTGTTGGCAAGATTCAGTTACTCGTGGGCTATTGGCCAGTGGCCAGATTTAGTTTCCTGCCACACAGACCATAGGGCAGATCACAAGTGGTAGCTAGTGTCATCATAGCCAGCAAGTGAGATGAGCCAGACAGAGAGGGCACTAGCAAGACGGAAGTCATCGCCTTTTGTAACCTATCCTTGGAAGAGGCATCTTTATAGCATGCTAGTTGTGAGAAGTAAGCCCAGCTTCTTGACAAAAATAAAGAAAGTAATTTCTATTCAGGTAACACCAAACTTCTAGTCCAAACAAAATTTGAATTTTTAAAACTTATCAAATTCATCTTATCAAGTTAGAGTGCATTATCAAATCTACCTCGACTCCAGTGTGTGTTCTTAAGCTATAGCATGAAATCCAATTTTCTCATGACTGTGCTACAAGGCCAGTCCTATGCCATGCAGTGAAATGGCAAATGTGTTTGATAATCTGGCCACCACTTTTCTTCCTTAGCTGGCCTCTCTCTTCCACTCCTTGCCTCTGTATCCCCTCCATGCCTCCGTTCTCCTTCTGAAAGTCTTCTTGAGATAGGCTCTGAGGTGCACTGGGGTGACCTGACACCCAGCTGGGCCCCTCGTTGGCCCTCAGGTCCTCACCCATTGGTCTGTGAACAGTGGAGGAAGCTTCCCGCAGGTGGCCCTCCTCCTGGTCTGATATTTCTTCCACCCTGCACTTCCTCACTTTGCTGGCCAGGTTGCATGCTGCCCATGCTATACCTGGGCCCTTTGTCCTACCCACAGCATCCAGCTTTTGGACAGTTTAACTTGCATCCATGTTAGTAGAGTCCAGTCAAGAAGTCAGCACCTCGTCCACATGTTTTGTGCAGAGAGGAATTTCATGCAGCCATCCAATGGCGACAGTCTTGAAGGGAATGGGAGATACCAGGGAAAGGGGATGGCCCAGCTGTCAGGATGCTGGAGCCCACATGCCCTGGCTGCTGGACCACTGGAAGCTTCACCACTGCTGCTAACAGGGCTGTAGGCCATGCAGCCTACACTCCTGCAGCTGCTGTTGCTTCCAGAGGCCCTCGCATGGGCAGGAGACGGTGTCGGCCACTTGCTTCTGCTCTGGGCTCCACTGTGACTCTCAGAGACAGACTCTCACCAGAAGCAGCTTGCAGGAGAGTCTGGGAAATGTAGTCTGAACACTAGCCTCCCCCACCCCGATCGCTGGCGTCCCCAGCTCTGCCAGGCCAGGGGCTCCAGGAAGGGCAGGATTGGAGCTGAGGGCCCCACGCAGAGCCACACTGGACCCCTCCAGATGTAGGACCTGCCATCTGGGCCCCGGCCGCTTGCCTGAGTGGCTAAGAGAACAGTCAGGCAGCCTGTCACCTGCAGAGGGTATAAATGTTAACAGAAGCCACACCTGCGCAGGTGTGGGCAGGCTCTGGCCCCGTAGGTGCTCTGTGCATGGAAAGGCTGGCCTTGCTCGGGGACGTGTCATCTGTAGGCATCCATAGCCGGGAAATGCTAGGCTTTCGTTTCATTTCTGTAGCAGCCATTCAGTGTGGCTTCCTTCCATTTTTTTTTCTTTTTCTTTTTTCTTCCTTTTTGCTTCCTTCCATTTTTTCAATTTTGAGTCACTCTATATTTCCTAGGAGATATGGTAGAAATGTTTCACTCTGGCATTACATAAAACAGGAAATTGCATTTCGTAGCGTTTTATTATCTCTGGTTCCCATTTGCTCCTGGTGCTCTTCTAAGTCAAATGTCTGTCTTTGAGCAAGTGGCAAATTTAGCAATGATTCAGAGATATTTATTGGAAGTCTGCTACGTCTGCTACTGGCCTGACACCGGATAAGGAATTAAAGAATCAAGAATTTAAAAAGAAAAGGAAAGAAAAAATGACCTCATGTTTAGTTGTGTTACAGTTTTGTTAAAACATGAGGCTACGTACCTACAACTTCAGAAAACAAATAGATGGGGGGGAAAAGAAAGAAAGCAAATCGATGGAGTCTATTCCACGGTGTGATACTCTGTGGTCCACACTGAGGATCCCAGGTCAGGAAAGTTTCTCTCTAAAGAAGGGATGGTATTATGGAAGGCAAGGAAGAGGAAGAGGTGAGTGCCGAGAGCTGAGAAAGCAAAGGAAAGAAAGGCACAGACACACTGGTGGGTGGGCGGTGAGATTGCTTCACTGCAGCGGAAAATACAAGTCCTATTACTGAGGATCTTGAACATCAGCTTGAGGAAATTGAACTTGATTCTAGAGTTGCCAAAACGTGGCCATGGAAACAACGAAGATTATAAATCATATCATCATTCTGATTTTATAGAACAAAACATACAAGCAGCCTGAAAGATGTAATATTTCAATAAATGCAGCTCTAAAGTACTAATTGTAGTCCTATAAGCCTAATAATTACATCTCTATAAAATGAGGTATTCGATTAGAAGTATTTTGGGTGCCTGGGTGGCTCATTGGGTAAACGTCTGCCTTTGGCTCAGGTCATGATCTCAGAGCTGTTTGATCAAGCCCCACATCAGGCTCCCTGCTCAGCGAGGAGCCTGCTTCTCTCTCTCCCTCTGCCTACTGCTCCCCCTGGCTGTGCTCACTCTCTCATATAAGTAAAGAAGATCTTTAAAAACTATATTTTATCTTACATCTCGATATGTTTTTTCCTCCTAAAATATAAGGTATAACTACCCCTGCATTCTGATCCATTTGATCCCTGAGTCTGGAAGTGAGTTTAGATGGAGAGGCATGCTATGATAGCTAAATCTACTTAATTCCTGCATTTCTGAGTTAGAATAGCAAAGAATTTGAGCCCAATGCAAAAGATAAGCCTAGTCAGTCCCTGAATTTGTACAGTGTTAGGAGAGCAAGGGAGCTCTGGACCAGATTTTCCAGAGTTCCCTCTTCCATTTCCACCCCTATTCTCCTGCTGTTTCCGCAGGCCTGATCCAAGCTGCCTGAATAAACACCCAAGGCCGCAATCCAGGTCAGCATCTCCTACCACCTGCTCTCGGGTAAGGAAACTGCTCATCAAGCCTTGAAGCCTCCTCCCACCCTCGTTCTAGTATTTAACTTTGAGAACGTATCCTCTAGTGGCCGACCTCTGCAGTACCCCGTGTGCAAATAGGATGCCCCTGGAAGGCTGACTTTTGGAGGCACCTTGCCATGGCTGCACTTGGTTTTCTGAGAGAGGTAGGAGATGAAATGAAGAAGTTGGCTTCAGCCACATTGCAAAGGAGTTTGTGGCTAGTCTAAGGACATTGCTCTTTGTTGCTCAGATCAGATATTTGTTCGGTTAACAAATATTTTCGAGTAGTGGAGGAAATGACCAGTTCTCAATTTTATAGACAAGGCTCGACTTAAGTATTTGGGTAACTATTGTAAGATAAATGATGCTGATAATGCAAGTAGCTAGCTTAAGAAATAAAAATAAAAAACCAATGAAAACTTCTCCGTATGTGCCAGGCTCAGGGCGAAACTGAAGGAAGGTACTGCATCATTCTTGGCCAAGCTGAGGGACACAAGTCCAGAAACTGCATGCCTGTGCTCCTCGCTGTCCACTCAGGACACAGCTTCCCCCACACGTTGATACAGGGAAAATCTATTAAAGTGAAGGTCAAGGACAACCAGAAAGGAAAGAAAACAGGAAGTTATCACCGAAAGACATCTCCAGAAGAGAAGTGTATTGGTTAGGATTAAGTCTGGCTTAGAATGAGAATTCCAACACAACAGTGGCTTCAAATGACAAAAGGGTTTCCTGTGTTTGTTTTGTTTTTTCTTTTTTTTTTTTTTAAGATTTTATTTATTTATTCATGAGAGACACACAGAGAGGCAGAAACATAGGCAGAGGGAGAAGCAGGCTCCCTGCGGGGGGCCTAATGTGGGACTTGATCCCAGGACCCCAGGATCATGACCTGAGCCAAAGGCGCCCCCTGTTTTTTCTTTCTTACGCTAATGTCCAGAGGTAAGCAATTTAGGCCAAGAGTGGTGGCTCCTTTCCTCAAAGTCCTAGGGATCCAGCCTACTTGCAGATCACTGTTTGCCAACCCTAGGAAGTGGTTCATATCTTCATGATCCAAAATAGGTTCTAGAACTCCAGCTATCTCCCAGGCACAGGGGAGAGTAGAGAGCCAAGGCGGGGTGAAGAACACCTGCTACGTGTTTTTAAGGAAGTATTCTGGAAGCTGGTCCTGCTCTTTGGCTTACAGGTCCTCGTCCAGGACTTAATGACATCATCTCATTAGATGGAAGGCAGGCTGGAAAGTTTTGGAATGAAGCGATGAAGTGTGTTTGCTGGGAGAAGACGACGGGTCTCTTGGAGTCCCAGCTGATAACTTTATCTTCTTATTTTTTCTGCCCCAACTCCCTCTGTCAGCTGCTTCATTGTGTCCAAAACCTACATTGTCCAATACTCCGCAACCTACCCCTTCCACTGTGGTCTGCAGCTCCATGGAAGCCTTGCCAGTCTTCATGTACTGGCAGGGGCTCAGGGTCAGAGGGTTCGTCCTTACTGACAGCCCTGGCCAGGACTACGCAGAAGCTTTTAGCATAAGCCCTTATGCTCCGCCCCCCAACAAGGATTGGCAAACATGTCCTGTAAAGGATCAGATAGTAAATATTTTTGGTTTTGCTGCCATATATTCTCCATTACAGCTGTAAGTCTGCACTGTAGAGCGAAAGTAACCACAGGCCGTATGCAAATGACTGAGCATGGTACATTTCAATAAGACCTTGTTTTTGGACACTGAAATTTATTTTTTATTTATTTTTAAAAAAAGATTTACTTATAGGGGATCCCTGGGTGGCGAAGCGGTTTAGCGCCTGCCTTTGGCCCAGGGCGCGATCCTGGAGACCCGGGATCGAATCCCACGTCGGGCTCCTGGTGCATGGAGCCTGCTTCGAACCTTCTGCCTCTCTCTCTCTCTCTCTCTCTCTCTGTGACTATCATAAAAAAAAAAAAAAAAAGATTTACTTATTTATTTTAGAGAGAGCGAGAGCATGGGAGCCAGGGGATAGGCAGAGGGAGAGGGAGAGGGAGAGAATCTCAAGCTGAGTCCCCGTTGAATATGAAGCCAGATGCAGAACCCAGGACTCTGAGATCGTGACCTGAGATGAAATCAAGAGTCAGCCGCTTAACCAACTGAGCCACCCAGGCGCCCTGACACTGAAATTTAAATTACATAATGTTGTCACATGTCATGAAACATTATTATTCTTTTTTTTTTTTTTTTTTTTTTTTAATCATGAGAGACACCCAGAGAGAGAGGGAGGCAGAGACATAGGCAGATGGAGAAGCAGGCTCCATGCAGGGAGCCTGACGCGGGACTCGATCCCGGGTCTCCAGGATCACACCCCTGGCTGAAGGCGGCGCTAAACCACGGACCCACCCGGGCCACCCACATTATTATTCTTTTGATTGTTTTTCAACCATTTAAAAATGTGAAAACTGTTCCTATCTCACAGGCCATAATGCAAACATGAGGGGTTCAATTTGGCCCACTGACTGTGGTTTATCAACCTCTGCCTTAAAAGATGAAGATGTAGGATAGTTATAAATTACTACACATATAAGTGATATTATTTATACCTAGTGCTGGCACTGAGCTAAACCAGATAACAATCCTCATGGTAGCCCCATGATAACCTGTCTTATGAATCTGATTTTATAGATGAAGAAACTGAGGCCCAGAGAGGCTAACTAACTTGCCCAAGGTCACCCAGCTAGCAAGAGATTCAGGCCCACCCAGAGGCTGTGTCAAACCATGGTGCTTTGTGTAACTGACAAGCCTGTGGTGCCTCCGTGAGGTGACGGGAAAGGATGGAAAGTACAAGCAAGGGGACCCCTGAGTGGCTCAGTGGTTGAGGGCTCAGGGCGTGATCCCCAGATGTGGGATCAGGTCCCGCATCAGGCTCCCTTTGAAGAGCCTGCATCTCCTTCTGCCTGTGTCTCTGCCTCTCTCTGTCTGTCTCTCATGAATAAGTAAATAAATAAATCTTTAAAAAAAAAAAAGAAAGTACAAGCAGGGAACATCCTGCAGCATCACTCATTGGCCACATGCTGCAAGGGGACACAGAGGCAAATGCCTGCCAGGCAGACTGTAGTGGGTAAGAGTAGATTCTAGGGTCAGAGACCTGGGTTCAAATCCTCCCCCACCCTCTGTTAGCTGTGTGGACTTAGGCAAAAGGGACAGGACTTCACAAAACCTTAGTTCTCTTGGCTAAAAAACGGGCATAATGACATTACCTGTTTCGTGGAGTTGCTGGGTAGGTCGTATATGAAGGGCTTAGCCTGTTGTAGGCACAGGCTGTTTGACACAGCCTCTGGGTGGGCCTGAATCTCTTGCTAGCTGTGTTTGACCACCATATGGTCAAACACAGGTCTGGGGAGTTTACTGTAGGATAAAGCAAGCACAAGCTGTGTCTCCACCAGGAGGAGGTAGGAGCACAGGAGCTTTGGGGTTGGTGTTGCTATTTCAGGAAGTATTCAAATTCCAGGGGAGGCATGTTTTGGCCTGAGCTGGCTAGGAGGAGAACGCCAGGGCTACTGAGCTAGCTCTCTTATGTTCCATCACTCTCCTGTGTCCTCTGCTAGGGGTCAAAGGGCTGGACAGGAGCAGAGCAAGACCCTGCTAGGGGGGCTGCCCATGGGTGGGAAGAAAAAATATGTAGTTTTGAAAACTTTTTTTTTTTTTTTTTTTTTAGATTTTATTTTTTTATGATAGTCACAGAGAGAGAAAGAGAGAGAGGCAGAGACATAGGCAGAGGGAGAAGCAGGCTCCATGCACCGGGAGACCGATGTGGGATTCGATCCCGAGTCTCCAGGATCGCGTCCTGGGCCAAAGGCAGGCGCCAAACTGCTGCGCCACCCAGGGATCCCTGTAGTTTTGAAAACTTAAAGATATAGGTAAAGCAGGGTTTTTCACCACCTTCTGTTTCCAGTCCAGCTCAGCCACAGTCACAAAGACCCTGTTCAGGGAAATGAAACCCCCTAATCACAGCCGGCAGGACCCTGGGAGCTCCCACTTTACCAGCTGAGGCCTTGAGAATTACTTTATAAAGCATCTGTTGCCTAAAGGCAATGTTTTAGGAGAGATTGCACACATTTCTTTGTTCATTCCTTACAACAATCCCTCGCAGAAGTTCTATCAGCCCCAATTTAAGATGAGAAAACTGGAGCACAGAGTGGTTAAGTAACTCTCTCAAAGTCACTCAGCAAAGGTAGGCCCACAGCCTCAGCCTCTCACCCAGAGCCCACGTTCTACTACAGGTCACTGGTTTGAGCTTGTTTGTTTTTTTGGTTTTTTTTTTTTTTAAGCTTTTATTTATTTATTTATTCATGAGAGACACACACACAGAGAGAGGCAGAGACACAGGCAGAGGGAGAAGCAGGCTCCATGCAGGGAGCCTGATGAGGGACTCGATCCCAGGTCTCTAGGATCACGCCCTGGGCTGAAGGCGGCGCTAAACTGCTGAGCCACCTGGGCTGCCCTTTTTTTTATTATTCATGAGAGACACAGAGAGGCAGAGACACAGGCAGAGGGAGAAGCAGGCTTCATGCAGGGAGCCTGATGTGGGACTGGATCCCAGGATCCCGGGATCCTGACCTGAACCAAAGGCAGACACTCAACCACTGAGCCACCCAGGTGCCCTTGAGCTTGTTTTACAACAGAACCCCCTGGGCAGCTTGTTAAAAAATATATATATACCCACTTCCTACCCGGAGATTTTGATTCAGTAGGTGTGGGGAGCAGCCCAGGTATACACATGTTCAATAAATACCCCGGGTGATTCTAGTGCCTGCCAAAGAAAACACTGGGGTGGAGGAGACCCTATAACTGTGCTGTAAATGGGAGCCAGCTGCAGAGGCTTATACCGTGAGCGGGCTTCAGAAAAATCACAAAACAGATGGTGACTTTGTTTTTAAATATCCAATCCTCGGTTAAATTCAACAAAACTGAGAACAAAAGTGTTTCTAACAGAAAGAAAACCTGGCCTAAACAGGCTGGTGAGGAGGGAACAAGGAGGGGCCGCAGCAGGACAGCTGTTTGGGCTGGAAGAGGTGCTATTCATTCCCTGCTGGGGCTGCCCTGAAGCTCTGAGCTGTCAACTGTCCTACCAGCAGGGGAGAGGGGGAGCCAGGGGTGAGGCGGGCCCTGGCAGCCCTGCCTCTGCAGGTGGGGAGTAAACCTGAGCCTGGGGAAGGCTCCTCACCCCCTGCTGTGAAGACCTGGGATTTCTCTACACCCGCCCATCTGGCCACAGACGTGCTCACTACCGCAGGACTGGAACTATAAAGGGTCACCAAGGATTCCACTGGATTCTTTGCCTCCCTCAGAAACAGCCCCTTGCACCTACAGAGTGGGCTCTGGGTCCAGGCTGAGAGAATGAAATTTTGCTCCAACCCACCTGCCTCATTTCTTAGCATCATCCTCCACCCCCTATTCTTTACTTTGTTTGCACTTAGAGATTTTTTTTTTCTTTTTTCGCTTAGAGATGTCTTAAGAAAAAAAAACATTTTATAAAGTTAGCACCGGGGAACCTGGGTGGCTCATTCGGTTAAGTGTCTGCTTTTGGCTCAGGTTGTGATCCCTGTGGTCCTGGGATGGAGGCCCATGTCGGGCTCCCTGCTCGGCAGGATATCTGCTTGTCCCTCTCCCTCTGCCCCTCTCTCTGCTCATGCTCTCTCAAATAAATGAATAAGATCTTTAAAAAAAAAAAAAAAAAAAAAGCACCATAAAGAAAGTGAGCTTCCCTCTGAAAAAGATCAGAGTGAAGCCAGCTATCAGGGTACCCCGTTGTCCAGTGAGAAGGGGTGCAGAGGGCTGGGGCCATCCTTGTATTCTTGGGAACAGAGTGGGGATGGAGAAAGGGGTGTGCTGGCTGAGGGGCCCCAAAGAGTGGATGCTCCAGGACAGAGGTCCTTCTGGCTGGTTTCAGGAGCGGGACAGAACTGCCTCAGGGAAACGGGGAGAGCAGGGATTCAGGTGATGTCCCTCTGGGGTGAGGAGGAGGACTTCTGAGGACGAAGGGGAATGGCAAGCCTGAGGACTGGCAGACGCAGCTCTGGGGGGGAGCACTGCTTGCTTCTCCCAAGACAGACAAGGACAAGTAGCAGGTGTCATCTGCCTGCAGTGGAGGACCCAATGGTGCCCTTCCCCTCCTGCCTCTTCTCTGGGACCTCAAGGAAGCAAGGGGGCACTCAGATGTGCCCCCGAGAAGAGGAACAGAGACACAAATGGGAAAAGATGGAGGAAGAAAGACTGTAAAGCAGACATGCCAGGAAATAGGAGCAGAGAGGGGAGGGGAGCCTAAAGAAAGGGAGGAGCAAACAGATACAGAGAAAGACAAGAGAGGAGGCTAGCCAGGCCACAGTCCCAGAGAGACCCAGGATCACAATGTGACTTCCCATTCAGTGTGGCCTTGCCCTGGGCTCTCTGACCTTGCAGGGGCTTCCTCAAGTCCCAGAGGTGGGAGGTGGGCTTGCAGTGAGGCAGTGTTCCACACAAGGTGGAGGGATGTGGGAAGGCCTTGGGAGTGTAGGAAAGAGAAAGCAAGGAGAGGGAGCCCTGGGGGGGCAATGGAGAGGGGGGCTAGGGAATTCATCCTGTCTCACAGTGGGGTGGGAACTGGGGAGCACAGGCGCACTCGGGATAACAGCACCGACCGACCCCTATGGGCACTGCAGTAGATCCCTCCACAGCGGTGCCGAGGGACTGCGGCATCAGGGGAGCCACAGGGACTATAAGGAGGAGCCCATCCTGGGGGCATTTGTGAGGTGCAATCCTTGCCACTTGTTTGACCAGCTGTAGAGGGAAGGGGAAGAACCAAAGTCTGTTCCTGGGTTGCTATTTTGAGTAATTGGTGAATGATCATGCCATCAACTTGCAGGCAATAAAGGAAATGCAGATTTTTGTCAGAGAAATCAGTTCTGTTTTGTACTACTGTTGTTTATATCTGCGTGGAAAACTGTAACTGGCCAATAAACATGAGATTATGCACAAACTCACCATTAACGAAAGACTAGAAGTTAAAACAAGATCACTTACTTAATCAAAAGGACAAAGATACTGGATTAAAAATTTCACTATTGGCAAGGACACCGGCCAACAGGTGCTCTCACACACCACTGATGGGGGTGTAATTTGTACAATCATTTTTGTAGGTAATTTGGAAAAAGTTATTAAAATGTTTAATGCGCTTTCTTTTTTTCCCCCTTTATATTACTTATTTTATCCCAGTGTTTTTTTTTTTTGTATCTCTTTATAGATGAAGATTATGAACAGTTTGGTAGTAATATATGTGGCAACATTTGTTTTCAGTTTCTTATTCTGTCTGACCCCATCATTCATTCCACTTCAAAGAATTTATTCAACAGCTTGCAAAAATAAAAGCACAAGGCTGTGCGCTGGAGCATTGTTGGTATTCACAAGAACACCCCATTTCCTCCACTTTCCAACTATGTGATTTGGGGCAAATTACTTCATGGGCTGTGCATGTTTCCTCCCTTGTAAAAGTGGTAATACTGGCACTGACGTTATTAGTTTATTAGGAGGATTAAATGAGATAACTGAAGCCAAGCATGGTGCCGGAGCTATGGTCAGTGCCCGGCTAACGTTAGCAAGCGTACTCCTGACAGGGAGGCTTCTGATGGCATGTTAGGGGAAGGTCTCCTGGCATGGAAGGGAGTGTCTGGGCATTGGGAGGACACTGCTAGATGGAGCTGAAAGTTGGGGCAGACAGGAAAGAAGATGAATCTGTTGTCAAGTGTACACTTTCAGTTCACATGAGGAAAGGAAGCAGGAGGCTCAGACCTAATCTGGAAAGACACATAGTAGTGGTTGGTGGAGAGGAAATGGGGTCTGGGGACTGTTAGTTTTGTGCTTAGGGGAATATGTAAACCAATGAGATCCAAGATTCCTGCTGAGAAGTTAGAAGCCTGGCAGGAGCCCCAGAGTCTCAGAGCAGACCCTCTAGTGCTACCTTGCTGCAGAAGAGTTGCTGGGTTTCCAGAACAAGCAGGGCGAGGGAGTGAGGGCAACAGAGGACAGGAGCGGAGCCTCACCATCTTGGTTGGCACAGTGCTAGGAATGTGGTCGAATGGTTCTAGAATGACTCAGATGTGTACAGAGCCTCAGCCCAGCAGTTGGACCCAGTGCCATGCACTTGACTTTGGTGTCAGCAGCTGGGGCTCGCACGTCAATTCGTTGTCCACACTTGCATTGGATATAGATCTTTTGCATCCTATCTACTTTCAGGGTTGTCATTGCTCATGGGTTCAGAACTTAAATGATGTCCTGGCCCGAAGAATCTCTTCTTTCCAGGTCCAACCAGACATCCATGGGGTGGGGTGTCCAGAATGGAGTTTAAGAGGTAAGCAGACACCTTACAATGCATTCTGTGTGCCCAGAAATAGCTCTTGAAATTCTGCCCTTTGAGACGCTTATTATGGTTGGGGATTCCAAAGTATCTCTGACAAGTACATTAAATAATGATTTATTAATTCATATCTATCGGCAAATGCATTTCATCCCTTTGCTTTCTCCTTGGAGTGGTGCTCTGTTTCAAAAGTCAGGGGGATTTGATTAGGTGGAGGGAGAAGAGGGCAATTTCAGAACTTGGGCCTTTCGGTACCGGAAGATGGGTTTTAGCTTGATGACCAGGTCGGGGTTTCCTGGCTGACTGTTGAAGTGTACTGGATCACCAAAAGGGAGGAGAGCGTCTCGGAGCCAACTCTACAGGGTGGTCTATAGATGACAAAACCCAGAGATCACAGGGCCTGATGCCAGGAGATCTGCATTCCTGTCTCAACTTTGCAACTTAATAGCTCCACTAAATGGGCTTCCATCCCTGACCCTCCCTTCTCTCTGCCATAAAGGAGGGCCAGTCATATAAAATCTTAAAATAAATAAATAAATAAAAATGGGCAGCCTGGCTGGCTCAGTGGTTTAGCACTGCCTTTGGCCCAGGGCCTGGTCCTAGAGACCTGGGATCGAGTCCCATGTCAGGCTCCCTGCATGGGGCCTGCTTCTCTCTGCCTGTGCCTCTGCCTCTCTCTCTCTCTCTCTCTCTCTCTCTCATGAATAAATAAATAAAATCTATTTAAAAAAAAATATGCCAGTCATGCCCGCCCCAACCCCTTCCATTCGGCTGAGTGTGGCTTGGCTTGGGGGAATATGCCCACCGCCATAATAAAATAAATAAATGCAACAGCACATAATATTATTATTACTATTGGAAATGTCCCGAGGGGACTGGCCTCAGCTCGGTCACTATAGAGCTCATCTCAGACAACCAAGGTGACAGGCTGGCCCTGCAGCCACCACCGCCCCCCCTCCCCGTCACCCCCGCTGCATGCCTCTCAGAACCATACACAGAAGCACATGAAATGCCCCATTCAACTTTGCTGAGATCAAAACCTTAAAGAGAACAAGTTCAGCTGATAACAAGCCTTCTTCAGGGAGTTTCAATGGAACAGTTCAGGGTCTGCTGATGCTGGGATGAGATGGACAAAGCATCTGCTTCCGGCCTGGGGAAGAGAGCCGCCAGGGCAGGTGGCCAGGGCCTCAGGGAACAGGAGAGCAGGAGCATGTTTTCACTGCTTACTCTTAGGCCTGTCCAGAGACCCCTGATCATCCAAGAGCAGCCCTGTGGGCCAGCCAATCCTATATGGGACATGGCCTGTCCTGGAGCGGCCCAGGTGTCCGCTGCATGTGGACAGGGTGTTGTGGGTACAATAAAGGAAACTCAAAGGACTGACCCTGCCCACGCGGGAAGGAGGAAAGCCTCAGACGCTCAGCAGGGACAGCACGCAATCGCCTTGCATAAGCGCAGTGGTGGTGTGAGCAGATAGAGTCACCTGGGGTCACACTGGGTTTCAGTCCCTGTTCTACAGGTACAGCTTTTATACCCGTGAAAATAGAAATGAGATTAGCAGTGCTCTCGGACCTACTGATGTGTCAAGAGTTCTTGTATTTTGGAGCCCTGTATAAGTAGCACATCATAATTCATGATACCTTGTTAGTATTAGAGATACATTGTTAATGATTCAAGTGTGGGAGGGAGCATCTTTGAGGGGATGGAGCTTACCATCCTTACCAGGAAGGCCACTGATGATCTCTGAAGAGTTTCTGGTTGCAAATTACTGCCTGGTTTTACTTCAACATCACAGGAATCACAGAACTCAGAGCTTGAAAAAGATGGATTAACCATCTAGTTCAAGCACCTTATTTTAGAGACAAGCTACGACGCAGAAACTCCATCTGACTTCTCTTTGCTTTGTGCAAGGCTCCTGGCACAGACTAGGTGATCCGTAAGTACATGTGAGACAGAACTGAGTTCATTTCCCTGCTGAAAATTTAGTCAGTGCAAGGCAGGGACCCTATTGCCCTGCATTGTGAGATGGAAGGAGAAAAACAAAGGACCTGGGATTAAAGTGTGCAGGGGCTTTGCAGCAGTGCCTTTTAGATAGCATAGTTCAATTGCATTATTCTACATGTAAAATAATACATATTTGTATATGTATGTGTGCGAAGTGTGAGTGTGTGTGTGTATTTTAGCAAGAGGTTAGTGGTGAGGAACAAACAAGGCAGTCCTAATTCTTGCTGGTTATGCATCCTAACTGTGACTTTTCAGCTATTTTGGTTTAGAGGCACAGTAATTCTTTAAAAAAAAAAATCCCTCAGTTGAAAGTTAAATAATTTTTTACCGAAATATGACATTATATGTATTATGTATGCATGCATGCATATATATATCTATCCCATATAATTTGCATTTTTATGGTAAAAGACTGGCCTCACTAGCTGCAAAATTAACATTGAGTTTTATTCCAGTGCTTCAACATCCTCTTGCCTAGCTACTTCCTCAAATGACCTAGATACATTTTGATCCCTGGATGGGGATAGCATGCTGCCCTGGGGAGGATTCGGTATTAGAAATTATTCAGGAGGTCTGGGCTGCTTGTCAAGAGTCTGCTGTTCTTTACTTATGGACTTTGGTTTTCTCATTGGCGTTGGGGCAGGCAGGAGATATGTGCACTAGACTTATTTTATAAATACATATGTAAGTCTTGTTATCTGGCAAAAACTTTTCTAAGTGCTTGTGAATATTAACGTATTTAATCCTCACAACCACCCTATGAGTTACTAGTACTATCCCTATTTTATAGATGAAGCTAAATAATTTGTTCAAATTCTACAGCACTTGAGGAACTCCTAGAAGAGCCCTCTGCCAAGATCAGAATCACTCTGAAACAAAATAAAACTTACCTGGTGGCCTTTCTCTGTTGATGGGTGCTCTCAACTTTTAGGGGTCATACATTCCTTTCAGAATTTGATGACAGCTATAGATCCTTTCCTTGGAAAATAAACATGTGTTGATGATTAATCTACATCCCAAAGCCATCCATGGAACCCAGGTTAAAAACACCTAATATAGGGGCCCCTGTGTGGCTCAATTGGTTAAGTGTCTAGCTCTTGATTTTGGCTCAGGTCATGATCTCAGGGTGGTGAGATAGAGCCCCATATGGGGCTCTGCGCTCAGCAGGGAGCCTGCTCAAGATTCTCTCTCTCTCTCTCCCTCTGCCCCTTCCTCTGCTCGTGCTCTCTCTCTCTCTCTCTCAAATAAATAAATAAATAAAATTTGTTTAAAGCCTTAATATAGTAGAGGAATGCATCAGCACTTTCTTCAGCAACTTATTTCCCATGGGAGCCCCAAACCATAGAGACAGATGTTCCGGAATCTACTATCTACTTTTTGTGCCACATGTCCCGTCTTTTTCAATGACTCTAGATTAGAAATCATCTAGGCAGAGGTAATCTAGTGGTTATTTATGGAGGCCGGGATTCTTGGGTACTTTCACATTCTGCATGATGTATTTCTGCAATATTTAAATATTTCCCTAGAAGCATGTATCACTTTTATAATCAGAAATGGTATGAAATATTTTTAATAAAAAAATCACAAAATTTTCATTATGGATATAATAAAAATATGCAAAATTGTGTACATAGAAGAATATTCATCACTGTGTTGCCTGCAATCCTCCTAAAGGAGAGACTAAATAAACAATGGGGCTTTCTTCAATGCATTGCTGTGTGGCTTCCAAAAAAATCCTGTAAGGTAGCTCTAAATGAATGAACCTCAAGACCTACCATCTGGAGAATAAAGCAAGATTAGAATGGTGTACAGTGTGCTACAATTTCATGGAGGCAAGAGAAAGGAATGCTGTTCGATGCATCTAATGCTTCTGGAAGGATCAGTAAAACCTGGTGAATTCACTGTCTCTGGAAAGTTAGAGCAGAAATGAAGACTTCCTTTCACTCCATGCCCTTTCCTGGTTTTTAACTTTGTTCCATTTATGTATTACCCATTCAGTAAAATACTGTAAAAAAGAATGTGAAAGGTCATGGAGATGCCACTACCTAAGAGGTGTCTTCCCACCATAGGACCTGGCACTGTCTGTCCTTCTGCCTGGAATGACCCTTTCTATCCTCTCTCCCCCTTTGGATGTGAGTTTAGTTGAAAGTTTCTCATTAAAGTCTTCCCTGACCTTCCCAACAAGGTCAAACATCCATCTGTCTGCTTTTGTAATACCATGTGCCTTTCTATCCAAACACTTCTCAGTTGTAGTTTTCCATATATTTCTGTGATTATTTGATCCACGTTTGTCTCTTCCTTCTAGGCTTAAGCTCCTTAAGAAAAGGGTTTTGGGTTTTGCTCGTCAGTATATCCATAAAATTTGGGACATAGTAGTGGACCTGATGTACTGGTACATAGTAGGGTAAATAGTGAATGAGTAGGTGAGCATACATCCCCATCACCAAGTCCACCTACTTTCCTGTCAAGAGGTCAAAGGTCTTCTTAAACACCTAAGAACCTGGACCTCACAATTTCTTCAAGCTGTTCATTATACCTTTAGATACCTCTCACTCTTGGAAATTTCAATCCCATTTGTTCATATTGAGCTAAAATGAATCTTTGTGGCTTCTACCCACTGTATTTAATTCTACCCTTAGCAACACATAGAATGGAACTAATTCCTCTATATGATGATTTTTCAAATATTTGAGCACTTACAGTCTTCTTTTTACCTAACTACACATTTTCAGATTTTTTAAAGATTTTATTTATTTATTCATGAGAGACCCAGAGAGAGAGGCAGAGACAGATAGAGGGAGAAGCAGGCTCCTTGCAGGGAGCCCGACACGGGACTCGATCCCGCGCTCCAGGATCATGCCCTGGGCCCAAGGCAGGCGCCAAACTGCTGAGCCACCCAGGGATCCCCAATTTTCAGTTTTTTCAGCCATTCCTAGCTATAACTTCCTTGAGGGCAAGGAGAGTTTCATATTCATCTCTGTATCTCTAGCCCTCAGCTCAGCTATATTATTTTAACAGAGTCCATTTTTTTTTATAAGCATCGCTTACATTACTCACCTCTGAACATGCTGTACTTTGCCTATGTTCCTCTTACAGTACTGACTAAAATTCTGGACAAATATTGCAGCTTTGGTCTTGCTAGCATACTTCCTTTCTTTCATGGTTCATATCTCTAGTAATGCTGAGATCCCATAAGTTTTGGGGGCAGCCATTGATGACACATAATGAGTCCTGTTTATGAGGGTTTCTTTTTTCCTTCTTTGTAGAGCTCCTGTCTGTACCTTAGAGCATTGCTATGTGTGTGACCTTATGTATTAAAACACTGAACTCGAGTTCAGGCGACAGCTGGACTATGCAGCGGCCCAGGCGCTCGGCATGGCTCACCTGGTGCTGGAAATTTACCGTCGTGCTATTCAAAAAAGCTCCATTTGGAATCTTCCAGATACTATCTACAAAACATGTAAATGTGACTGTGATGATGCACATGCACTGCCTTAGAACACAGGGCAGTTTCACAGTTTATTGCATCAATAGATAAAAAGAAATACGATCATCTTCGTAGATGCTAAAAAGGAAGTAACAGGTCTGATGAGCTGCACCTTCTTCCGAGCAGCAAACGGTCTTTAGTCCTCCAGTGATGATGTGATTGAACTAACACCATCAAATTTCAACCGGAAAGTTACTAGTAGAACTCTAGGCTCCGTGGTGGCCACTGCCAGAGGTTGACACCAGAATGGAAGTAGCAACGGCATTAAAAGATGTTGTCAAAGTCGGTGCAGTGGAGGCAGATAAACGCCAGTCTCTGGGAGGTCAATATGGCATTCAGGGATTTCCTGCCATTAAGATTTTTGGATCCAACAAAAACAGACCAGAAGATTATCAGGGGAGCAGACCTGGAGAAGCCGCCACCGAAGCCGCTCTTGGGCTCTGCGCCAGCTGGTGAGGGACCGCCTTGCGGGGGGGGGGGGGGGTACAGCTCTGGAAAACCAGGTAGGAGTGAAAGTTCTAATACGAAGGACGTGATCGAGCTGCAGTAAGAACGTCCTCGATAATGCCGATGTTTGGATGGTTGAATTCTACGCTCCTTGGCGTGGACACTGCAGAAGCCTCGGCCCGAATGGGCTGCTGCAGCCACAGAGGTGAAGAGCAGATGGGGGGGGGGGGGTGGCCTCGCCGCTGCGGAGGCCACGGGGGTAACCAGCCTCCAGCCAGCCGATGCGGGCTCAGGGCATTCCCTACAATCGAGGTATTTCAGAAGGGACAGTCCCCCGTGGACTATGATGGGGGACCCACACGATCCGACCTCGGGTCCCGGGCCCCGGATTCGTTGTCTGAGACCACGAGATGCGCTGCCTGAGATGTCAACGAGGACATCGCTGAGACCCGCGAGGAGCATCAGGGTGTCGGCCGGGCGGCCCCACATTCTGGACACCCGAGCTGCTGGCAGAAATTCTTACTTAGAAGTTCTTTTGAAGCTGGCAGGCAAATACAAAAAGAAAATGTGGGGGTGGCTGTGGGCAGAAGCTGGAGCCCAGGAGGAACTTGAAAATGCACTGGGGATCGGAGGGCTTGGATACCCTGCCACGGAGTCATTGACGCCCGCAAGATGAAAGTTGCTCTTCTAAAAGGATCTTTCAGCGAGCAAGGCACTAAGGAGTTTCTCTTTGGGGCGTGGATCGACAGCTCCCGGCGGAGGTGGGGCTTTCCCCGCCATCAGCACCCGAGAGCCTTGGGACCGCAAGGACCGCGAGCTTCCCGTGGAAGACGACACTGACCTCAGGGACGTGGAGCTGGACAATCTGGAAAGACGTGAGCTGTGAGAGGCTTGGCACAGACTTCAGTTTTCTTTTCTTGGGAGCGGATCTCCCCAGCGATGAAGGAACATTCTCCACACTCAGATAAGTCTACCAGTGGCCTTTTGAACCAAGAAGCAGCATTTGATTGGTCCTGTGAAAACACTGCAACAGTGAACTTTGCAGCTCAAGAAAACAATGAAAAATTCTATGAATTGTTGTAGCCAGCGAATTGGGTTGTATTCTATCAAGTAATATTTTGAGGAAAACTCGTGGGCTGTTGACATACTTTTCCCTCCCTCTGACTGCTGCTTGAATGTTCTTGGAGGGTGTTTCTTATATTATCAAGTTTTTTAGTGTGATTCTTTCATTTGAATATTAATGCCTTTTTTCCATTAAAAAATAAAATAATATTTTGGATAATGCAAAAAACAAAAACAAAAACAAAACCCCAAAAAACCACTGCACTCAACTGTTAATATTATATTGTTGGTTTGTTTCTCAGACTTTCCAAAGCCAGACCAGCAGCTTGGTGAAACACTATGAGTTCCATGCCAAGAAGGATAATGCACTTTGAAAATATATCTGCTTGGTGTACCTGGGTGGCAAAGTTGGTCAAGCGCCTAACTCTTGATTTCAGCTCAAGTCTTGATCTCAGGGTCATGAGCTTAAGCCCCACACTAGTGGAGTCTACTTAAAAAAAAAAAAAAAAAGATACTTCCATCTGGTGTGGCAAATACTACCCGAGGCTGACTCATGATATTTCCCTCTACCCCATCTTTACCCAATGAGTATCTTCAGAGAAGAAAGAGAGTGTTTGAGTTGCAAGTGAGAATTTTTCAAAAGGCCAACCTCTTTAATCCTTAACTGTCACTAGATCCACTCTTGAGGGCTCTCATAATGCTGAATCTAAGCTCTTAGAGCTAGAGGCTCCTGGGTAAATGTGAGCATGGGCACATCATTGCTAATGTGCACAATGTTTGGCAGAATGCCATCAGGCCAATACATTGAATGTAGCTTCTCTGTCTTTTAGCCAAGAACAAGAGGAGAACCAGTCAATCTCCAACATCATAATAATTCCTCTATGGGGAACATGTTCTGACCTGGTAAAGGGATGCATGCAATGATTTAGTTTCTTTTTCCCATATTCAGCTTTCATGAGCTATATGACAAATGGGTAAAGGATCAGAGCATGCTGAGAACTAATGAACCAGAGGGAGAAATTCATTTAATGACTTAAGTGTGCTTTATCTAATGTGAAATGTAGGTCAATTCACTGTAAATTTATTCATGGGGATTATTTGTCCTTAGCCTGATTACATGGCATGTATTATAAGATTTTGGCCTTGTGTGAAACAGAACAGACCCTGCTTGTCCCTCCCCATCCTTCTCCACCCCTCCCCCTCCCACCCTTTCCCCCTCCCCACAGGTGGCAGGCATCTAGCCACATCCATCAGTGCTTGTCTCAGGAGAAAAGACTGCATTTCAAACTATTCAAAAAATTGATTTGGGGCTCTTTATTACATTTTTTGAGACACTGGAAAAATCTAAAGCCTGAACACCTACACAGAAATTCAGATCTATTGCTGAGTTAGCAGCCAATATAAAGATCAAGCAAAAAGAGGGGTATTTCAGCACTATGTGGGGCTAACTGACTATGTGTTGCAGACAAATTCATCAAACACAGCAATCAGGGAACACATTTTATGAAGTTTAGCTAGCAACTCTTTCTTAATTCTAGTTTTAGAAAGCCAAGACAGCAATCTTACAGGGCTTATTGTCATTATCATCACCAGCATCAGCATCATCATCATCATCATTATTTTATAAACTGAAAATTAGTAACTGAACAGGCCAGTTTGTATTAGTGTGCCGTTAGCTTCACTAGCTCCTTTACCTCTGAGAATCAAAAAGAATCTTCAGTCCTTGGTCCTAAAAGACAGTCCAGTAAAGCAATTTCATTAAAGATTTGAACAAAGGCTTAAGACATTTATTCGTTCAAAACAGATGTCCACGAGATCCGCCTTTTGAAAGGAAGAAATTTGTGGGGCTTAATTCACATTAATATAATTTGTGGTTTAGTGTAGCAATGTGAAAATCCTGTAGTTGTCAAAAAAAGAATCACTTTTCCGCCTTGAGAAAGAGAAAAATGGAATTTAAACTTTTTTTCCTTTTCTAATTTAAGCTTAGGGTTAATTTGACAAGGATGATGCAGGGAAATACTAAGAAACGTTAACTTGGCATTGTGCACTTAGCAAGTAAAGCCAAAAATTTCATACTTTTCCCCAAACCAATTTCATCTCCAAGATAAAGAGTGATGCCTTTTTATGATTCCATAAATTTCAATGAGTTTTACAGAAAAGAATATTACTTTTTGTTTTTTTGTCTCTCTAGTAAAAGAACAAAACTGTGAACTGAGGTTAAATGAGCTCTCCTTGTCTTCCCTGTGGAGTATTTGTATAAAGCCATGGAGAACTCTAGCAAAGTCTCCAAAGTTACTCCTTAAGTCCCATAAAAAGATGATATCAAATCGGATTGTTCCTGGAAGACTTGGCCTTGGAATATAAGTAATAGTAATGCCCTATATTTGTTTGAAACATCACAGTTCATAAGGTACTCTCACTCATACTGTTTCATCTGATCCTCATACTCTCCTGGTGATTTTCAGCAGAGTTTGGTCTTCTAAGGGGGTTAAAGTTCTGTAGCCACCTGGAAAGATCAAATCACACACATCTACTTGACATTTCCTGACTATAAAATACAGAACGAGTGGTTTGGGGTCTCTGTAAATAAGTTAACTTATGTTTAGAGAGTGGGGTATAACAAAACATTCCCTGACTTTAAGCCCAATAATGGGTACTAAGCCTGGGGGTCTCATGTCTCCCACCCCACCTCACTTGGGGGCATGGATTTATGGAGCGGAACGGTTAGCAGAGTTGCCAACCATGTTCAGATGCTTATTCTTTCCCTCTCCATTCCACCAAGCATCTGTTGCAGCAGGCAGGGTCCAGGCAGGAAAACAGAAACCATGCTAGGTATTTAAATAGAGGGGCTTCAATATGGGAAATTGTTTACATAAGTGATAGAAATGTTTAGAAGAAGAAAGTTGAGAAGCCAAACAAAAGATAGTGAAGCAAACTAGAGGTTCCCAATTTCTGGAAGCCTCTACCACTCCTTGACTAAGGGAAAACAGAAAGGGGAGGTATCACCAGAACCCAGGGGCTGGGATCATTAGAGTTAAACTGGGATGAGGTGGGCCAGTTCATCAGGAAATGGAGCCATAAAGATGCCACCCAAGAAAAAAAGGAGAGGAAGAAATACCCTACCCTGTCCTTCCTGCCCTCTGGTCTCCAGTAGCACCTCACATTGGTGGAACACACTTGGAAGATGCAGCCTGTGGGGTTTGGCCCCACTGCCCAAGGCAGAGAGCAGGTTGAGGGGTGAGAAATGGAGC
The DNA here is from genome assembly GCF_053574225.1 of Canis aureus. Lineage (NCBI taxonomy): Eukaryota > Metazoa > Chordata > Mammalia > Carnivora > Canidae > Canis > Canis aureus. Next base: position 31,758,261 of record NC_135642.1, read on the forward strand.
TGAAGGCAAACAGAATCAGGGCCAGTGTAATAACAAAATTTCTCTTTGTGCCAATTGTAGCCTTGAATTCCTGTTAAATGTGCATATGTTGTGACATCATTGTATGTATTACCATGATTCAAGTCAAATAATTTGCCCAAGATCATACAAGTCAAGTGTTGCAGCCAGATCTTTTGATTCTTAGGTCCAGTGCTTTTGCCACTACCCCTGCCTGTTTCCTTCTATATAACTATACTGGAAGGGGCTAGGATAATTCGAGGGTTTAAAAACACTTTCATAGGGACGCCTAGTGGCTCAGCGGTTGAGCGTCTGCCTCTGCCTTCGGCTCAGGTCATGATCCCAGGGTCCTGGAGTAGAGTCCCATATCAGGTTCCTGGCAGGGAGCCTGCCTCTCTCTGCCTGTGTCTCTGCCTCTTTCTTTGTGTCTCTCATGAATAAATAAATAAAATCTTTAAAAAAATAATTAAAAAATAAAAACACTTTCATAGACTCTTAGGTTGGAACTAGCTCAGGGCATTTCAAACTATGTGTTCCAGAGCTCGGAGCTCCACAGAATCCCAAACTTCACCCCTCACTTCAAACTGTTTATCAATTTAATGTTATGCATGAGGGTTCCACTAAGATTTTTTTAAGATTTATTTATTTATTTATGATAGACAGAGAGAGAGAGAGAGAGAGAGAAGGCAGAGACACAGGAGGAGGGAGAAGCAGGCTCCATGCTGGGAGCCCGATGTGGGACTCTATCCCGGGACTCCAGGATCGTGCCCTGGGCCAAAGGCAGGCACTAAACCACTGAGCCACCCAGGGATCCCCGATTCCACTAAGATTTAAAGAAAGTGATACTGCTCAAAGAAAAACATAAAATTGTTCTAGTCTATCTCCCTCAAGTGAAGTAACTGAGGGAGTTAAATGAAATCACAGAGGGTCTTGCTAACAGTAGACTTGAACCCAAACTTACACACAGGTTTTCTGGCTTGTCACTTATCATTCTTGTCAGTGAACCATGCTGGGTGTGCTATAACCAGCTGCTAAGACAGAGTGACAGTGGAGTGAGGGAAAAGGGAGGAGTGATAGGGAAAGGCAGAAGAAATATAGAGACTACTCAGAAGAAGATGATCCAAGGCAAAAACAAAATGAAATCCACTTGAGAATGATGCTTAAAGGATTTAAAGCCATTGTGTTTTGCACATGGGGCAAAACCAAGGATATTCTGTTGAAAATGAGATCCGTTCACAGAAGGGCTAAGAGAAATCAAGGATAGTTGCCAGAAAGTGGAAACAATCCAAATGTGCATCAGCTGGTGAATGGCTAACTTGAAGAATACCCATACAATAGAATACCAATCAGCAGTAAAGGTGCAGGTGCATATTGCGACATGGATGCATCTCATCTACGTTATGCCGAGTGAAGGAAGCCAGACACGAACGACCACATATTGTTTGATTCCGTTTACATGAAATGTCCAAAATACACAAATCTATCAAGACAGAAAACAGATTAGTTGTTGTCTGGGAGTGGGGGTGAGTACAGGGAATGGCTGCAAATGCGCATGAGGTTTCTTTCAGGGGTGAATGGAAAATGTTCTCATACTAGATTGTGGTGACGGTTGCACAACTTCGTAAATCTACTAAAAATCATTGAATTGCACATTTAAAATGAGTGAATTTTATGGTATGCTAATTTTACTTCAATAAACTGCTATTGTTTTTTACAAGATAAAGCAAGGGCTGACTCTAATCTGTTGTCTTGAAGGTACAAAAACTAACCTCCAAAAATCTCATGAGGAAAGAAAAAAATTTTTTGCAGATTTTATTTATTTATTCACGGGAGACACACAGAGAGAGGCAGAGACACAGGCAGAGGGCAAAGCAGGCTCCCCGCTGAGCAGGGAGCCCTTATGTGGGACTCCATTCCAGGACTCCAGGATCACGACCTGAGCAAAAAGCAGACGCTCAACCACTAAGCCACCCAGGCACCCAAGGGAAGAAAAGCTTTCATCAGCTGCTCAGGTAAATGAGGCATGGCTGTTCTTACATTCCTGGGTTGGGTCATAGAGGGCACCAACCATTATTCTGAGCCCCAGAATGGCTCTGTCAGGTAGCACAGTCCTTCCCTGAGATTGCCCAGCACTGCCATTTCCTGGGCTTACAGGTTCTCAAAGCCACATCGCTGCAGATTTGGGGTGAATACAACATGAGCAGTAAAAAAAATTCTTCTCACACCAGAGCACTTGGCACCCCTCATTGTAACGATCTGATTAGGAGCCTACGTTCCTCTCGAGGCTGTCAACTTCATGAGAAAAAGGACAGCAAGCATCTTGTTCACTACTTTCTCCCACCACAGAACACAGGCTTCTCATGGTTCGTTCTAAATAACTATTTGTGAAAAGAATTTAAAAATTATTGGGAACGCTCTAAATAAATAGAGAAACTGGTTCAATGGCCATGGATTAATCCAACAAACATGTAATGGGAACACGACTATACTTAATTCCCACAATATTCCTGTTAGGTAGGTGTTAGGACACCATTCCTTACTGAGGAGCTGAAGTTCAGGAAAGTTAGGTTACTGGTTCAAGGTGGCCAAGAGTGATTTCAAACCAAAGTCTCCTGAAGCTAGATGCAGGGCAGTTTCTTTAAACTTGAGTTTCATAAAAGCAGAATTAGGCTCCTGTTTTTCCATCATATAATGCTTTAGATTTCTTTGATGATTTGTATCAGACATACCCAAAAGGACCATTTGTTTAAAGTTTGATACTTTTTTTATAAAAGATTTTATTTATTTATTCATGAGAGATAGAGAAAGAGAAAGAGAGAGAGAGGCAGAGACACAGGCAGAGGGAGAAGCAGGCTCCACGCAGGGAGCCCGATGTGGGACTCGATCCGGGGTCTCCAGGATCAGGCCCTGGGCTGAAGGCTAAACACTAAACAGCGCTCAACCACTGAACCAGCCAGGCTGCCCTAAAGTTTGATACTTTTAATCAAGATATGCCCATAGCTGCTCAATTATTTTAAAAAAATGTATTGATAAATAGAACCAAAAGGTGGACTGTACCACAAAGGTATCAATCAGTTAAGTAGCTATCAATGAAAGACAGTTTTTATATGTCAGTAATACGTCCCAGAAATGGGATGAACTAAAAATGACTGCATATGAAAGCCTGAGCTTTGCTTAATATCTCTAAAAATTTATTAAATTCTCCAATGGGAAGAGAATTATCTACTCTGGATACTTGACTGATCAACTTTTAGTAAAAGTATATGACAGACCTTACACGGATCACAGACATGGGTGAAGAAATTCAGGCTTCCAAAGGGAGTTATTACAACTTTGGAGATTATTCCTTCTGACTGTCCCCTCTTGGTGCATGGTCATCACCATGCTGCAGAGGGGAATCATTCCCTCCTTGACTCCATATTCTCACCTTCCAGGGTTAGCTGCTTACTCACAGGTGGTGACGGATACATTTCTAGAATCTTCTCTTACTCTCCTCCCTTCCACCTCCTTCTCTTTATCTGTTGATTATCTCCAGAGTCCATTCTTTAGTCTTTAGGTAAGTTGTCCAGGAATAATGAGACTCTTTGATATTACTACTCTTACTTGATAAGGAAGACGAAAAGCATAATCAACCACGTATACCTACAGGAAGAATGAGGCCCCCGGTGTCACATATAGTGTCAGAGGCCACACCGGAGTTGGTCCCTAGTCTCCAGAGTGCTGGTTCCAGCTTTCCTTTCCTCCTATGCTCTTTCTTAGCAAAAGTAAATAGTTGATTAAAGGCCTAGATGCCAGGGTGCTTGGGTGGCTCATTTCGTTAAGCGTCTGCCTTCAGCTCATGTCCGGATCCCAGGGTTCTGGGATCAAGCCCCACATCAGGCTCCCTGCTCAGTGGGGAGCCTGCTTCTTCCTCTTCCTCTGCCTCTCCCCACCACTTGTTTTCTCTCTGTGTCAAAGAAATAAATATGATATTAAAAACAAAGAAAAATGCCTAGCTGCTCAGGGCTCAGGAAGACTTATAAATCTGGTTCTGACCCATTTCAAAATGTATTTCCAATAAGATTATCCCTATTTTTCGTGTCTCAAAAAAAAAAAAAAAAAAAAAGACCAGAAAAAATGGTCTTATGACCAGTCCACTTTGGACCTCAAAACATTTAGGCAAGCCTAGATTATTAATTCAAACCCAGATATATCATATTGTATTTTTATATGTAATCCATGTTTCTTTGGAGAATTCAAAAATTGTACTTTCCTCCTTCACCATCAGTCTTGTCACAAGGGCCAACATTTTTTTAAAAAATATTCCCAATCATTTTTCTAGTGTGATCATTGGTAAAAGGTTTTAAAAATCACCATAAATGATCTCAGACCTAGAAATGGAAAGTAAGGGTCTGAGAAAACCTCCCAAAGCCATTCCATGTCTCTGATGCTCCTGTGGTCCCTCTCTGAATGGCTCTTCCACCTTGCCACAGTAACCCCACACAACAAAGGAGTCTTTCCCTTCTGATTCCTTGATTTCTGGCATTCATATCCTTCCCATGCTAAATAGGGAATTGCAAGAATGATGGGGTCTGCCTTCGAAGGCAATGTTCTTAAAAGGCACTGTGGCTTCTGTCTTACTCTCTTGTATGGCTTGCTCTGGGGGAAGACCGCTGCCAAATTGCGAGGACACTCAAGCAGTCCTGTGGAGAGGTCCACGTGGCAAGGAACTAAGGCTTCCTGCCAACAACCAGCACTAACCTGTCAGGCACATGAAGGAGCACCTTTGGAAGCTGCATCAAGCCCTTAGAAGACTCAGCTCTGGCAGACCTCTTGACTGCCACCTCATGAAAGCCCCTGAGCCAGACCACCCAGCTAAGCTTCTCTGGATTCCCGACCCACAGAAACTGTGAGATAATAGATATTTACTGTTTTAAGCCACAAGTCATCTGAATATGTGACTAATAATATGATAGATTTTGTCAGAAAATTAACCACTAGATTCTACTGGCTGAACACGCTCTCAGGTTAGGGAGATGGGAGGTTGCCGTGAGAAAGACAAGACCAGTACATTCTATGTCACTGATCAGCTTTTTAAGAGTGTAAATCTGTTCTTTCATTTTAGGGGCTTAGTCTTTGCTCTCTTCTACTTTCCATGAGCAGGATCTAAGCAGGCTAATGTTCTTTGAGGGGGGGCACACCTTACCCGGATGTAGAGCTACTCAAGTATCACTGGAAAAGTACTTGAGTGGGAATGAGGGGCAGAGTCATTTTCTTTCTTTTGCTCAAAAAAAAAAAAAAAAAAAAAAAGACTCTAATTCCAGAACCCACCATAAAATAAAATCAGCTTTGTCTTCATAAGGACCCTAGTGTCTTAAAAAAAAAATGTTCCAAATAGTAACAGTGGTGAGAAATGAGATCCTGTCATGGGATCTTTGTGGATAAAACTAGACGTACACACAAACACACTCAGGAAATTAATAGCCAATTTTCCAAGAGGAAAGGTTAATTGTGGAGACTATTTCAAGGACCAGTCCTGGGAATTGTGATACATTGGACAAAAGGAAAATGGGATTGCAAGTGAGCAGATAAAATATTTGAGTGTAGCTAATTTTAATTATAAAATTAAAAAGTTCAAGGATTTCCAAGTTTTAGTGCGCATAAGAATCACTTGGCAGGTGCAGGGGGCAGGGAGGCTTGTGTACAATTCAGACCATAGTTCCTCAACCCCAGAGATTCTGATTTAGTAGGCCTAGGATTGAGTCCAGGAATCTGTGATTTTTTTTTTTTTAATAGGTTCTACACTGGGTCTGAGCTGAGAACTGAGCTGAGATCAAGAATTGGAAGCTTAACCAACTGATCCACCCAGGCACCCCCAGGAAGGTGGTTTTAATAGGCATAGTGAGCTGTCTCTACTTGTGAAAGGTCTGCAGACTACACATTTAGAAAAATTGAGGTAATATACATAAAATGCTATAATCAAATATTGTATTGGTTAAAACCACGAAAGTTCAAGAAGTCAGAAATACTAGGCAAGGGTTGGAGAGCAAATAAGCCAGTGAAATGTCACACAGACAAGTGCCCATCAGACATTTCCAGCAGATATTTCAATTGTTCTCAACTCCTAGGTACTGCCTATCTTCTAAAATGGAACCATGTTTGATTTTTAAAGTCTAATCATTGTACAGTGACAATCAGGGTGTTTTAAAATAAGTTTACCTTAAGGGAAGTTAATAAATGTTTCCATAGATTTCAATGAAATAGCTTTTATTTTGAAATAGCATTTGACTTGCTAGTTCTAAAATAAAAAAGGAGAAATGTTAAAACCTACTTTAAGTAGAAAATTAACTTTATAAGTAAACATCTTTAATAGGAAGAGGATGTGGAATATAATTACAAAAATCCTGTTTTGCATGTGATTGGCAGAAATAGCTTTACTAGTTATTAGTAACACATGCAGTTTGGAGAAGAAAACCGCAAGGACATATGGGTATGGCACAGCTTCACTGTTCTCAGCATGGGCAATCAAGTATTTCCAGTCATTTCCACAGGTGACACATTGACAATTGGATTTGTGGAGCAGTGACCCAATTCAGTCATTCAGAGAGTTAAAAAACACAAACATGTCACAACACAGGCAAAAAATAGAAAAATGACAGTCTGTGGGATACAAGCATGAGAAAAGGAATAAGTTTTAGGACTGAAGGGAATCACAGGGGACCCTATAATCAGCTTGGGAGCCCCAAGTCCAGCACCTTCATTTTATGGTGGGAAATGGAGTCATGAACAGATGGAAGCTTGTCTTTGACCTCATGATGTCCTAGTGGAACTCAGACCTCCCAGCTTCCAGCTCAGTGGTCCAAGGATTACTTGGTTTATAATGATGATGGAGTCAGCTCTCACCTGCCCAAGTAGGCAGCCTCTGGGCATCATTATTGCCTCCCAGGGTGCAACTGGTGCCCTGTTGACGGGGTGCTGCCTAGAGTAGTTATTTATAAAAATCATATCTGTCATTTTATACTTATAGGAACACCTTTGCTATTTTTTTGAGTGACTTTCTATGATTATAAATCTAAAAATAAAATATTATATTTTGTAATTATACTACTTTTTAGCAATCATCATATTATGAGGGTTCTCAATGCACCAGGTCCATTGGTTCACTGTTTTCCAGGATGAGATATTGCCTATTTTGATCCTCTTTATGTCCCCAGCCTTTAGCACTGTGCAGGGCACACAGCAGGAACTCAATAAATTTGTGTTGAGGGATCCCTGGGTGGTTCAGCGATTTAGTGCCTGCCTTTGGCCCAAGGTGTGATCCTGGAGTCCTAGGATCAAGTCCCGCATTCGGCTCCCTGCATGGAGCCTGCTTCTCCCTCTGCCTGTGTCTCTGCCTCTCTCTCTCTCTCTGTGTGTGTCTCTCATGAATAAATAAATAAAATCTTTAAAAAAAAACAATAAATTTGTGTTGAATAAATTAATTAGTAAAATATATCATAGTTCTACTTATTCTTCATTGTGGCACATTGAGACTGAGTCCAGTTTTTTTGCAATTATAAATAATGCTGCAGTGAACGTTCTTTGATGGATCTTTGCATCTACTCCTTGTTATTACCTTATGATAAATTCCTAGAGGTGGAACTACTAGATCAAAGGCTTTGGATATGTATTACCAAATTGCCCTTCAGAAAAATGGGTCATTCCTCCATCCTGCCATCAACTTATTCTTTTCTTTCCTTTTCTTTTTTTTTTTCACTTTTGTAAATCTATTTCATTGCTGTTTTATTTTTTTATTTATTTTTTATTGGTGTTCAATTTACCAACATACAGAATAACCCCCAGTGCCCGTCACCCATTCACTCCCACCCCCTGCACTCCTCCCCTTCTACCACCCCTAGTTCGTTTCCCAGAGTTAGCAGTCTTTACGTTCTGTCTCCCTTTCTGATATTTCCCACACATTTCTTCTCCCTTCCCTTATATTCCCTTTCACTATTATTTATATTCCCCAAATGAATGAGAACATATAATGTTTGTCCTTCTCCGACTGACTTACTTCACTCAGCATAATACCCTCCAGTTCCATCCACGTTGAAGCAAATGGTGGGTATTTGTCATTTCTAATGGCTGAGGAATATTCCATTGTATACATAAGCCACATCTTCTTTATCCATTCATCTTTCGATGGACACCAAGGCTCCTTCCACAGCTTGGCTATTGTGGCCATTGCTGCTATAAACATCGGGGTGCAGGTGTCCCGGCGTTTCATTGCATCTGTATCTTTGGGTAAATCCCCAACAGTGCAATTGCTGGGTCGTAGGGCAGGTCTATTTTTAACTCTTTGAGGAACCTCCACACAGTTTTCCAGAGTGGCTGCACCAGTTCACATTCCCACCAAGAGTGTAAGAGGGTTCCCTTTTCTCTGCATCCTCTCCAACATTTGTGGTTTCCTGCCTTGTTAATTTTCCCCATTCTCACTGGTATGAGGTGGTATCTCTTTGTGGTTTTGATTTGTATTTCCCTGATGGCAAGTGATGCAGAGCATTTTCTCATGTGCATGTTGGCCATGTCTATGTCTTCCTCTGTGAGATTTCTGTTCATATCTTTTGCCCATTTCATGATTGGATTGTTTCTTTGGTGTTGAGTTTAAGAAGTTCTTTATAGATCTTGGAAACTAGCCCTTTATCTGATAGGTCATTTGCAAATATCTTCTCCCATCCTGTAGGTTGTCTTTTAGTTTTGTTGACTGTATCCTTTGCTGTGCAAAAGCTTCTTATCTTGGTGAAGTCCCAATAGTTCATTTTTGCTTTTGTTTCTTTTGCCTTCGTGGATGTATCTTGCAAGAAGTTACTGTGGCTGAGTTCAAAAAGGGTGTTGCCTGTATTCTTCTCTAGGATTTTGATGGAATCTTGTCTCACATTTAGATCTTTCATCCATTTTGAGTTTATCTTTGTGTATAGTGCAAGAGACTGGTCTAGTTTCATCTTCTGCATGTGGATGTCCAATTTTCCCAGCACCATTTATTGAAGAGACTGTCTTTCTTCCAATGAATAGTCTTTCCTCCTTTATCAAATATTAGTTGACCATAAAGTTCAGGGTCCACTTCTGGGTTCTCTATTCTGTTCCATTGATCTATGTGTCTGTTTTTGTGCCAATACCACACTGTCTTGATGACCACAGCTTTGTAGTACAACCTGAAATCTGGCATTGTGATGCCCCCAATATGGTTTTCTTTTTTAAAATTCCCCTGGCTATCCGGGGTCTTTTCTGATTCTACACAAATCTTAAAATAATTTGTTCTAAGTCTCTGAAGAAAGTCCATGGTATTTTGATAGGGATTGCATTAAACGTGTAAATTGTCCTGGGTAACATTGACAGTTTCACAATATTAATTCTGCCAATCCATGAGCATGGAATATTTTTCTATCTCTTTGTGTCTTCCTCAATTTCTTTCAGAAGTGTTCTATAGTTTTGAAGGTATAGATCCTTTACCTCTTTGGTGAGGTTTATTCCTAGGTATCTTATGCTTTTGGGTGCAATTGTAAATGGGATTGACTCCTTAATTTCTCTTTCTTCAGTCTCATTGTTAGTGTATAGAAATACCACTGATTTCTGGGCATTGATTTTGTATCTTGCCACGCTACCGAATTGCTGTATGAGTTCTACCAATCTTGGGGTGGAGACTTTTGGGTTTTCTATGTAGAGTATCATGTCATCGGTGAAGAGGGAGAGTTTGACTTCTTCTTTGCCAATTTTTTTTATAAAGTTTTTTTTTAATTTTTATTTATTTATGATAGTCACAGAGAGAGAGAGAGAGAGAGAGAGAGGCAGAGACACACAGGCAGAGGGAGAAGCAGGCTCCATGCACCGGGAGCCCGACGTGGGATTCGATCCCGGGTCTCCAGGATCGCGCCCTGGGCCAAAGGCAGGCGCTAAACCGCTGCGCCACCCAGGGATCCCTTCTTTGCCAATTTGAATGCCTTTAATGTCTTTTTGTTGTCTGATTGCTGAGGCTAGGACTTCCAGTACTATGTTGAATAGCAGTGGTGAGAGTGGACATCCCTGTCTTGTTCCTGATCTTAGGGGAAAGGCTCCCAGTGCTTCCCCATTGAGAATGATATTTGCTGTGGGCTTTTCGTAGATGGCTTTTAAGATGTTGAGGAATGTTCCCTCTATCCCTACACTCTGAAGAGTTTTGATCAGAAATGGATGCTGTATTTTGTCAAATGCTTTCTCTGCATCTAATGAGAGGATCATATGGTTCTTGGTTTTTCTCTTGCTGATATGATGAATCACATTGATTGTTTTATGGGTGTTGAACCAGCCTTGTGTCCCAGGGATAAATTCTACTTGGTCATGGTGAATAATTTTCTTAATGTATTGTTGGATCCTATTGGCCAGTATCTTGTTGAGAATTTTTGCATCCATGTTCATCAGGGATATTGGTCTGTAATTCTCCTTTTTGGTAGGGTCTTTGTCTGGTTTTGGAATTAAGGTGATGCTGGCCTCATAGAACGAATTTGGAAGTACTCCATCTCTTTCTATCTTTCCAAACAGCTTTAGGAGAATAGGTATGGTTTCTTCTTTAAACGTTTGATAGAATTCCCCTGGGAAGCCATCTGGCCCTGGACTCTTGTGTCTTGGAAGGTTTTTGATGACTGCTTCAATTTCCTCCCTGGTTATTGGCCTGTTCAGGTTTTCTATTTCTTCCTGTTTCAGTTTTAGTAGTTTGTGGCTTTCCAGGAATGCGTCCATTTCTTCTAGATTGCCTAATTTATTGGCGTATAGCTGTTCATAATATGTTTTTAAAATCGTTTGTATTTCCTTGGTGTTGGTAGTGATCTCTCCTTTCTCATTCATGATTTTATTAACTTGAGTCTTCTCTCTCTTCTTTTTAATAAGGCTGGCTAATGGTTTATCTATCTTATTAATTCTTTCAAAGAACCAACTCCTGGTTCTGTTGATCTGTTCCACAGTTCTTCTGGTCTCGATTTCATTGAGTTCTGCTCGAATCTTTATTAACTCTCGTCTTCTCCTGGGTGTAGGATCTATCTGCTGGTTTTTCTCTAGCTCCTTTATGTGTAAGGTTAGCTTTTGTATTTGAGTTCTTTCCAGTTTTTGAATGGATGCTTGTATTGCGATGTATTTCCCCCTTAGGACTGCTTTTGCTGCATCCCAAATATTTTGAATGGTTGTATCTTCATTCTCATTAGTTTCCATGAATCTTTTTAATTCTTCCTTAATTTCCTGGTTGACCCTTTCATCTTTTAGCAGGATGGTCCTTAACCTCCACGTGTTTGAGGTCCTTCCAAACTTCTTGTTGTGATTTAGTTCTAATTTCAAGGCATTATGGTCGGAGAATATGCAGGGGACGATCCCAATCTTTTGGTATCGGTTCAGACCCGATTTGTGACCCAGTATGTGGTCTATTCTGGAGAAAGTTCCATGTGCACTTGAGAAGAATGTGTACTCAGTTGGGTTTGGATGTAAAGTTCTGTAGATATCTGTGAAATCCATCTGGTCCAGTGTATCATTTAAAGCTCTCGTTTCTTTGGAGATGTTGTGCTTAGAAGACCTATCGAGTATAGAAAGAGCTAGATTGAAGTCACCAAGTAGAAGTGTATTATTATCTAAGTATTTCTTCACTTTGGTTATTAATTGATTTATATATTTGGCAGCTCCCACATTCGGGGCATATATATTGAGGATTGTTAAGTCCTCTTGTTGGATAGATCCTTTAAGTATGATATAGTGTCCCTCTTCATCTCTCACTACAGTCTTTGGGGTAAATTTTAGTTTATCTGATATAAGGATGGCTACCCCTGCTTTCTTTTGAGGACCATTCGAATGGTAAATGGTTCTCCAACCTTTTATTTTCAGGCTGTAGGTGTCCTTCTGTTTAAAATGAGTCTCTTGTAGACAGCAAATAGATGGGTCCTGCTTTTTTATCCAGTCTGAGACCCTGCGCCTTTTGATGGGGTCATTAAGCCTGTTCACGTTCAGAGTTACTATTAACAGATATGAGTTTAGTGTCATCATGATATCTATTCAGTCCTTGTTTTTGTGGATTGTTCCACTGAACTTCTTCTTAAAGGGGAATTTTAAGAGTCCCCCTTAAAATTTCTTGTAGAGCTGGTTTGGAGGTCACATATTCTTTCAGTTCCTGCCTGTCTTGGAAGCTCTTTATCTCTCCTTCCATTTTGAATGAGAGCCTTGCTGGATAAAGTATTCTTGGTTGCATGTTCTTCTCATTTAGGACCCTGAATATATCCTGCCAGCCCTTTCTGGCCTGCCAGGTCTCTGTGGAGAGGTCTGCTGTTACCCTAATACTCCTCCCCATAAAAGTCAGGGATTTCTTGTCTCTTGCTGCTTTAAGGATCTTCTCTTTATCTTTGGAATTTGCAAGCTTCACTATTAAATGTTGAGGTGTTGAACGGTTTTTATTGATTTTAGGGGGGGATCTCTCTATTTCCTGGATCTGAATGCCTGTTTCCCTTCCCAGATTAGGAAAGTTTTCAGCTAGAATTTGTTCAAATACATATTCTGGCCCTCTGGCCCTTTCGGCGCCCTCGGGAACACCAATTAAACGTAGGTTTCTCTTCCTCAGGCTGTTGTTTATTTCCCTTAATCTATCTTCATGGTCTTTTAATTGTTTGTCTCTTTTTTCCTCAGTTTCCCTCTTTGCCATCAACTTGTCTTCTATGTCACTCACTCGTTCTTCCACCTCGTTAACCCTCGTTGTTACGACTTCTAGTTTGGATTGCATCTCATTCAATTGATTTTTAATTTCTGCCTGATTAGCTCTAAATTCTGCAGTCATGAAGTCTCTTGAGTCCTTTATGCTTTTTTCTAGAGCCACCAGTAGCTGTATAATAGTGCTTCTGAATTTGCTTTCTGACATTGAATTGTAATCCAGATTTTGTAACTCTGTGGGAGAGAGGACTGTTTCTGATTCTTTCTTTTGAGGTGAGGTTTTCCTTCTAGTCATTTTGCTCAGTGCAGAGTGGCCAAAAAGCAAGTTGTATTGGGAAAAGGAGAAAAAGAGAGGAGAGAAAGAAGGAAAGAAAAGAGAAAGAGAAAAAGAAAGAAAAAAAGAAAAAAGAAGAAGAAAAAGAGAAAGAAAAAGAAAGAAAGGGAAAAAAAAGGGTGGGGGAAGCAAGCAAATCAAAAAGCAAAACAAAACAAAACAAAAGAAAAAACAAAAAACCACGGGGGATTATCTTCTGATTCTGTGTACTTTAAGTCCCTTGGCTTCTCCTGGAAGTTGTCCGTCTAGCTGGTCTTCTGGGGGAGGGGCCTGTTGTGCTGATTTTCAGGTGTTAGCACTTGGGGGAGCTGCTCTGCCCCTGCCTGGTGCAGGGCTCAGTGGGGGTTGTTCACCCCGTGAGGCCCCAGGAGGAACAACCGCAGTGGCGGGGCCAGCTCTGGAGCCCTGGAGTCAGCCCCTGCAGTAGCTCCGGAGCTCTCGGTCTGCAGGGCCTGGAGGCTCCGGGGCGGGGCCGCTGATCTGCTCAGCTCCGGGCAGGCGCGTCCTTGCGGTCCTGGGCCCTCCCGGCCTCTGCCTGTCCCGGAGGAGGCTGGATCCTGGGCTATGTCCCGGCGCCCAGTGCTCCCGGTCTGCGCTGTTGGATTCGCGCTCCTGGGCCGCGCAACCCCCTCCGCGGAGCCGCCGCCAGAGCCCCCCCACCCCGAGCTGCTCCCGAGGCCCGCTGCCCCCTCCGCACGGAGCCTCTTCCTGTGCCCGAGCCCCTCGGAGCTGCTCCCGCCCCGCAGCCCCCCCCGCGGAGCCACCCCCGAGCGCCGCCTCCCCGAGCTGCTCCCGCCCCGCAGCCCCCTCCGCGGAGCCTCTTCCTCCGCCCGAGCCCCTTGGAGCTGCTCCGGGTCCCGCCGCCCGCGCTGCAGCCCTTAGGGAGCTCGGCGCATCTCCCGGGGCGCAGGTGTCTGTTAGTGTCCCCGGGAGCCCGAGGGCATCCCCGCCCTCCTGGGTCCTGCTCCAACTCCCTGCGAGCCCCTTTCCGCCCGGGAAGGTTGGTGCAGCTCCTGCTCCTCCGGGACGGGGCTCTCCTGTTCTGGGGACACTCGCCCCGGCCTCAGCCCGGCTCCTCGCGGGCCCCTCCCCCTTGGAGGCCTTTTGTTCCTTTATTTCTTTTCCCCCGTCTTCCTACCTTGGTAGAAGCGCGAACTCTTCTCACTGTAGCATTCCAGCTGGTCTCTCTTTAATTCTCAGGCCGAATTCATAGATTTTCAGGATAATTTGAAGGTTTTCTAGGTAATTTGGTTGGGACAGGTGATTTGGGGACCCTCCTCTTCCACCATCTTGCCCTTCCCCCCTTCTTTTCTTTTTTAACAATGAAAATTTTTCTTCTATTTCACACATTTTTAGACATTTCAATTCCAGTATAGTTAACACATAGTGTTATATTAGTTTCAGATGTACAATACAGTGATTCAACAATTCTGTGCATTACTCAGTGCTGGTCAAGCTGAGTGTATTCTTAATCCCCTTCACCTGTTTCACCTACCCCCACCCCCCCCCCCATAACCATATGTTTGCTTTCTATAGTTAAGAGTCCGTTTCTTAGTTTGTCTTTCTCTTTTTCAGTCTGTTTTTTCTCTTTCACTCGTTTTATTTCTTAAATTCCACATATGAGTGAGATCACAAGGTATTTGTCTTTCTCCAATTGGCTTATTTTGCTTAGCATAATACTTTTTAGATTTATCCATGTTGTTGTGAATGGCAAGATGTCATTCTTTTTGTGGCTGAATAATATTTGTAAATATATGTATATATATATACACACATATATATCGTATCTTCTTTATCCATTCATCTATCAGTGGACACCTAGGTTGCTTCCATAATTCAGCTGTTTTAAATAATGCTGCAATAAACATAGGGGTGCATGTATCCCTTTGACTTAGTGTTTTTGTATTCTTTGAGTAAATATTCAGTAGTGTGATCACTGGATCATAGGGCAGTTCCATTTAAAAAATTTTTTTAAGATTTATTTATTTATTTATCTGAGGGAGGGCGGAGCAGAAGGAGAGAGAAAATCTCAAGCAGACTCCCTGTTGAGTGCAGAGCCCGATGCAGGAGCCTAATCTCACAACCCATGAGATCATGACCTGAGGTGAAATCACGAGTCAGATGTTTAACTGCTGAGCCATGCAGGTGTCCCTATTTTTAATTTTTTAAGGAACCTCCATATTGTCTTCCATAATGGCTGCATCAGTTTGCATTCTCACCAACAATGCCCAGGGTTCCCTTTTCTCCGTGTCCTCTCCAACACTTGTTGTTTCTTGTGTTTTTGGTTTTCTCCATTCTGACAGGTGTGAGGTGATATCTCATTGTAGTTTTGATTTGCACTTCTCTGATGTAAGTGATGTTGAGCATCTTTTCAGGCATCTGTTGGCTGGCCATCTGGTTGTCTTCTTTGGAGAACTGTCTTGTCTTCTGCCCATTTTTAAATTGGATTATTTGTGTTTTTTTGGTGTTGATTTGTGTAAGTTCTTTATATGTTTTGGATACTAATCCTTTATCAGTTATGTCACTTAAAAATATCTTTTCCTGTTGAGTAGCTTGCCTTTTAGTTTTTTTGAGTGTTTCCTTTGCTGTGCAGAAGCTTTTTATTTTGATGTAGTCTCATTAGATTAGTTTTCCTTTTGTTTCCCTTGCCTCAGGAGACTTATTTAGGAAAATGTTGGTATGACTGATGTTGGAGAAATTACTGTCTGTGCTCTCTTCTAGAATTTTTATGGTTTCAGATCTCACATTTAGTCCTTACTCCATTTTGAGTTTATTTTGTGTATCATATAGGAAAGGGGTCAAGTTTCATTCTTTTGCATGTAGCTCTCCAGTTTTCCCAGCACCATTTGCTGAAGAGACTCTTTTTTTCCGTTGTATGTTTTTGCCTCCTTTGTTAAAGATTAATTAGCCATAAATATTGTGGATTTGTTTCTGGACTTTCTATTTGGTTTTTATTGATCTATGGGTCTATTTTTCTGCCAGTACCGTACTATTTTACTTATTACAGGTTTGTAATATAACTTGAAATCTGGAATTCTGATACTTCCAGCTTTGTTTTTCTTTTTTCAAGATTGCCTTGGGTATTTGGGGTCCTTTTTGCCTCCATACAAATTTAGGATTGTTTGTTCTAGTTCTGTGAAAAATCCTGTTGGTATTTTCAGTGGGATTGCTTTAAATCTGTAGATTGCTTTGGATAATATAGTATAGTAGAGTAGATATTTTGTATAGTATAGTATAGACAGTATAGACATTTTGTATAGACATTTTGATAGTATAGACATTTTGACAATATTTTTCCTTCTAATCCATAAGTATGGGAGGTTTTTCCATTTCTTTGTGTCATCTTCAATATTTTTTATTAGTTTTTAGTTTTCAGAGTATAGGTCTTTCACCTTCTTGGTTAAGCTTATTCCTAGGTATTTTATTATTTTTGGTGCAATTGTAAATGGGATTATTTTTTAATTTCTCTTTTTGCTCCTTCACTATTAATATATAGAAGTGCAATGGACTTCTGTACATTGATTTTTGTATCCTGTGAGCTTACTGAATTCATTTATCAATTCTAGCAGTTTTTTGGTGGACTCTTTAGGATTTTCTGCATATAGTACCATGTTGTATGCAAATAGTTAAAGTTTTATTTCTTTCCTATCAACTTGGATGCCTTTTATTTCTTTTTGTTGTCTGATTACTGTGGCTAGCACGTCTAATATTATGTTGAATAAAAGTGGGAAGAGTGAGCATCTTTGTCTTGTTCCTGACCATAGGGGAAACTCTCAGTTTTCCCGCATTGAATATGATGTTAGCCGTGGGTTTTTCATATATGGCCTTTATTATGTTAAGGTATGTTCTCTCTAAGCCTACTTTGTTGAGGGTTTGTTTTTTTTTTTTTAACATGAATGGATGTTTTACTTTGTCAAATGCTTTTTCTGCATCAATTGAAATGATCATATGGTTTTTATCTTTTCTCTTATTGATGTGATGTATCATGTTGATTGATTTGTGAATATTGAATCACCCTTGCATCCCAGGAATAAATCCCACTTGATTATGGTTAATGATTTTTTTAATGTATTGTTGGATTCTGTTTGCTAGTATTTTGTTGAAGATTTTTGCATCTATGTTCATCAGAGATATTGGCCTGTAGTTATCTTTTTTGTAGTGTCTTTATCTGGTTTGAGTATCATGGCCTCATAGAATTAATTTGGAAGCTCTCCTTCCTTTTCTATTTTTTGGAGTAGTTGAGAAAGGCTAGGTATTAATTCCAACAATGAAGATTTTTTTTTCCTAAGAATCAAAGTTAGTGATGGCAAAACATTTTTAAGCACTCTGTTCATTGTGATCGAATAAAAATAGTTTTTGAACACTTTCTGTCTGTACTGTATTAAATCATACCAGAAATTTATCTAGAGGTGAAAGTGTGCTGAAGGCATTGCTAAATTGCTTATATTCCTTGGGTTCGTTCTGCCTTGTAAGTTTAATAAGGGGGAAAATGTGGTTTTTGCTAGAGAGAGAGCAAGTAATTCAACATTGGCTATTGCAGACCACTGTAGGATGAAGTGATGCAAGACGGGAGGCTTGGGTGGGGGGGAAAGCTGTGGCCTGGGGGAACTCTGCAGTGGTCCCATGCACATACATGTATCAACATGGGATGATCTCGAAGCATAATATCAAGATGGGGAGGGGGAAATACATATTTTTTGAGATGCATAAAAATGGAAACAATGCACATTAAGCACATCAGAATGGTTGCCTAAATGGAAGGAAGGAAGTTGTCCACGGGATCAAATGTGAGAGGGACCATGCCCAGACCAACGATGCTGCTAACATGTCACAAACTGAGTTCATGCAGAGAGAAGTAAGAAAGAAGGTAGGATGATGAATCACTAAATTCTACACCTGAAACTAATATCACACTGTACGTTACCTAACTGGAATTTCAATAAAAACTTGAAAAACACAGAAAAAGAAAGAAAGATGGAAGGAAGTGGAGGGAGGGGGTGGGGGGGAATGAGGGCTACGAAGCCCTCTGAGCTCTGATTCTGTCAGTAACTCAGGGTGAACTGCCCTCAAGTTCCCCACCCCTTCTGGGCCTCTGATGTGTCATACTGTGGAAGGAGTAGATGTTTACCAAGGTTTTGGCCATATCATGCTGTGGTTCAAAGCCCATGCAGGACACCGAAGCTGTGGCCTAGACTCTCACAGGTAAATGCAGGTGTAGCGTTTTCCTGTACATCCTGACAAACCCTACAAACAGAAAGCATTGATTGATTTGTAAAATAAACCATGTGCTTTACATAATACTTCTAGCACAGACTTCCATAATATTATAAGCAGATGTGAGCCGTTTATTAAATTTACAAACAGCAAAGTCCCATAATGACGGACCTCCCCAAGACGGCCAGCTCTGCCTTGGCAGAGTTCCAGCAGGAAATTTTCTGGTGTCGACCGTTCTTCTTTCCTCTTGGAGCCACACAGTATCAGACAATGTTTGAATTATTTAAATATGCTCGAAGTCTGCAGTTCATTGTCTTATCATTTCAAAGGACTATGCTTCTATAAATCATATATTGAATGTCTGAGATTCTAACCAAAAAAAAAAATGAAGGAAAAAAATTAGACACACATATTTCTGGCTATCCAAGGATAGTGTATAGCAGAAAGGAAATGGTATTGCATAACAAATGCAAGTATTCGTTTGAAAGGTTTATGTGAATGCAAGATGATATAATGCAGTCAGTTGGCTCCAAACGTAAAGCTGTGTGTGTGGCTGTGTGTGTGTAGATTCTAAATTAATCTAGTTAAAATGATACAACATCCTCATAAGAGCAAGGACAAAGTAAATGTATTAGAACATGTGGGAAACCAGGGGTTGCCTAAAGCAATTTTCCCCTTTATTATAGAAGGGAACAGCAAGCTTTACTGAGAGCCTTGACACCATCTATGCTGATGGATCCCAGACCATCACTGTGTGATCACTTTCCTCCTGGTTTCCATTTGAAAGAGGAAGCAGTTTGAAATCCAAGGTTTTTTTCTCTGGCTTTAGAAACACCAGGAGACCAGCCAACTTTTAAATTTTCTGTTAGTCTTAGTCAAGTTATGTAGGACCCAGTCTCTCCACTCTGGTGCTGCCAGGAATTAGGCATTCATATGAAAAGAGATGAGCAGGAACAAAACACTCCTGGTGCCTGACCGATGGAGAACATTTTCTCTGTCCTTGGCGTTGCCAGTGGAGATTTGGAACCCAGAAGAAACACTGTCAGTTTCAGTATTTGTGGAGACAAAGAACAGGGCTTCTCCTGGAATGGGCTTCTCTCCCACCTTGGTTGCTGTGGGCCGTGTGGACTTCAGTTTATTTCAGCCCACCTTGCATGGGGGTGTGATGGGTACATGAGGCTGAATAGAACATAGTTATGACCCCCAGAAAGACTCCAAGACTCTGAGATTCACATGCAGGAGTTTCTGGAGGATGGTGTCAGGCACCACACCTGTGAAGAAGTGGGGAAAGCAGGATACACAGAGGAAGAAGCTCATCTGTGATGTAGTGACAAAAGGACCTTGGGTATCCCAAGGGAAGCTCTGCTGCTGGGGCAGTACTTCAGAGTTGTCCCCCCTTGGCCTTTATCACCCCCCCTCCCCCATCAACCATCTAGTCATCAGATACTAGCTGCGTCCATCTCCTTGAGTCACATACTTCCTTCAAACCAGGAGGGGTGGAGAGAGACTCAGATGAGAGGCCTCAGTCACCAAAGCTCTCAGCAGCTGGGAGAAGTGCCTCCATGGATCCACCACAGCAATCACTACAAAGTACAGGATGCATTTCAGCCATTAAGATGCTCATGCGCTAGTTGAGGGAACAAGGATATGTTAACTACAGTACAAGGCAGCGAATTATAAGTGTCACATGTATGTCAGTCATACAGATGCATAGAGAAATGATAGGAAGCCAGAAGTGGAATTATGGATTATTTGACTCAAAGTGCTCAATTTGTAAATGAGAGTACTCTAATATTAAAAGCAAAAGGACATGTCCAAGGTCATGTGTCTACTGGGAAGTCACTGGGCTTCCTGATTCCCATTTCAATCTTCACTGTCCTCCTCAGTAAACAGTTCCTTTTGGAACCTAGTTACTTTTAACAGGGCTTATCTGTGTAATCTTGAATAGAACCAGGTAAGGTAGAAAACAGAACCCTTGAAATAGGTCCTCTGATGCACTAAGAATTGAATTCAAACAAATATCTTTGATTATAATCTGAAAAATGGCCAGTCAAGACACAGGCCTAGAAAGATTCCCCTCAGATTATAAGTAATTTCACATTTCATCACTTTTCTGTCCATTTGTGGTGATGTGGGAGGCCACTATCGTTCCTGAAGGAAAGACCAGTCCTGGCTATGCTTATTTTGTGGAAATGAGACATGGTTTCTGAGTCTTTTCCCTCAAAATACCAAAGAGCATATGGGTAAGAAACCACCAGAGTCAACACCAGACCACACTGGTGATATTTTGCCTCTGTTAGGGTTATTGGGTAAACCATAACTGCAGTCTATTATAGTGTTCACTGTTTTCCTAAGACAGCATGGCCTGCTAAAGTTCTCCTTTTATTCTAGAACCTTCCAGTTCTTACCTCTTCATATAATCATCAGACATGTAGAGTGCATTGC